>NC_092044.1:27149582-27477582 GCF_003086295.3 Arachis hypogaea | reverse complement strand
ACAAATAAATCTTTTAGGTTTAGAAATTATTATTTTATTTTAGCTTCAAATTAAATTAGGTTAGATATAAAAGGAAAAAGATTTACCCTTTAGGGGGATCTTCTCACTTCCGCACTCTCAAATTTTCTAAATCCTAGTTTTCTCTCTGAAGCATGAGCCGCTAAACCTCTTCGGTTAAGTTTAGGGGCTCTGTTTATTTCTATGGATTGAGACTGTTGCTTTTCTATTTTAATTAATGTATTGATCAGTTTCAAGGATTACTTTCGTTCTTCATTTTATGAATCTGGGTAGATCGGAAGAATAATCCTTATTCTATATGCATTTTTGTGACCCTTGGAAGAGGATCTCACCTGAACAACAACTTGAAAGTAAAATCCTAAATCGTTAATTACTTGAACTAATCGGGATACGTGATATATAATTCTCTTAGCTTTGGATAATTAGGGTTTTTGTGGCCTTAAACCAGAATTGATTTTAACCCTCTAATCAAAATTAAGTGACCAAGACATTAGCGGTTAACTAGGTTAGAGGAGAATAAATCACTAAGACATTAGGATTTAGTCAATTATAGTTTGCCATGAATTGAATCTTGCATGACTAAAATAGTTGGTGATGAGCGGATATTTTATATGCTTTTTGGGGGTAATTTCACGTAGATTTTAGAGTGTTGTAGTTAGTTTTCAGTATATTTTTATTAGTTTTTAGGCAAAAATTATATTTCTAGACTTTACTATGAGTTTGTGTGTTTTTCTATAATTTCAGGTATTTTCTGGCTGAAATTGAGGGAACTGAGCAAAAATCTAATTTAGGCTGAAAAAGGACTGCTGATGCTGTTGGATTCTGACCTCCCTAGACTCGGAATGAATTTTTTGGTGCTACAGGAGTCCAATTGGAACGCTCTCAATTGGGTTGGAAATTAGATATCCAGGGCTTTCCAGCAATATATAATAGTTCATACTTTGCGTGAAGATAGACGACGTAAGCTGGCGTTTAACCCCAGTTCCATGTTGCAGTCTGGCGTTCAGCGCCAGAAACAGGTTGCAAGTTAGAGTTCAATGCCAGAAACAGGTTACAACTTGGCATTCAACTCCAGAAACAGCCCATAGTATGTGATAAACTTAAGTCTCAGCCCCAGCACACACCAAGTGGGCCCCAGAAGTGGATTTCTGCATTATCCATCTTAGTTTGCTCATTTTCTGTAAACCTAGGTTACTAGTTTAGTATTTAAACAACTTTTAGAGACTTATTTTGTATCTCATGACATTTTTAGATCTGAATTATATACCTTGTGATGACATGAGTCTCTAACCTTCATTGTTGGGGGTGAGGAGCTCTGCAACATCTCAATGAATTAATGCAATTATTTCTGTTTTTCATTCAAACACGCTTGTTCCTATCTAAGATGTTCATTCGCGCTTCACTATGAAGAAGGTGATGATCCATGACACTCATCACCTGCCTCAATCTATGAACGTGTGCCTGACAACCACCTCCGTTCTACATTAGATTGAATGAGTATCTCTTAGATTCCTTAATCAGAATCTTCGTGGTATAAGCTATAATTGATGGCAGCATCCTTGAGAATTCGGAAAGTCTAAACCTTGTCTATGGTATTCCGAGTAGGATTCTTGGATTGGATGATTGTGATGAGCTTTAAACTCGCGAGTGTTGGGCGTAGTGACAGACGCAAAAGGATCAATAGATCCTATTCCGACATGATCGAGAATTAACAGATGATTAGTCGTGCTGTGACAGAGCATTTGGACCATTTTCACTGAGAGGATGGAAAGTAGCCATTGACAACGGTGACGCCTTACTTACAGCTTGCCATGGAAGGAGTCTTGCATGTTTGAAAGTGAGGAAGCATTATGTTACAGGAATTCAGAAGACAAAGCATCTCCAAAACTCCAACATATTCTCAATTACTGCATTATAAGTATTTATTTCATGCTCTTTTACTGTTTACAATTAAAACTAAAAATTATTATTGATATTATATCCTGACTAAGAATTACAGGATAACCATAGATTGCTTCAAACCAACAATCTCCGTGGGATTCGACCCTTACTCACGTAAGGTATTACTTGGACGACCCAGTGCACTTGCTGGTTAGTTGTGCAAAGCTGTGAGAAATAGTCCATTAATATTAGCATACACAATTTCGTGCACCAAGTTTTTGGCACCGTTGCCGGGGATTGTTTGAGTTTGAACAACTGACGATGATTCTTGTTACTTAGATTAGGAAAAATTTGTCTTTTTGGTTTAGAGTCACTAGGATTGCATCTTCTATTATTCCTTTTAAAAATTTTTCAAAAATATTATTTTTCTTTAATTGAATTTTCATTTTTTTATGAGTTTAGTGTCAATTGCATACTTTTCTTTGTCTGTCAATTTTTTGAATTGCGTGTTCTTGTTTTTCCTTGATCTTCAAGTTGTTCTTGTCAATTTTTCTTGTTTGATCTTTGGTTTGTCTTGTTTTGTGTCTTTTCTTGTTTTTCTTGTGTTTTTTCAAATTTTTAGTTCTCAAAAAAAATTTTATTATTAAATACCTTTTTAAAACACGTTAAATTTATAGCTCAGTTGGCTAGAGCGTTGGCTTATGTTCTTGGCAATTGGGTATCTTCTTTTTAAAACTTTTTCAAAAATAATTTTTTCTTTGATTGAATCTTGTGCCAAACTTTAAGTTTGGTGTTCTCTTGTTAATTTTCTTTAATTTTCAAAAAATTAATTTGGTTTTTAAAAAATTTTAAGCTTGGTGTTCTTTCTTTTGTTCTTGTTGTTCTTGTGAATCTTCAAAGTGTTCTTGAGTCTTCTTTGTGTTTTGATCTTAAAATTTTAAGTTTGGTGTTCCTTGGTGTTTTTTCTCCAAAATTTTTGAAAACAAGGAGCATTAGATCTAAAAATTTTAAGTCTTTGGTCTTTTGTGTATTTTTCTCTTTCATCATAAAATTCAAAATTCAATATATATATATATATATATATATATATATATATATATATATATATATATATATATATTCAAGTAATTATTTCGAAATTTTTTTAAAAATTTCGGATTTCATTTTTAAAATTTTAAAATTATAGCTTTTTCAAAAATATTCTAACCACTTTCTCTCTCCTCACTTTTTCGAATTTCTTCACAAAATATTTTCAAATTCTTTTTGTTTTTCTTTTTATTTTATTTTTTATTTTATTTTATTTTATTTTATTATTTCGAAACCTCCTCTATAATAATAAAATAAATAAAATAAATTCACATCATCTCCCCTTTTCCATTATGGACTTAAGTGGAAATGAACAGTCCAAAAGGACTCTGGGGTCATATGCTAACCCCACTACTGCTTCATATAGGAGTAGTATCTGTATACCCTCCATTGGAGTTAGCAGTTTTGAGTTGAATTCTCAGCTCATTATCATGGTGCAGCAAAATTGCCAGTATTCCGGTCTTCCACAGGAAGAACCTATAGAGTTTCTGGCACATTTTTTACAAATTGCTGACACAGTACATGATAAGGAAGTAGATTAGGATGTCTACAGATTGTTACTGTTTCCTTTTGCTGTAAAAGACCAAGCTAAGAGGTGGCTAAATAACCAACCTAAGGACAGCATAAAGACATGGAAACAGCTATCAGAAAAATTCCTAAATCACTATTTTCCTCCAAAATGGATGACACAGCTAAGGCTGAGCATCTAAGGCTTCAAACAAGGAGATAATGAATCCATTTATGATGCCTGGGAGAGATACAGAGAGATGCTAAGAAAATGCCCCTCTGAAATATTTTCAGAGTGGGTGCAGTTAGACATCTTCTATTATGGGCTTACAGAGAAAGCTCAGATTTCTCGAGACCACTCCTCTGGTGGATCTATACACATGAGAAAGACAATTGAAGAAGCTCAAGAGCTTATTGATACAGTTGCCAGAAATCAGCATCTGTACCTAAGCAGTGAACCTTCCATCAATGAAGAGGCTAAAGCAGTAACTGCTGAACTCAGTCCTACAGAACAGGTTACTGAATTCAATCAGCAACTGGATTTTCTAACAAAACAGCTAGCCAAATTCAAGGAGATACTACAAGAAACAAGAATGGCTAATATGAATATGGAAATACAGTTGAAGCAAACAGAACAGCAGTTATCAAAATAAATAATAGAAGAGTAAGCATTTCAATTAAGAAGTGGGAAAATATTAAATACCTCACTTTAAGGTAGCAGGAAGCCAAGAAATGAAAACAATACTACTCAAAATCCCTCTGAGGACAGTCAGAGCCCAGAGAGGAATAATTTTGGCACTCAAACGCCAGAAAATGGGTGGGAAGCTAGCGTTGAATGCCCAACCCATGCTCAATCCTGGTGTTCAACGCCAGAAACAAGCAAGGAATTGGCGTTGAACACCCAAAGGAAGCACAGTTCTGGCGTTTAGACACCATAAACAGGTAAGGAGTTGGCATTTAATGCCACTCCAGCTTCCACCCCTGGCATTCAAACGCCAGGGGGAGATCAGACACATACAAGTGCTGATAGCAACCCTTCTAAAAAGGCTTCTCAACCCACATCTGTAGGCAATAAACCTACAGCAACTAAGGTTGAGGAATACAAAGCCAAAATGCCTTATCCTCAGAAACTCCACCAAGCGGAACATGATAAGTAATTTGCCCGTTTTGCAGACTATCTCAGGACTCTTGAAATAAAGATTCCGTTTGCAGAGGCACTTGAGCAAATACCTTCTTATGCTAAGTTCATGAAAGAGATCTTAAGTCATAAGAAGGATTGGAGGAAACTAAAAAAGTTTACCTCACTGAAGAATGCAGTGCAGTCATTCTGAAAAGCTTACCTGAGAAGCTTAAAGATCCCAGAAGCTTTATGATACCATGCACATTAGAAGGTACTTGTACCAAGCAAGATCTATGTGATCTTGGGGCAAGTATCAACCTAATACCTGCATCTACTATCAAAAACCTTGGGTTGACTGATGAAGTCAAACCAACCCGGATATGTCTCCAACTTGCTGATGGTTCCATTAAACACCCATCAGGCATGATTGAAGACATGATTGTCAAGGTTGGGCCATTTACCTTTCCCACTGACTTTGTGGTGCTGGAAATGGAGGAGCACAAGAGTGCAACTCTCATTCTAGGAAGACCTTTCCTAGCAACTGGTCAAACCCTTATTGACGTCCAAAAAGGGGAAGTAACCCTAAGAGTCAATGAGGATGAGTTTAAGTTGAATGTTGTCAAAGCTATGCAGCATCCAAACACCCCAAATGACTGCATGAGCATTGATGTTATTGACTCTCTGGTAAAAGAGGTCAATATGACTGAGAGTCTCAAATCAGAGCTAGAGGATATCTTTAAAGATGTTCAGCCTGATCTGGAAGAACCAGAGAGAATAATAGAACCTCTGAAAATCCCTCAGGAAGAGGAGAAACCTCCCAAACCCGAGCTCAAACTATTATCACCATCCTTGAAATATGTATTTCTGGGAGAAGGTGATACCTTTCCTGTAATCATAAGCTCTACCTTAGAGCCACAGGAAGAGGAAGCACTAATTCAAGTGTTAAGAACATACAAGACAGCTCTTGAGTGGTCTATCAGTAATCTTAAGGGCATTAACCCAGCCAGATGCATGCATAAGATCCTATTGGAGGGTGACGCTAAGCCAGTGGTTCAACCACAAAGGCGGCTGAAACCAGCCATGAAGCAGGTGGTGCAGAAGAAGGTCACTAAATTACTAGAGGCTGGGATTATTTATCCTATTTCTGATAGCCCCTGGGTAAGCCCTGTCCAAGTCGTCCTTAAGAAGGATGGCATGACAGTGGTTCATAATGAAAAAAATGAACTGGTTCCTACAAGAACAGTTACAGGGTGGCGTATGTGTATTGATTATAGAAGGCTCAATACAACTACCAGAAAGGATCATTTTCCTTTACCATTCATAGACCAGATACTAGAAAGACTAGCAGGTCATGAATACTACTGCTTCCTGGATGGATATTCAGGTTATAATCAAATTGTAGTAGATCCCCAAGATCAAGAGAAAACAGCATTCACATGTCCATCCGGAGTATTTGCATACAGAAGGATGCCATTTGGCCTGTGCAATGCACCTGCAACCTTTCAAAGGTGCATGCTCTCTATTTTCTCTGATATGGTGGAAAAATTTCTGGAAGTCTTCATGGATGACTTTTCAGTATTTAGAGACTCATTTAGCTCCTGTCTTGACCATCTAGCACTTGTTCTAAAGAGGTGCCAAGAGACTAACCTCGTTCTAAACTGGGAGAAGTGTCACTTTATGGTGACTGAAGGAATTGTCCTTGGGCACAAAATTTCGAACAAGGGAATAGAGGTGGATCAAGCTAAGGTAGAGGTAATTGAAAAATTACTACCACCTGCCAATGTTAAGGCAATCAGAAGCTTTCTGGGGCATACAGGATTCTATAGGAGATTTATAAAAGATTTTTTAAATATCGCCAAACCTCTGAGTAATCTGCTAGCTGCTGACACGCCATTTATCTTTGATAAGGAGTGTTTGCAGGCGTTTGAGACTCTGAAAGCTAAGCTGGTCACAGCACCAGTCATCTCTGCACCAGACTGGATATTACCATTTGAACTGATGTGTGATGCCAGTGACCATGCCATTGGTGCAGTGTTGGGACAAAGGCATGACAAGCTTCTGCACGTTATTTACTATGCCAGCCGTGTTTTAAATGACGCACAGAAGAACTACACAACCACAGAAAAAGAGTTACTTGCAGTGGTTTACGCCATTGACAAGTTCAGATCTTACTTAGTAGGATCAAAAGTGATTGTGTACACTGACCATGCTACTCTTAAATATCTACTCACATTCAAAACCTAGACTCATCAGATGGGTGTTGCTTCTGCAGAAGTTTGATATAGAAATAAGAGACAGAAAAGGGACAAAGAACCAAGTAGTAGATCACCTTTCCCGAATAGAACCAGTAGAAGGGGCGTCCCTCCCTCTTACTGAGATCTCTGAAAACTTTTCGGATAAGCACCTCTTTGCCATCCGGGAAGTGCCATGGTTCACAGACATTGCAAACTATAAGGCAGTAAGATTCATACCCAAAGAGTACAGTAGGCAGCAATCAAAGAAATTGATGACGGATGCAAAATACTATCTTTGGGATGAACCATATCTCTTCAAGAGATGTACAGACGGAGTAATCCGTAGATGTTTTCCTAAAGAAGAAGCACAAAAGATCCTTTGGCACTGCCATGGATCACAATATGGAGGACATTTTGGAAGTGAGCGAATAGCCACAAGAGTCTTCCAATGTGGCTTCTACTGGCCTACTCTCTATAAAGACTCCCGAGTGTTTGTACTTAATTGTGACAGTTGCCAAAGATCTGGCAATCTGCCTCACAGTTATGCCATGCCTCAACAAGGGATCTTGGAGATTGAGTTGTTTGATGTATGGGGTATTGACTTCATGGGGCCTTTCCCACCATCACACTCAAACACTTATATTCTGGTGGCAGTGGATTATGTATCCAAATGGGTGGAAGCTATTGCAACACCCACTAACGATACTAAGACAGTGCTGAAATTCCTCCAAAAACACATCTTCAACAGATTTGGTATCCCTAGAGTACTAATCAGTGACGGGGCACTCATTTCTGCAATAAACAGCTTTACTCTTCTTTGGTTCGATATGGAGTTAGCCACAGGGTAGCTACTCCATATCATCCACAGACAAATAGGCAAGCTGAAGTCTCTAATAGAGAACTTAAAAGAATTCTGGAACGGACTGTGATTAACTGTAGAAGGGATTGGGCAAGAAGCTTGGATGATGCTCTGTGGGCATACAGAACAGCATTCAAGACCTATAGGAACTTCTCCATACCAGTTTGTGTACGGAAAAGCATGTCACTTGCCAGTGGAACTGGAACATAAGGCTTATTGGGCAACCAGATTCCTAAACCTTGATGCCAAGTTAGCTGGAGAAAAACGATTGCTGCAGTTAAATAAGCTAGAGGAATTCAGACTCAATGCCTTCAAAAATGCAAAAATTTACAAAGAGAAAGCAAAAAGATGGCATGATAAGAAGTTGTCATCCAGAGTCTTTGAGCCAGGACAAAAAGTTCTGCTATTTAATTCTAGGATCAAATTGTTCCCCGAAAAATTGAAATCCCGGTGGAGAGGTCCATATGTGATTACAAGTGTGTCACCCTATGGATATATGGAGCTTCAGGATAATGATTCTAACAAAAAGTTCATTGTTAATGGATAGAGAGTTAAACATTATCTTGAAAGCAATTTTGAGCAAGAATGCTCAAAATTGAGACTTGATTAAAGCTCAGTAATAGTCCAGCTAAAGACAATAAAGAAGCGCTTGCTGGGAGGCAACCCAGCCATTTACAAAGCTTATTTGTTAATTAATTGATTTTTACAGGTTTATGTCAATTATCTTCAAGGTAAATAACAATTGCTTGAGTTCACAAAGTTACAGAAGGATTCACAAGATAAAACAGCAAAAAAGAAAGCTAACTGGTGCAAAAAAGCAAGTAAGAGCTGTTTTGGGCATTGAACGCCCAAAAGAAGCATCCACTGGGCGTTCAATGCCAGTAAGGATAGCCATCTGGGCGTTAAACGCCAGAAAGAAGCACCTTCTGGGTGTTTAACGCCAGATTTACAGCATCCTGGGCGTTCAGAAAAATGCCCAGTGACAAAGGAGTTCCTGGCATTCAACGCCAGCTAGAAGCAACAGCTGGGTGTTGAACGCCCAGGAGAAGCTGCAAATGGGCGTTAAACGCCCAAAACATGCAGCGTTTGGGCGTTTAACGCCAGGATTGTGGCGAGGATGTAAATTCGTTTTCAATTAACATTTTTCCAAATTTTTATGTTCCATTTCATAATTTCTTGCATAAACATGTTACAAACTACCATCCTTCAATTCCAAAAATTTTAATCCTAATTTTTAAAATCCCTTTTTCAAAAGATATCAAATGTATCCTAATTCATAAACACAAATCCTTTTCAAATCCTATCCAACTTCTTTTCAAATCTTTTTCAAAACTAAATTATCTTTTCAAATTAATCCCAAATCTTTTTTCTAAAATTCAGATTTATCTTTTTCAAATATCTTCTATATCTTTTCAATTTTCAATTATATCTTTTTCCTATCATATTTATCTTTTACAAATCATATCTTCTATCTTATCTTTCTTCAAAGTTTTCGAAAACCCACCCCTCCCTTTAAATCCACATTCGGCCTCTCTCCTCTCCTCCACAATTCGAAAACTAGCTCTCCTTCTATCCCTCTCCTTTCTTTTCTTTTTGCTTGAGGACAAGAAAACCTCTAAATTTGGTGTGTTTATCCGTGATCACTAAGCCATACCCACTAAGATCATGGCTCCTAAAGGAAAACAATCCACCCCAAGAGGCAAAAAAGAGAGTATTCCAAAACCACTTTAGAATCATGGGAAGTTCTTAACCAAAGAACATTCAGACCATTACTACAAAATAATGCGTCTAAGATCAGTGATCTTGGAAGTCAAATTCGATATGAAAGAAGATGAATATCCGGAGATTCAAGAGCAAATTCGAAACAGGAGTTGGGAAATCCTAGCTAATCCTGAAACAAAGGTGGGAAGAAACATGGTTCAGGAATTCTACGCTAATCTATGGCAAATAGACAGGCAGAGAATATCTAGATCTGCCCTCTATGACTATCGGACCTTGGTCAGAAGAAAGATTGTTCACATCCACCCTGACAAAATCAGGGAGATCTTTAAGCTACCTCAGCTGAAAGATGACACAGACTCCTTTAATAGGAGAATGATGAGAACAAATAAAGGCCTGGATAAGATTCTAGAGGACATATGCCTCCCTGGAACCAGGTGGACCACCAGCACGGGCATCCCAAATCAACTCAAGAGAGAAGATCTCAAACCAGTCGCCAGAGGCTGGCTGGACTTCATTGGGCGTTCTATATTGTCGACTAGCAACCGCTCTGAGGTCACCATTAAAAGAGCAGTGATGATCCATTGCATTATGTTGGGAAGAGAAGTGGAAGTTTATAAGCTAATTTCGTGTGAACTTTACATAATTGCAAACAAGAACTCTAAAGATGCCAAATTGGCTTATCCTAACTTAATATCTATGCTATGTAAAGATGCTGGAGTGAAGATGGGAATAATTGAGTATATCTCAGTTGAGCGACCAATCACCAAAATATCAATGGAAAAACAACAAGTGCAGGATGACCCTATCAAGAGGAGAGCACAGGAATTCCTCCCGGAAATCCCTCAATTTGAATACTGGGAGCATCTTGAAGCATCTGTTACCAAGTTGCAAGAAGCTATGCACCAAATAAAGGAAGAACAGAATAATCAAAATAGTATGCTTTGCAAATTGCTTGGGGAACAAGAAGAGCAAGGGCGTGACTTGAAGGAACTGAAGCATCAGAAATTACCTCTTGAAGGACCAAACACCCCACAGACTAGAGGAACATCCACTTCCCAAAATAAAGGTTGTTGAGTCCTAATCTTAGCTTTACCTCTGTGATAGTTGTTCTTATAGGAATTTACCTTAGAAGTTATATAGGAGTAGTAGTAATTACTATATCTATTTTGATTTTATTTCCAATTAAGCTATAAGTTATTTTTCTCATCATCATCAAACATGAATAAAATAGTAGATTTTTAGAATAAAGAGGCAATTTAATTTTTTTTGAGTTTTTAATAAGGAAAGTTCTAATTATTTATATGTGGTGGCAATACTTTTTATCTTCTGAATGAATGCTTGAATAGTGCACATTTTTTGATACTGAATTTCATGAATGTTAAAATTATTGGTTCCTGAAAGAATGATGAACAAGAGAAATATTATTGCTGATCTGAAAAATCATGAATTTGATTTTTGAAGCAAGAAAAAGCAGTGAAAAAAAAGCAAAAGAGATAGAAAAAGATAGAAAAAGCCAATAGCCCTTTAAACCAAAAGACAAGGGTGAAAAGGATCCAAGGCTTTGAGCATCAATGGATAGGAGGGCCCAAGGAAATAAATCCAAGCCTAAGCGGCTAAATCAAGATGTCCCTAACCATGTGCTTGTGGCATGCAAGTCCAAGTGAAAAGCTTGAGACTGAGTGGTTAAAGTCGTGATCCAAAGCAAAGGAGTATGCTTAAGAACTCTGGACACCTCTAATTGGGGACTTTAGTAAAGCTAAGTCACAATCTGAAAAGGTTCACCCGGTTATGTGTCTATGGCATTTGTGTATCCGGTGGTAATACTGGAAAACAAAGTGCTTAGGGCCACGGCCAAGACTCATAAAGTAGCTGTGTTCAAGAATCAACATACTACACTAGGAGAATCAATAATACTATCTGAATTCTGAGTTCCTATGGATGCCAATCATTCTGAATTTCAAAGGATAAAGTGAGATGCCAAAACTGTTCAGAAGCAAAAAGTTACTAGCCCCACTCATCTAATTAGAATTTGAGCTTTACTTGAAACTCTGAGATATTATTGCTTCTTAATTTTTTTTATCCTATTTTATTTATCTAGTTGCTTGGGGACAAGTAACAGTTTAAGTTTGGTGTTGTGATGAGCGGATATTTTATACGCTTTTTGGGGTAATTTCATATAGATTTTAAAGTGTTGTAGTTAGTTTTCAGTATATTTTTTTTATTTTTTAGGCAAAAATCATATTTCTGGACTTTACTATGAGTTTGTGTATTTTTCTGTAATTTCAGGTATTTTCTGGCTGAAATTGAGGGAGCTGACCAAAAATCTGATTTAGGCTGAAAAAGGACTGCTGATGCTGTTGGATTCTGACCTCCCTGCACTCGGAATAGATTTTTTGGAGCTACAGGAGTCCAATTGGCGCGCTCTTAGTTGGGTTGAAAAGTAGACATCCAGGGATTTCCAGCAATATATAATAGTCCATACTTTGCGCGAAGATAGACGACGTAAACTGGTGTTTAACGCCAGTTCCATGTTGCAGTCAGGCGTTCAGCGCCAGAAACAGGTTGCAAGTTAGAGTTCAACACCAGAAACAGGTTACAACCTGGCGTTCAACTCCAGAAACAGCCCATAGTACGTGAGAAGCTTAAGTTTCAGCCTTAGCACACACCAAGTGGGTCCCAGAAGTGGATTTCTGCATTATCCATCTTAGTTTACTCATTTTCTGTAAACCTAGGTTACTAGTTTAGTATTTAAACAACTTTTAGAGACTTATTTTGTATCTCATAAAATTTTTAGATCTGAATTATATACCTTGTGATGGCATGAGTCTCTAAACTCCATTGTTGGGGGTGAGGAGCTCTGCAGCGTCTCGATGAATTAATACAATTATTTCTGTTTTCCATTCAAACATGCTTGTTCCTATCTAAGATGTTCATTTGTGCTTCACTATGAAGAAGGTGATGATCCGTGACACTCATCACCTTCCTCAGTCCATGAACGTGTGCCTGACAACCACCTCCGTTCTACATTAGATTGAATGAGTATCTCTTAGATTCCTTAATCAGAATCTTCATGGTATAAGCTAGAATTGATGGCAGCATCCTTGAAAATCCGGAAAGTCTAAACCTTGTCTGTGGTATTCCGAGTAAGATTCTAGGATTGGATGACTGTGACGAGCTTCAAACTCGCGAGTGTTGGGCATAGTGACAGACGCAAAAGGATCAATGGATCATATTCTGACGTGATCGAGAACCAATAGATGATTAGCCGTGCTGTGACAGAGTATTTGGACCATTTTTACTGAGAGGATGGGAAGTAGCCATTGACAACGGTGACGCCCTACATACAGCTTGCCATGGAAGGAGTCTTGCATGTTTGAAAGTGAGAAAGCATTATGTTACAGGAATTCAGAAGACAAAGCATCTCCAAAACTCCAATATATTCTCCATTACTGCATTATAAGTATTTATTTCATGCTCTTTTACTTTTTACAATTAAAACTAAAAATTATTATTGATATTATATCCTGACTAAGAATTACAGGATAACCATAGATTGCTTCAAACCAACAATCTTCGTGGGATTCGACCCTTACTCACGTAAGGTATTACTTGGACGACCCAATGCACTTGCTGGTTAGTTGTGTGAAGCTGTGAGAAATAGTCCATTAATATTGGCATACACAATTTCGTGCACCAGTTGGTAAGAAAACTTAATCCGAAAAAGTAAACATCTTCGATGCCTTAACTACCTTCTCTTATACATTTCTCACTATTCTTACTATTTGCGTCTTCTGCTCTTTGAATTACTGTTTAATGCTTTTGAATCCCAAACATCATTTTCTGCTTGTCTGACTAAGAAATCATTCAACCATAGTTGCTCAATTCATCAATCCTTGTGGGATCGACCCTCACTCACATGAGGTATTACTTGGTACGACCCGGTGCACTTGCCGGTTACTTTGTGGATCTAGAAAATTCACACCAATGCAATCATTGTTAATATTATAGGAAAGTTAAATAAGAGCCTAACTTGGAAGCAAAGAAATTATATGATTTGTTGGAATCTTCCATACAACTTCTATTTGAGCAATGCATTCATTCGAAATTATCTGTCTGTATTAGAATGATGAGTATTAAATCTTAGTCAAATTATATCCAAGAGTCTTTTGATAAGTGGGCCACCCTTTGTAATGAATTAGTACCCGTCGGGAGTATTAGCATCCCTCAGAGCCATTATAAGGCGAAGAAGCTAGCTCCGAAATTAAGTATAAATTTGGTAAAAATTGATTGTTGCTCGAATGGTTGTATGTTGTATTATAAGGGGATGTAGACTTCACTGCTTGCAAATTTTTTGATACACCAAGGTATCATGTAGAGAGAGAAAGGATTGATAAACAGAGGTTAAAGAGAGTTCCAAACAAAGGATGCACTACTTGCCCCTAATCCCTAGGCTAAAAAGATTGCATGCCTTGATGAGTTCGACCTTTCACATATGGCATAGTAACATCAAGAGAGATGATAGTTTTATGACGCACCTGTCACACGGAAAGGCTTGGAAGCACTTTGATCAAGTCCATTCTATATTTGCGAGGGAGCCTAGAAATGTTAAATTAGCTTTATGCTCTAATGGGTTTGTATTAAACTCTAATTTCCGTAACGTGTACTCTTGTTAGCCTATTATGGGGACTCCTTATAACCTATCTCCCAAAATATGCCTGAAGGAGCTGTACATGTTCTTAACTTGTATCATACCCAATCCAAGTAAGCCAACAACCAAAATTGATGCATTTTTGTAAACCTTGGTGGATGAGTATAATGAGTTGTGGATTGATGATGTAGAGATATATGATATTTTAATTAAAACAAAGTTGTGTTGATGTTGACTGATGAGCGAATTTTCTATCGGTAAAGAATTCATAAATAAGTTCACGGTGTAAGTATAGTTTCTAAACCAACGGAGAGTCCTTTTGTGCAAAAGTTTTGGTTGTCACAAGTAACAAACCTAGTAAAATTTATAAACCGAAGTATTCAAATCTCGAGTCGTCTTCTCAAGGAATTGCAGGGAGGTGTGTTTTATATTGGTTATGAAAAATAGTATTTTTGGGTTTTTGAAAGGTTTGAACAAGAGAAATAAATTGCAAGAATTAATAAATCAATAGCTAAGAAAACTCTTGGCAAGGTATGAAAATTAGAAGTCCTATCCTAGTTATCCTTATCAATTGTGATGAGAATTACTCGTTGCTTTCACTTAGTCAACCTCTAACTATGAAGGTAAGTCAAGTGGATAAATCAATATGAATCCTCAAGTCCTAGTCAATTCCCAAAGAAAGACTAGAGTTAGTGGAATTCAAGTCAATTAGCAACTTCCAATTATCAATCAACAAAAGAGTTTGATAACTCAATAGTCTCTAATTACTCAACCAAAGCCAAGAATATAGAAAGCTAAATAAAAATCATATATCTGAAATACCTCAAATTGCATTAATAAAAGAAATCAAATCTAACATGGAAAAGTTCATAAGCCAATTTGGCAACATAAGTAATTAACAAGTAAAAGCATTAGGGTAAATAAAAGTAGAAGAGAAACATAAATTAAAGGAACATTGAACCTGGTATGAAGAAATAATCTTAACGACTAAAAGAAATCCTAATCCTAAAACCTAAGAGAGAGGAGAGAACCTCTCTCCCTAAAAACTACATCTAATCCTAAAATTGTGAATAATAAATGTTGTATTCTTGTTGTATGAATTGTTCTCCCATGAATGGATGCATTCCCCCACTTTATAGCCTCTAATCTGTGTTTTCTAGGCTTAGATTTGGACCGAAAAAGGGTCCAAAAATCGCTGGGGGAAACTTCTGTAATTTTCTACACGTGGTATCCGTCACGCGTTCGCATGGGTCACTCATCCGCATCATCTGGAGTTTTTCTCTTTCACGTGTCCGCGTCAGTCACGCGTCCGCGTCAGTTGTGTTTCGTGCTAGTCACGCGTCCGCGTCTTCACGCGTTTGCGTCGATGCCAATTCTTCAAAAACTCCATTTTGTGCGTTCTTTCCATTTTTGCGTGTTTTCTTTCTATCCTCTAAGTCATTCCTGCCCTATAAAGCCTGAAAATACTCAACACACAGATCACGGCATCGAATGGTAATAAAGGATAATTAACTTTAACATTTTTAAGGCATAGGAAACATATTTTCACATATATCATAAAATAAGGAAGGAATTGTAAAACCATGCAATTCATATGGATAAGTGGGTGAAGAATTGATAAAATCATTCAATTGAGCACAAGATAAATCATAAAATAGTGGTTTATCAACCTCCCCACACTTAAAACATTAGCATGTCCTTGACGAGCAGATTTTCTATCGGTAAAGAATTCACAAATAAGTCGCATTGTAAGTATAGTTTCTAAACCAACGGAGAATCCTTTCGTGCAAAAGTTTTGGTTGTCACAAGTAACAAACCCAGTAAAATTTATAAACCGAAGTATTCAAACATCGGGTCGTCTTCTCAAGAAATTGCAGGGAGATGTGTTTTATTATTGGTTATGGAAAACAGTATTTTTGGGTTTTTGAAAGGTTTGAACAAGAGAAATAAATTGCAGGAATTAATAAATCAATAGCTAAGAAAACTCTTGGCAAGGTATGAAAATTAGAAGTCCTATCCTAGTTATCCTTATCAATTGTGATGAGAATTGCTCGTTGCTTCCACTTAGTCAACCTCTAACTATGAAAGTAAGTCAAGTGGATAAATCAATATGAATCTTCAAGTCCTAGTCAATTCCCAAAGAAAGACTAGAGTTAGTGGAATTCAAGTCAATTAGCAACTTCCAATTATCAATCAACAAAAGAGTTTGATAACTCAAGAGTCTCTAATTACTTAACCCAAGCCAATAATATAGAAAGCTAAATAAAAATCATATATCTGAAATACCTCGAATTGCATTAATAAAAGAAATCAAATCTAACATGGAAAAGTTCATAAATTAAATTGGAAAAATAAATAAAAGGAACATTGAACCTGGAAATTGAGAAGTAGAAATCCTAATCTTAAAAGAAATCCTAAATCCTAAAATCTAAGAGAGAGCAGAGAACCTCTCTCTCTAAAAAACTATATCTAAACCTAAAATTATGAATTATGAATGTTGTGTCTAGTATGTTTTGATTCTCTGCATGTTCCCTGGCTTTATTCTGTGTTTCTGGGCCGAAAAATGGGTCAAAACATGGCCCGAAATTGCCCCAAGCAATTTCTGTTAATTCTGCAGATCGTGCTTGTCACGCGTACGCATCGATCGACGCGTACGCGTCGTTTGACGATTTCCCCTCCACGCGTGCGCATTAGGCACGCGCTCACGTCGTTTGCGCGAACTCCAATCCTTCGCGCGCACGCGTTAGCCATGCGTGCACGTCACTGTTCGCTGGTCCTCTCCTTAGTTTCTTGTGTTTCTTCCATTTTTGCAAGCTTTCTCTCCATTATCTAAGCCATTCCTGCTCTATGAAGCCTGAAATACTTAACACACGGATCACGGCATCGAATGGTATAAAGGATAATTAAAATACGCAATTTTAAAACTTTAGGAAGCAAGTTTTCAATCATAGAATAAATCTAGGAAGGAATTGTAAAACCATGCAAATCATATGAATAAGTGGGTGAAAAGCTGATAAAAACCACTCGAGTTAGCACAATATAAACCATAAAATAGTGGTTTATCACTCCTCATGCTAAATCCAAGAGAAAAGAATGAAGGTAAAATGGTGGAATCTTGTGCAATGCAATTTATTCTAAATGCAAGCTACCTAAATGAGTTATGAAATTCTACTTACTATTCACTTATATATATAAATCTTACATATGGTTGAATTGATTCGTATTTTCAAGGAATCATATATGTACAATTAAAGCCAAATCATATTAAAGCACAGTCACAATTGAGTTAAGTTAAGATAGTTCACAAACTTGTAAGACAATTAATAATTAACATGAATATATGGGAATGAGCTATTGAACCCTCACTGGATTTGTGTTTACTCTCCAATCACTCAGTGTTTAGGGTTAATCACTCTATTCTTTTCTAGTCATACTTTCTAAAAATTTGTTCTTTATCTAACCAATCAACAAATATCTAATGTATACATACAAACATCATGAGGTCTTTTTCAAGGTTGTAATGGGGCTAAGGTAATGGTGAGGGTGTATATATATAAGGCTAAGTGAGCTAATAAAGTGAATCCTTGACTAGTCTAAGATCTCACCTAACATATACATACTCTATTTTAAAAATCTTGCCTAGCTACCCAAATTTTCCCACTTGTGTTACATACTCATGCACCACTTATATTTTTTATTTTATCCCATGTACATTGATTCTTCTATTTTGCATTGGGGTACTGTTGTCCCCTTATTTAATTACTTAATAATAAATACTTTTTTTCATATATAAAAACAATATATCAATGCACATGGTGTTTTAATTATTTTAATTTCACATGAGTATGCTCCCAAATTTCAAATAATTTTATCAATTAATACTTTTTCCTATCATCCCATGTTCCCATAAATGTCCCTACACTTTCTTGATACACAATTTCTATCTTAAGATAACCAAGGATTCAACTTGAGATTTTTAATTTGTTTTTCTGCTTAAGGCTAGTAATATGGTTATAGAACAGAAGGGGATTAAAAGGCTCAAGGGGGCTAACAAGGGTGACGTAAAAGGTAGGTTTATTTGGGATAAGTGAGAAAAATTTTAAAATAATAGCCTCAATCATATGTAGGTATGTATCTACATTCTATATCGGACATATAGACTAAAACAAAGTAAAGATTGCAAGCATAGAAAAGAAGTGCGAAACACACAGGAATGAAATTTATGGTTGAATGTAACCATACAATTAAGCTCAAAACTCACAGGTTGTGTGTTCTTTTGCTCAGAAACCATATATCAGTTATGTATGTCATGCAAGTAGAAATTAAGAGTTTCCATTCAACTCAATGTGAATCCTAGAATGGCTCTTATAAAAATAGATATTTTCCTTGAAAAATATTGTCAACTAACCAACATGTATTGCTATATATATACAAGGTGTGTGGATTGTTTTGATTCTGTTACACTAAAGCTTCTAGTTTACTCTTTTATTTTCAATTAAACCAACTTATCATATGCTAAAAGGGTAAACTATACTAATTAATCCACATATTCTATAACTAATAAGCTAAAAGTGCAAATTAAGCAAAATATCTAAGATATATACAGCCCAAAGTACAAAATACAGAAATAAAAATAAAATTACAACAAAAGCAAAAGAAAAATGTGCAAGTACTAAAAGATAAAATAAGATAAAAAAATAAAAATGAAATGAAAATACAAGAAAAAAAGATAAAAGAGTCTGAAAGTGGTTCACCAAAAAGATTCGCCAGAGATGGCGACCTCCCCACACTTAAATTATAGCATCGTCCTCGATGCTTAATCAAGTTGGGTGTGAAGAAGTATCATCTTCGAAAGGATGTGCTGCTGGTGTCTCGGTGGTAAGATGAGGGTCTGCAGTCTCAATGAGTGTCAGAGAAGCTGCTTGTTGAAGCGGAGGCTCTGTCTGTGGGGGAACCTCTGGATCTGCGGGTTGTATCTGATATGGCTCCTCATGATGTGGTGCAGCCTGCTCAGGTCCTCCCTGCTCAGTCTCTGCACGTGCCTCCTCCTCATGATCGTCCACCTCCTCCTCAGATGGCTCTGATGGTGTGTCAGGCTCGGAGGGGATGTCATGGCGGTCAGACCGGATCATCAACTTCAAATGCTCATAGCGGCACTTACTGCGATGCTCAGTCCTCTCGTATCGCTGCTGGTTGCGGTGCTCCATCTGGTCTAGGCGCTCGAATAGTGGTGCACAAGGTGGTAGACGGGCTCTGAAGCAAGTGGAGATGCTGTGGTGGTGGCTGGTGCCGTAGGTGCTGAAGGGGCAGCAGAAGATGTGGATGATTCAGCAGAGGCAATGAGGAAAGGCGGCTTGTAGTCCAAAGCTTGGAACTTCCTAATGTGAGGGATAATTTTCTTGCAGTTGGCTTTTCATCTGCGAGCTCCCAGGGCACCTCATCTCGGCGGCCTAGCTGAGTGATCAGATATGGAAAGGGCAGAGCGCCTTTGACATGGACCCTGGCCATGTAATACCGGATGAAGCGGGGAAGATAAAGGTCCTTACCCTCCATCACACACCAGATGAGGGTGATCATGGCAGCTGGCACCTCTGTCTCATGAGTGCTCGGCATCACGTAATTACTCAGAATCTGTTGCCAAAGCCGAGCCTCATCATTCAGATAGATAAGCTTGATTCCCTTTGGCACCACTGTGGACTTGCCCATGACCGATGGGATAGTAGGATCAAGAGCTATAGTTTGCTTTACTGCGTCCCAGTCAAATCTCATGAATCTCATATCCTCTTCAGCCTTTTGGTAACCATCTGGTTGATCTAACTTAGGCTAAAGTTAGAGGATGTCTTCAATAGCTTCCTCAGTAATCAAGATTTGCTTCCCTTTGAGGTGCACTGCATCCAGGGACGTTTTGAAGTAGTTGCAGTAGAATTCCCTGACCCAGGATGCATTGACCTCAGTCAAGTTCCTTTCAAGGAAGAACCACCCTCTCTGTTTTATCTTATCTGAGGTGTATTACTGTAGTCCTTTCAGAATTTTTAGGGTCCTTTCCAGATATAGGTTCCTGGAAGTGGCAAAAACTGGATACTTAACCTCATAGTATCTGTTGGCAAACTTGACTTGGTCAGTGGCAGGTAGTAACTGATCTTCCTTTTTCTGCGGGGTAAAATGCTTTTCCCGCCAGGAATCATCATGGAGGTTATCTAGGATAGTGGTGGAGGGTTCGCCTCTTTTTCTTTTTCCTGTAGTTGCTTTGCCTTTTCCCTTACTTTTGGGATCAGACATCCTGAAAAGTAGAAGTTGTAGGATACAGGTGAAGAACTAAAGCAGGAAAACAGATAGGCAAATAGGATTTATCAATATAAGCATAAAGGTAAAAGAGCAATAGAAGCATGAAATGAGTTAAATATAAGTAAATTTTGGACTGTATGCGAGTTAAAAGTCTGAGAGTAAAAAAATCACAATCCAAAATATAAGATAAGTGGAATTCATGTTAATTAGGAAAAACAGTAATCATGCCTTGAGTTAGAAAGTTAAAGTAGTTAGGTAAAAACCAAAAGAGAAGTTGGAAAGTTAAAATGGTTAGGAGTTAAAAAGGAAGTTAAAGTAAGTGGCATGATAATGGGTTTCCTTGTTAACAATAAATTCACAAACTTGAAGAACAATCTACTCAAATTCAAGAAAAGATTGCAGTTTATTGATGATGAATCATATAAATAACAGAATTGCAAAATGAAACCAAAATCATCAATAATGCAGTTTATTAATCAGGGAACCAGGAAGAGGGAGAAAGCTAGCCCGTGCATCCATGAATTGGTTTGGTTATAGCCAATTAGTGCAAAATTAACCAATGCATGAATGGGAGTTGAGGGAAACAAAATTGTTGAAAAAAATTTGGGCAGCATTCCGGCTAAAATTAGATGTTCCCGAGTGATAAATAGCAACCAATTCAGTGCATATAACATTAAATTAATGCTGAAAAGAGTAATAAATAGCAAGAACATTAAAGAACAGTGTAATAGCAGCATCAAACATTAAAGAACAGCATATGAACAGCATCATCATCACAGCAAAAAATTGCGAATCAGATAAAAAAATTAGGTAACAAGAACGGGGCAATTATCAGGCCTAAATCCACTAACCACTTCCTAGCTACCTAACCACCTAAAATCCACTACGATCATGCATCTCTAACTATCCTAATTTGAACAGAATTTGAAAAATATGCAACTAACTAATGAACTAATAGAGGAATCGGTGTTCAGCAGAACCTGGTGTGTAGAGGAACAAAAGTATGGATCAGAGAGATGGTGGGAGTGTGGTGGTGGTGGTGGCAACACAGTGACGCAGGTAGGCAGCGCTGCGACGGTTCGTGGTGGAGGCAGAGGCGGTTCGGTGGTTGGATTAGGGTTATGGAGGGGAAAGAAAGAAGAAAGGGGCGAGGGGTTGGGGTGGTGGGGTGTGGTGGCTGGCGATTCTGGGTGGGTGGAACGGTGGTGGCGGCTCGGTGATGGGGACGGCAGTGGGTGAAAGGGGGAGAAGAGGTGGGGGAGAAGAAGAAGAGAAAGAAAAAGGAGGGGTGTCGCGGTGGTGGCGAGGTGGTGTGGCGGCAAGGGCGCGGCACGGCGGTTCTGGTGGCTGGTCGGTGGTGGTGGGTTGCAGAGGAGGGAGGAGAGAGTGCAGAAGAGGAAGGAAGAAGAGAATGGGTTGACGTGAGGGGGTTTAGGGTTTCACGTGGGTTGGGTTAGTGGATTCAAATCAACGCGAACGCATGGAGCACGCGATCGCATGATTGGGGTGGAAAGGGAATGACGCGGACGTGTTATTGATGCGATTGCATGAGTGAGTGGTGCACGAAATTGCAATCACACTTTTGCAACCTCGCACAACTAACCAGCAAGTGCACTGGGTCGTCCAAGTAATACCTTGCGTGAGCAAGGGTCGATCCCACGGAGATTATCGGCTTGAAGCAAGCTATGGTTATCTTGTAAATCTTAGTCAGGATGTCAGAAATTATCAGGATTGATTGTGAAAAGCAAAAGAACATGAAATGATTACTTGTTTTGCAGTAATGGAGAATAGGTTGAGGTTTTGGAGATGCTCCATCTTCTGAATCTCTGCTTTCCTACTGTCTTCTTCTTCAAACACGCAAGTCTCCTTCCATGGCAAGCTGTATGTAGGGTTTCACCGTTGTCAATGGCTACCTCCCATCCTCTCAGTGAAAACGATTGCATATGCTCTGTCACAGCACGCGGAATTCATCTGTCGGTTCTCGGTCAGGCCGGAATAGAATCCAGTGATTCTTTTGCGTCTGTCACTAACGCCCCGCCTGCTAGGAGTTTGAAGCACGTCACAGTCATTCAATCATTGAATCCTACTCAGAATACCACAGACAAGGTTTAGACCTTCCGGATTCTCTTGAATGCCGCCATCAGTTCTAGCTTATACCACGAAGATTCCGATTAAAGAATCCAAGAGATAACTACTTAATCTAAGGTAGAACAGAGGTGGTTGTCAGGCACACGTTCATAGTTGAGAATGATGATGATTGTCACGGATCATCACATTCATCCGGGTTAAGAACAAGTATTATCTTAGAATGGAAGCAAGCATGATTGAATGAGAAACAGTAGTAATTGCATTAATCCATCAAGACACAGCAGAGCTCCTCACCCCCAACCATGGGGTTTAGAGACTCATGCCGTGGAAGGTACACAAAGAAACGTGTAAAGTGTCATGAGGTACAGATACAATGTCAAATGATCCTATTAATAGTAAAACTAGTAGCCTAGGGTATACAGAGATGAGTAAATGACTTAAAAATCCACTTCTGGGCCCACTTGGTGTGTGCTTGGGTTGAGCAATGAAGCATTTTCGTGTAGAGACCTTTTCTGGAGTTAAACGCCAGCTTTCATGCCAGTTTGGGCGTTTAACTCCAAGTTTCATGCCAGTTCCAGCGTTTAACGCTGGAATTTCTGAGGCTGATTTGCCACGCCGGTTTGGGCCATCAAATCTTGGGCAAAGTATGGACTATCATATATTGCTGGAAAGCCCAGGATGTCTACTTTCCAACGCCGTTGAGAGCGCGCCAATTGGGCTTCTGTAGCTCCAGAAAATCCACTTCGAGTGCAGGGAGGTCAGAATCCAACAGCATCTGCAGTCCTTTTTGGTCTCGGAATCAGATTTTTGCTCAGGACCCTCAATTTCAGCCAGAAAATACCTGAAATCACAGAAAAATACACAAACTCATAGTAAAGTCCAGAAAAGTGAATTTTAGCTAAAAACTAATAAAAATATACTAAAAACTAACTAGATTATACTAAAAACATACTAAAAACAATGCCAAAAAGCATACAAATTATCCGCTCATCACAACACCAAACTTAAATTGTTGCTTGTCCCCAAGCAACTAAAAATCAAAATAGGATAAAAAGAAGAGAATATACTATAGACTCCAAAATATCAAGGAAACATAGCTCCAATTAGATGAGCGGGACTAGTAGCTTTTTGCCTCCGAACAGTTTTGGCATCTCACTCTATCCCTTGAAGTTCAGAATGATTGGCATCTATAAGAACTCAGAACTCAGATAGTGTTATTGATTCTCTTAGTTGAGCATAATGATTCTTGAACACAGCTAGTGTATGAGTCTTGGCTGTGGCCCAAAGCACTCTGTCTTCCAGTATTACCACCGGATACATACATGCCACAGACGCATAATTGGGTGAACCTTTTCAGATTGTGACCCAGCTTTGCTAGAGTCCCCAATTAGAGGTGTCCAAGGTTCTTAAGCACACTCTTTTTGCCTTGGGTCACAACTTTATTTCTTTCTTTTTCTTTTTATTTTCTTCTTCTCTCTTTTTTTTTCGAAATTTTTTTTTGTATCCACTGCTTTTTCTTGCTTCAAGAATCAGTCTAATGATTTTAGATCCTCAATAACAGTTCTCTTTTTCCTCATTCTTTCAAGAGCCAACAATTTTAACATTCTCAAAACAACAAATTCAAGAGACATATGCACTGTTCAAGCATTCATTCAGAAAGCAAAAAGTATTGTCACCACATCAAACTAATTCAACTAGTTTCAATGATAAATTTCGAAATCCTGTACTTCTTGTTCTTTTGTGATTAAAGCATTTTTCATTTAAGAGAGGTGATGGATTCATAGGACATTCATATCTTTAAGGCATAAAATTTCAATTTTATTAATTATGAATTAAGAACAAGACTCAAAAATAGATATAAGACTAAAAAAAATAAAAATAGAAAACAAAACAAAAGAAAAAGAAAACGCAAAAACATAGGCTCCTAATGATAGAGATTTTCACAGAGTTAGGACTCAACAACTTTGATTTTGAGAAGTGGATGCTCCCTCAGCTTGAGAGGAGAGCTTTTGGCGTTTCAACTCTTGGAGTTCACGCCCTTGCTTCTCTTGTTCCTTCAGCAATTTGCAGAGCATGCAGTTCTGATTCTGCTGTTCTTCCTTCAGTTGCTCCATAGTCTCTTGCAACTTGGTGATAAATGCTTCTAGGCTGGTCCAGTAGTCAATTCTTGGGAATTCAGGGAGGAATTCCTGCGCCCTCCTCTTGATAGAGTTGTCTTGCACTTGTCCTTCCATTGACTTCTTGGTGATTGGGTGTTCAATGGGTATGAACTCATCTACTCCCATCTTCACCCCAGCCTCTTTACAGAGCAAGGAGATCAGGCTTGGATAAGTCAATTTGGCTTCAGTGGAATTCTTATTTGCAATTGTGTAGATCTCACAAGCAATCACATGATGGACCTCCACTTCTTTTCCAAGCATAATGCAATGAATCATCACTGCTCTCTTGATGGTGACCTCAAAACGGTTGCTAGTGGGCAATATGGAACGCCCAATAAAGTCTAGCCAACCTCTTGTAATTGGTTTGAGGTCTCCCCTCTTGAGTTGGTTTGGGACACCCTTTGAATTGGTTATCCACTTAGTCCCAGGGAGGCATATGTCCTCTAGAACTTGATCCAACCCTTTATCTACTCTCACCATCCTCCTATTGAAGGAATCAGGATCATCTTGCAGTTGAGGTAATTTGAAGATTTCTCTTATTTTGTCCAGATGGAAGTACATAACTTTCCCTCTGACCATGGTTCTGTAGGTATGGTAAGCAGTTCCAGTCATTCTTTGCTTATCTGTTAGCCACAGATTAGAGTAGAATTCCTGAACCATGTTCCTTCCAACCTTTATTTCAGGATTGGTCAGAACTTCCCATCCTCTATTTCGAATTTGCTCTTGGATCCCCGGATATTCATCTTCTTTCAGATCAAATTTGACTTCCGGGATCACTGACCTCAGACCCATTATTTTGTGATAATGGTCTTCATGTTCTTTGGTTAAGAACTTCTCTTGATTCCAAAGATTCTTTGGATTAGTCTCTTTCTTTCCTCTTAAATTGGTTTGTTTTCCTTTAGGAGCCATGATCTTGATGAATCTTGGCTTAGTGATCACGAAAAAGCACACCAAACTTAGAGGTTTGCTTGTCCTCAAGCAAAAAGAAAAGAAAGAAGAGAAGAGAGAGAGAGGAAGAGGAAATTCGAATGGTGTGGGGAATGAGGGGTGGCAAACGTTTATTTATAGAGTGGGGGGAGAGATTTTCAAAAAAAAAGAAAAATTTGAAAGGAGATTTGAGGAGATATGGAAAGAAATTGAAAGAAGGGTGAGTTTTTGAACAAAATTTGGGAATGATTTGAAGAATGATTTTAAATTTTGAAAATTTGAAAGTGAATGATGAGAGATTGAAATGTATTTTTGTAGAAAAATATGGGTGAGAAAAGGAAAGTTTGAAAAAATCTGATTTGAAAACAAAATTGTGGTCCCCCCACCTTTCTGGCGTTAAACGCCCAGAATGGCACTCATTCTGGCGTTTAACGCCCAATTGGCACCCCTTTTGGGCGTTTAACGCCCAGCCAGGTGCCCTGGCTGGCGTTAAACGCCAGAAATCCTTTAGCACTGGGCGTTTTTCTGAACGCCCAGGATGCTGCACACCTGGCGTTAAACGCCCAGAATGGTGCCCATTCTGGCGTTTAACGCCCAAAATGGCACCATTCCTGGCGTTAAACGCCCAGAATGGTACCCATTCTGGCGTTTAACGCCCAAAATGCCCCTTACTGGCGTTTTTTTCGCCAGTAAGCTCTTTTTCTCTACTTTTTGAGCTAAATCCTTCTGTAACTCTGTGAATTCCTTCATTTTTGATACTTGCCTCTGTAAGAACAAATCATACAACCTACTAATGACTGGGTTGCCTCCCAGCAAGCGCTTCTTTACTGTCTTTAGCTGGACCTTCACTGAGAATCACTCAAGTCTCAGTTTTGAGCATTCCTGCTCAAAGTTTCCTTCAAGATAATGCTTGATTCTCTGTCCATTAACAATGAACCTTTTGTCGGAATCAGTATCCTGAAGCTCAACATATCCATATGGTGACACTCCTGTAATCACATACGGACCCCTCCACCGGGATTTAAGCTTTCCTGGAAACAGTCTAAGCCTAGAGTTGAAGAGCAGGACTTTTTGTCCTGGCTCAAAGACTCTGGTTGACAACTTCTTGTCATGCCATTTCTTTGCCTTTTCCTTATAAATTTTTGCATTTTCAAAGGCATTGAGTCTGAACTCCTCTAGCTCATTTAGCTGGAGCAGTCTTTTTTCACCAGCTAACTGTGCATCCATATTTAGGAATCTGGTTGCCCAGTAGGCTTTATGTTCCAGTTCCACGGGCAGATGACAGGCCTTCCCATACACCAGTTGGTATGGAGAGGTTCCTATAGGAGTCTTGAATGCTGTTCTGTATGCCCACAGAGCATCATCCAAGCTCTTTGCCCAATCCTTTCTTCGGGCTATCACAGTCCGTTCCAGGATTCTTTTTAGCTCTCTGTTAGAGACTTCAGCTTGCCCATTTGTCTGTGGATGATACGGAGTTGCCACTTTGTGGCTAATTCCATATCTAACCATAGCAGAGTATAGCTGTTTGTTGCAGAAATGAGTGCCTCCGTCACTGATTAATACTCTGGGAACACCAAATCTGCTGAAGATGTTTTTCTGGAGGAATTTTAGCACGGTCTTGGTATCATTAGTGGGTGTAGCAATTGCTTCTACCCACTTAGATACATAGTCCACTGCCACCAGAATGTAAGTGTTTGAGTATGATGGTGGGAATGGTCCCATGAAGTCAATTCCCCATACATCAAACAATTCTATCTCTAATATCCCTTGTTGAGGCATGGCATATCCATGAGGCAAGTTGCCAGTTCTTTGGCAACTGTCACAGTTACGCACAAACTCTCGGGAATCTTTATAGAGAGTAGGCCAGTAGAAGCCACATTGGAGGACTTTAGTGGCTGTTCGCTCACTTCCAAAATGTCCTCCATACTGTGATCCATGGCAATGCCATAGGATCCTTTGTGCTTCTTCTCTGGGTACACATCTGCGGATCACTCCATCAGCACATCTCTTAAAGAGATATGGTTCATCCCAGAGGTAGTACTTGGCATCTGAAATTAATTTCTTTCTCTGCACGTAGCTGTACTCTTTAGGTATGAACCTCACAGCTTTATAATTTGCAATATCTGCAAACCATGGAGCTTCCTGAATGGCAAAGAGTTGCTCATCTGGGAAAGTCTCAGAGATCTCAGTAGAAGGGAGGGACGCCCCAGCTACTGGTTCTATTCGGGACAGATGATCAGCTACTTGGTTCTCTGTCCCTTTTCTGTCTCTTATTTCTATATCAAACTCTTGCAGAAGCAACACCCATCTTATGAGCCTGGGTTTTGAATCCTGCTTTGTGAGTAAGTATTTAAGAGCAGCATGGTCAGTGTACACAACCACTTTGGACCCCACTAGATAGGATCTAAACTTGTCAATGGCATAGACCACTGCAAGTAACTCTTTTTCTGTGGTTGTGTAGTTCTTCTGTGCGTCATTTAGAACACGGCTGGCATAGTAAATGACGTGCAGAAGCTTGTTATGCCTCTGTCCCAACACTGCACCAATGGCATGGTCACTGGCATCACACATTAATTCAAATGGCAATGTCCAATCTGGTGCAGAGATGACTGGTGCTGTGACCAGCTTAGCTTTCAGGGTCTCAAATGCTTGCAGACACTGTGTGTCAAACACAAACGGTGTGTCTGCAGCTAGCAGGTTACTCAAAGGTTTTGCAATTTTTGAAAAATCTTTTATGAACCTTCTGTAGAATCCTGCATGCCCCAGAAAGCTTCTGATTGCCTTAACATTGGCAGGTGGTGGTAATTTTTCAATTACCTCTACCTTTGCCTTATCCACCTCTATTCCCCTGCTTGAAATTTTGTGCCCAAGGACAATTCCTTCAGTCACCATAAAGTGACATTTCTCCCAGTTTAAAACCAGGTTAGTCTCTTGGCATCTTTTCAGGACAAGTGCTAGGTGATTAAGACAGGAGCTAAATGAATCTCCATATACTGAAAAGTCATCCATGAAGACTTCCAGAAATTTCTCTACCATATCTGAGAAGATAGAGAGCATGCACCTCTGAAAGGTTGCAGGTGCATTGCACAGACCAAAAGGCATCCTTCTATAGGCAAACACGCCAGAAGGGCAAGTGAATGCTGTTTTCTCTTGGTCCTGAGGATCTACTGCAATTTGGTTGTAGCCTGAATAGCCATCCAAAAAGCAGTAATAGTCATGCCCAGCTAGTCTTTCTAGCATTTGGTCTATGAATGGTAAAGGAAAATGATCCTTTCTGGTGGCTGTATTGAGCCTTCTGTAGTCAATACACATACGCCACCCTGTGACTGTTCTTGTAGGAACCAGTTCATTTTTTTCATTATGAACCACTGTCATGCCTCCCTTTTTGGGGACAACTTGGACAGGGCTCACCCAGGGGCTATCAGAAATAGGATAAATAATCCCAGCCTCTAGTAATTTAGTGACCTCTTTCTGCACCACCTCCTTCATGGCTGGATTTAGCCTCCTTTGTGGTTGGACCACTGGTTTGGCATTATCCTCCAACAGGATCTTGTGCATGTATCTAGCTGGGCTAATGCCCTTAAGATCACTTATGGACCACCCAAGAGCTGTCTTGTGTGTCCTTAGCACTTGAATCAGTGCTTCCTCTTCCTGTGAATCTAAAGCAGAGCTTATAATCACTGGAAAAGTTTCACCCCCTCCCAGAAATACATATTTCAGGGATGGTGGTAGTGGTTTGAGTTCAGGTTTGGGAGGCTTATCCTCCTCCTGAGGAATTTTCGAAAATTCCTTTGCTTCCTCTAGTTCTTCCTGATCAGGTTGAGCATCTTTGAAGATGTCCTCAAGCTCTGATTCTAGGCTCTCAGCCATATTGATCTCTTCTACCAGAGAGTCAATAATGTCAGCGCCCATGCAGTCATTTGGTGTGTCTGGATGCTACATGGCTTTTACAGCATTCAACTTGAACTCATCCTCATTGACCCTCAAGGTTACTTCCCCTTTTTGTACATCAATGAGAGTTCGTCCAGTTGCTAGGAAAGGTCTTCCTAGAATGAGAGTTGCACTCTTGTGCTCCTCCATTTCCAGCACTACAAAGTCAGTGGGAAAGGCGAATGGCCCAACCTTGACAATCATGTCCTCAATTATGCCTGATGGGTATTTAATGGAGCCATCAGCAAGTTGGAGGCATATCCGGGTTGGTTTGACTTCTCCAGTCAACCCAAGCTTTCTGATAGTGGATGCAGGTATTAGATTGATGCTTGCTCCAAGATCACATAGGGCTGTCTTGGTGCAAGCACCTTCTAATGTGCATGGTATCATAAAGCTTCCTGGATCTTGAAGCTTTTCTGGTAAGCTCTTTAAAATGACTGCACTGCATTCTTCAGTGAGAAACACTTTTTCAGTTTCTCTCCAATCCTTCTTATGACTTAAGATCTCTTTCATGAACTTAGCATAAGAAGGTATTTGCTCAAGTGCCTCTGCAAACGAAATCTTTATTTCAAGAGTCCTTAGATAGTCTGCAAAGTGGGCAAATTGCTTATCCTATTCCGCTTGGCGGAGTTTTTGAGGATAAGGCATTTTGGCTTTATATTCTTCAACCTTAGATGCTGCAGTTTTATTCCTTACAGAAGTGGTTGAAGAAGCCTTGTTAGAGGGATTACTGTCAGCACTCTCAGGTGTCTGATTCTCCCCAGGCGTCTGAACGCCAGGATTGGGTGGAAATTGGGCGTTTAACGCCAACTTTCCTTCCCTTTCTGGCGTTTGAACGCCAATAATATTCCTCTCTGGGCTCTTACTGTCCTCAGAGGGATTTTGAACAGTGGTTTGGTTGTCCTCTGTCAATTGTTCCTTGTTTGGCTTTTTACTCTTTTGAGCAATGTTATTCAGGGTCTTCCCACTCCTCAATTGAACTGCTTGACATTCCTCTGTTATTTGTTTAGATATCTGCTGTTTTGCTTGATTCAACTGCAGTTCTATGCTCTTGTTAGCAACTTTAGTTTCATGAAGCATTTCTTTAAAGTCTGCTAACTGTTCTGTCATCAGGAGCAATTGTTGATTAAGCTCAATTATCTGTTCTTGAGGACTAGGGTCAGTGACTACTGCCATGACTTCCTCTTTTGGAAAGAACTCATTGCTAGAGTATAAATATTGGTTTCTAGCAACAGTGTCTATAAGCTCTTGAGCTTCTTCAATTGTCTTCCTCATGTGTATAGATCCACCAGCTGAGTGGTCTAAAGACATCTGAGCTTTTTCTGTAAGCCCATAGTAGAAAATGTCTAACTGTACCCACTCTGAAAACATTTCAGAGGGACATTTCCTTAGCATACCTCTATACCTCTCCCAGGCATTATAAAGGGATTCATTATCCTCTTGTTTAAAGCCTTGGATGTCCAGCCTTAGCTGTGTCATCCTCTTTGGAGGGTAAAAGTGATTTAGGAATTTGTCTGACAATTGTTTCCATGTCTTTATGCTTGCTGTAGGTTGGTTATTTAACCACCTTTTAGCTTGATCCTTTACAGCAAATGGAAACAGTAATAGTCTGTAGACATCCTGATCTACCTCTTTATCATATACTGTGTCAGCAATTTGTAAAAACTATGCCAGAAACTCAGTAGGTTCTTCCTGTGGAAGACCGGAATACTGGCAATTTTGCTGCACTATGATAATGAGTTGAGGATTTAGCTCAAAGCTGCTTGCTTTGATGGGAGGTGTACAGATGCTACTCCCATATGCAGCTGTAATGGGGTTAGCATATGACCCCAGAGTCCTTTTGGACTGATTGATCCCACTTAAGTCCATAATGGACAAAAGGGAAATGATAATGATTGCAAAGAGATAAATTTTGTTTGTTTTTTTTTTTGAATTAAACGAAAAAAATAAAATAAAACAAAAGAAAATTAAAGTAAAAATTCGAAAATCAAAAAAGAAAATAAGATCAAAGCAAATTGAGAACTGAATCAATTAGTTAATTAAAGAGATTTTGAAAATAGCAATTAGAAAGATATGATTGAAAAATTTTATGAAAAAGATTTGATTTTGAAAAGAGGAAAGAGAAAAACACAAAAAGACACCAAACTTAAAATTTTTAGAAAATCAAACACAAATTTTCGAAAATTTTTAAGGGTAAAACACAAAGAGGACACCAAACTTAGAATTTTTATGAATCAAAAAGGGACTAAGAACATGCAAAATCGAAAATTAAAAGAAAAAAAAAACAAAAGCATGCAACTGACACCAAACTTAAAATATGAGACTAGACTCAACTAAAAGACTCTAAACCACAAAAATAAAAAAGTCCTAATCTAAGCAACAAGATAAGCCGTCAGTTGTCCAAACTCAACAATCCCCGGCAACGGCGCCAAAAACTTGGTGCACGAAATTGCAATCACACTTTTGCAACCTCGCACAACTAACCAGCAAGTGCACTGGGTCGTCCAAGTAATACCTTGCGTGAGCAAGGGTCGATCCCACGGAGATTGTCGGCTTGAAGCAAGCTATGGTTATCTTGTAAATCTTAGTCAGAATGTCAGAAATTATCAGGATTGATTGTGAAAAGCAAAAGAACATGAAATGATTACTTGTTTTGCAGTAATGGAGAATAGGTTGAGGTTTTGGAGATGCTCCATCTTCTGAATCTCTGCTTTCCTACTGTCTTCTTCTTCAAACACGCAAGTCTCCTTCCATGGCAAGCTGTATGTAGGGTTTCACCGTTGTCAATGGCTACCTCCCATCCTCTCAGTGAAAACGATTGCATATGCTCTGTCACAGCACGCGGAATTCATCTATCGGTTCTCGGTCAGGCCGGAATAGAATCCAGTGATTCTTTTGCGTCTGTCACTAACGCCCCGCCTGCTAGGAGTTTGAAGCACGTCATAGTCATTCAATCATTGAATCCTACTCAGAATACCACAGACAAGGTTTAGACCTTCCGGATTCTCTTGAATGCCGCCATCAGTTCTAGCTTATACCACGAAGATTCCGATTAAAGAATCCAAGAGATAACTACTTAATCTAAGGTAGAACGGAGGTGGTTGTCAGGCACATGTTCATAGTTGAGAATGATGATGATTGTCACGGATCATCACATTCATCCGGGTTAAGAACAAGTATTATCTTAGAATGGAAGCAAGCATGATTGAATGAGAAACAGTAGTAATTGCATTAATCCATCAAGACACAGCAGAGCTCCTCACCCCCAACCATGGGGTTTAGAGACTCATGCCGTGGAAGGTACACAAAGAAACGTGTAAAGTGTCATGAGGTACAGATACAATGTCAAATGATCCTATTAATAGTAAAACTAGTAGCCTAGGGTATACAGAGATGAGTAAATGACTTAAAAATCCACTTCCGGGCCCACTTGGTGTGTGCTTGGGTTGAGCAATGAAGCATTTTCGTGTAGAGACCTTTTCTGGAGTTAAACGCCAGCTTTCATGCCAGTTTGGGCGTTTAACTCCAAGTTTCATGCCAGTTCCAGCGTTTAACGCTGGAATTTCTGAGGCTGATTTGCCACGCCGGTTTGGGCCATCAAATCTTGGGCAAAGTATGAACTATCATATATTGCTGGAAAGCCCAGGATGTCTACTTTCCAACGCCGTTGAGAGCGCGCCAATTGGGCTTCTGTAGCTCCAGAAAATCCACTTCGAGTGCAGGGAGGTCAGAATCCAACAGCATCTGCAGTCCTTTTTGGTCTCGGAATCAGATTTTTGCTCAGGACCCTCAATTTCAGCTAGAAAATACCTGAAATCACAGAAAAACACACAAACTCATAGTAAAGTCCAGAAAAGTGAATTTTAGCTAAAAACTAATAAAAATATACTAAAAACTAACTAGATTATACTAAAAACATACTAAAAACAATGCCAAAAAGCATACAAATTATCCGCTCATCAGTGAGGTATAATGTAAATGACGCGAACGCATGAAACACGCGAACGCATTGCTTGGAATTGTGCTAAACGCACAATTCCAGCGTCGTTTTGGTGCAACTCGCTGTTTCCATTTAGGGGGCCATAATATCCACGCGACGCGTACGCGTCACATCCACGCTTTTGTGTGGTGTGTGTGTAGTGTAAGTGACGTGATCGCATCACTAACGCGAACGCGTGGCCCAATTTGTGTCTAATGCACACCAGCCGCACATTCCAGCCTAACTTTCTGGGTGTTGGATCTTTACGCCGATTTCCAATCGACGCCCACGTGGCCTGAGCGCTCGCGTGGGGTGATTTTTTTTTGATGCAGTATGAAGAATGCAATGCTAATGTGTATGTTATGCATAATTTCAGGTTCAATAAAATAGAATAAAATAAAACTTAAAAACAAACAAAACGAAATAAAATTGAAATTGAAAAAGGAACGATCATATCATGGTGGGTTGTCTCCCACCTAGCACTTTTAGTTAAAGTCCTTAAGTTGGACATTCTGGTGTGCTTCTTGTTATGGTGGCTTGTGCTTGAATTCATCCAAAAATCTCCACCATTGTTTGGAATGCCAACAGCCTCCGGGGTCTCGAATAAGGCATGTAAAGCCCTTGAGTAAGTTCTAACAGGCTTCAAGGTTCCCAGGGTGTTGAATGTCAGAATAGATTCCAGGATCCCAAACCTTACTTTTACACCCGTTTTTGTCTTGATCTGCATTTTTCTAGCTGGGTGGTGAGCAATCTGAATTCTCACTGAAGCTACCAAACAGCTTCCGAGACCTATTCAATCGAACTTGATACCAATCCTTGCGCTTCATATTGAAGCGTGGACTCTTATTGGATCTTGCATACTAGCTCTGAGTACGAACCATTTTTCCTCTTACCCTTAAAGCCGCAGAGAGCTCTAAGCTGGCCATCTATTTCAAGCAAACCATATTCAAGTGGAAAAGTAAAGATAAAGATTAAGGATTTTACCCACTTGAAGTTGGAATTGGGTGGTGGTGGCCTTGGAATATATGTTTCCAGTGGTTCTGCAAGCTCTGCTCCCTTGTATTCCTCTGTGAGTTCCTCCACTTCTTTGCAAACTTCTTCAATTGCAACCGTGTCTCGATCAGAGTCTTCGACTTCTTCCTCATCACTCAAGTCATAAGTTGGAGGTTGAGAAAATTCTACCTCAGCATCGTCTTCGTATTCACTTGGGGAAGGTTCTTCTGTCTCAAAGAAGTCACTTGCGGATGCAAGTTCATTACTAGGAGAACTTGACTCGTGATTATCATTATCAAGGAAACTCGCGTCTTGGGTTGTTCCGTCTAGTTCTTCATAAGATACCTGCTTTGGGGGTTGTGCACTGTTCTCCTTAGCATCAATTGTAATTTTCTTGATGGAATTTTCCACAACTCTAGAGTCCCATGGAGGTTCAGCATCTCCTAAGTCTTCAACCAATTCATCTTCTGCTTGGATAATTTCGGCTTCCTCCAATTGTTCCAGTACAAAGTCATGCTCCTTACTGTCCACCGGAGTTTCTAGTATCTCCTTCATGCTACGTTCATCGTTAGATTGCCCACATGAAGCCATGGGGGTTCCTTGAGTATCCGAACGTCGGGAAGGTAATCGATTTATCGCTTGATCCAGTTTTCAAAGGGTTGCATGAAGTTTTTCCACTATTTTTTTTAGAAGCTCCCTTGATTCTTGGGTTGATGGATATGGACATGGTGCATAGGGAAGTGGTGGTTCTTGGGAGTAATTGGATTGGAATAGGTGTGGATAAGGGTTAGGGTCATACGGAAGTGAATGGTGATAGAGGGCTTGTGAGTGTGGTGGTTCAAAGTTATGTTGAGGAGGTGGGTTGTGGACATATGATGGGGCTTGTTGGTAACTACAAGGGGGTCCACCATATCTATCATCTTGGTACGCACCTAGAAATGGCTATTGACCATAGTAATTTGGTGGGTGTTGGTTGTTATGAGAGGGTCCACCATAACTATTCTCTTGGCATGCATTGTAGAATGGTCGTCGTCCATGGTATTTTGGAAAGTGTTGTTGCCTAAAGGGTTTATCAGATCCTCGTGGCTCTGTCCATCTTTGACTGTTTTGACCTTGATGCATGTTCCTGTTATAGCTTCCATTCCTTTCAACAATATTAGAACCAAACTCAAAGCGATGGGGGTGAGAACTCATAGTAACTAATAAAAATAAAAACCAAAAACAAAAACAAATAAACAAGCAAAATAAAATATTTACAAAAACCAATAATAAGGCACACGTTTGCAATTCCCCGGCAACGGCGCCATTTTTTACGAGTAGATTTTCTATCGGTAAAGAATTCACAAATAAGTTCGCGTTGTAAGTATAGTTTCTAAACCAACGGAGAGTCCTTTCGTGCAAAAGTTTTAGTTGTCACAAGTAACATACTCAGTAAAATTTATAAACCGAAGTATTCAAACCTTTCAAAAACCCAGTATTTTTGGGTTTTTGAAAGGTTTGAACAAGAGAAATAAATTGTGATGAAAATCAATAGCTAAGAAATTAATAAATCAATAGCTAAGAAAACTCTTGGCAAGGTATGAAAATTAGAAGTCCTATCCTAGTTATCCTTATCAATTGTGATGAGAATTGCTCGTTGCTCCCACTTACTCAACCTCTAACTATGAAGGTAAGTCAAGTAGATAAATCAATATAAATCCTCAAGTCCTAGTCAATTCCCAAAGAAAGACTAGAGTTAGTGGAATTCAAGTCAATTAGCAACTTCCAATTATCAATCAACAAAAGAGTTTGATAACTCAAGAGTCTCTAATTACTCAACCAAAGCCAAGAATATAGAAAGCTAAATAAAAATCATATATCTGAAATACCTCAAATTGCATTAATAAAAGAAATCAAATCTAACATGGAAAAGTTCATAAGCCAAATTGGCAACATAAGTAATTAACAAGTAAAAGCATTATAGTAAATAAAGGTAGAAGAGAAACATAAATTAAAGGAACATTGAACCTGGTATGAAGAAACAATCCTAATGACTAAAAGAAATCCTAATCCTAAAACCTAAGAAAGAAGAGAGAATCTCTCTCTCTAGAAACTACATCTAATCCTAAAATTGTGAATAATGAATGTTGCATTCTTGTTGTATGAATTGTTCTCCCATGAATGGATGCATTTCCCTACTTTATAGCCTCTAATCTGTGTTTTCTGGACTTGGATTTGGACCAAAAAAGGGTCCAGAAATCGATAGCGGCGACTTCTGCAATTTTTTGCACGTGGGGTCCGTCATGCGTTCGCGTGGGTCACGCGTCCGCGTCATCTGGAGTTTTTCTCTTCCTCGCATATGCGTCAGTCATGCGTCCGCGTCAGTTGTGTTTCGCGCTAGTCACGCGTTCGCTTTGTTCACCCGTTCGCGTCGCTGCCAATTCTTCAAAAACTCCATTTTGTGCGTTCCTTCCATTTTTGCGTGTTTCCTTTCTGTCCTCTAAGGCATTCCTGCCCTATAAAGCCTGAAAATACTCAACACATAGATCACGGCATCGAATGGTAATAAAGGATAATTAACTTTAACATTTTTAAGGCATAGGAAACATATTTTCACATATATCATAAAATAAGGAAGGAATTGTAAAACCATGCAATTCATTTGAATAAGTGGGTGAAGAATTGATAAAATCACTCAGTTAAGCACAAGATAAATCATAAAATAGTGGTTTATCATTGACATCAATGACTTTCTTGCATACGATATGCTATCTGGCTGGTCTACTCAGAAAAGGATATTGTGTCCTATTTATATGGAGAATCAAGGTTATTTTGGCTGAATATGGGTTTAGAAATTTGTGGTTCAATTTTCATTGAAGATTTCTTGAGTTTGATCATCCCTTTCAACATAACAAAGACTTGTTTAGGAAGAATAAAATTGAACAAGAAGAGACACCCATTTGGTTGAGTGGTTTAGAAGTGCGACTTCGGGTTAGTATTATCCCAAGATCGTCGATAATTGGGCAAGGTTGAGAACTCTGGGATATGGCAAGGAGCATAATTAAAAAAGATGTGTTTGATAACATCATACATACGGTAATGGATGATAAGCTAACAAATGATAACTATAATGCTATGTTAGATTTGGTTATCATTTACAGGCGACAAATCTGAATTTAAAAGGACTTAACAACGGACAGTGGTATAAACTAAAGGCTATATTCGCTCTAACAAAGGATCAAAGAGAAAATATTTTTAGGTGGATTAGGGGATTGAGGTTTCTCAATGGTCACGTCTCTAACTTGGGTAGATGTGAAAACGTCTCACAAGATAAGCTTGATGGGTTGAAGAGTCATGATTGTCACATTTTTATGGAGTTGTTGCTTCTTGTTGTCTTTAAAGGACTCTTTACCAACGTCTAAAAACTTCTCACAGCTCTAAGTGGGTTCGTTAGGGAGTTATGTACTACCAAACTTAGGGTTGATGATCTTATGGTCATGGAAAAGAACATTCACATCATACTTTGTAGGTTAAAGAAGATATTCGCCCCAAGAATTTTTTATGTGATAGAATACTTAGCAATCCACCTACCATACGAAGCAAGAGTGTGTAGGTGATTCAGTTTAAGTGGATCTTTCCTTTAGAGAGGTTGATTTGGTCATTCAAGAAAATTATGAAAAACAAAGCCGGATTGAGGGTAGTATCTGCGAAGCATTTTTAGCCAAAGAGACATTCGCATTTTGCTCCTTATATTTTGAATCTCATGTTGAATCACAGAGATCAAGAGTTAGAAGGAATGATGAGAGGAGAGAATCCTCGTCAAGCGGACCAACATTCCAATCTTTGTTTAGGAATGAGTTGCAATGGGCACAGTTAGTGAATATTGGTTAGAGAATAAGGAAATTGAGGTCGCACATGTAATGACCCAACTATTGACACGTCATGGCCAATGTCAACGGCTAGATGCTACTCATCGGAGGAACCTACAGAGATCTAGACTCAGGAGAATAATATTATATACATATGAGCCTTTAGTATTATATTGGAGTTAATCAAACATTTGTAAGTCATAACTGTAACTGTCTCAATAAACTAGGCTTAAAGCATGAATCATCTAATACAAAAAGTGTAAATAAAATGTTGTCATACATCATTACCCATACTAAAAGAAATATATAAATCAAGTATTTTCAAAGCACATGCCCAGCGTCATAAGAAAACATAATTACTATAAATCAGAATATATATGACCAAAAGAAATCTCCGACTTTAACCCACACAAGGATTTCCTAGACTAAAACTCAGACTATCGCGAAGTTAAGGAGATCCTAATCCTCAAAAAGACTATCAAAAGTGGGGAAGAATACTGCTAAGAAACGAAGATCATGACAAGATGAAATGTCCATCCAAAATACCCAAAGCTGCCGACTCAAGGATGATCGTCAAGGGATTCTCCTGGTACTCTTCCTACCTTCCCAGAATCTGAACCATCAGAAGCTAAGTCCACCTCCAATTGATCTACCCAAGAAGGTATCTCCTTAAAAGGCTCGACCTCTAATGAACTAGAGGGCGCATCCTGAACTACAACGACATAATGTCACTAAGGGTCATTAAGCATAGGACCAAACTGAAGTGCTAGAATCATCTCAACCTCGGCCAGACCCTCTTCCCACTCTGGTAGGACTTATTCTACTAGAGGATGTACGTCATATACAGGGTCCATTTAATTAAGAAGGTGTGCAAAAGGAAACTGACCAGGGCTCGGATGTTACTCTGATAAAAAGAACTTGTAGGACATGTCAGGGCTAAACCCCAGACTATGTATAGAGTGCAAAAGCCACGGTCGCATAAAGCATAGATGCAGGTCCTCGATATTCCCCACATGAAGACTCTTCCCTACTCAAGGTATTTATAACTCAGTATGAGGGATATTTCAAAGAATATCACTGCCGATCCACAGACGTGGGAGTAAGGGCGTGAGAACCTATAGTTTCCAATAGGGTGAACGGGAAAAAAAAGGGAATCTTAGGGCATTTGACTCCAAGTTTTTATTGGAAAAAAATAGAATACAAGCATATAATATACGAAAAAAAAAAGAGAAAGAGAAAATCAAACACAAGCATAAAGAGTCTAACAGTAACCAAACACAGTAAATGCATATGTGCAAACAACATAATGCATACCTATTCTTATAGCAGGCCATGAGCTCATGCGTCGATTGTCTATTCGCAACCCGACGTTACTTAGGACTTCACCTGAATATGGTTTCTCAACTCAGTCAGTCATGCACATCATAATCATAATAATTTGCTAGTTGAGAAATGTGCGCCTAAAAGAGAAACAGCTTTTGGTGGGCATCCCCATTTGGCTGAGGATAAGTATAATGAGCTCCTCGCACGCATAGCAAAGAGGGATGCTCGCATACATGGCAAAGAGAGATGATTGCAATACGAAAACAGAGTTCCTAAGGTATGAGCTTAGGCAGGAGTTGGAGTAGATCCAGCAGATGTGACTCCAAATAGAAGTCTACTATGACCAGATGCGCACTAGTAGCAGCGCTACTGTTGGAGGGGCCCCTTGTCCTCTGCACAGGCACCAGGACAGGTACCGACACACTACCTAGACTACTGACTCAACAGAATTAGGGGCGCAACAATGACAATTATCAAGACCCATAGTGATTAAAGTTTTGTTTTTCTTTCTTTGATAGTATTAGTAGTTTATCTGTTTGACTTTTTCTTATGTACATTTGTTATTTCAAATTATAATTGACTATTTTTATTAAAAATATCATTTGATTTTAATTAATTCGATTTGACTATTAATTCTTAACATATGGATGATGATATATCAGGTTATAACAAGTATTTTAAATAGATGTTGCCTTGGCATCTTTAGTAACTTTTTTTAAGATTTAAATAGTTTGTTGTACAGAGCTAATTTTTAATGAGTATAACTTTAATAGAAATGCTAGTATCTTCATATTTCATAAATAAAAATGGTAGTTTACTTTAAATATTTTAAATTAATTAATAAAAGAAAAAATATATTATTACATTATTAGAAAAAAATAATATTATTACATGAATTAAATATGATTTATATAAATTATACTACAATCATAAATAATTTTTTAAATTAGAGAATTAAATTATTATATAACAATTATCATAACTACTAAATCATGTTTTGACTTTCAATTTAGTATATTATTAAATGAAAAATTATCTAAAGTTTATATATATATATATATATATATATATATATATATATATATATATATATATATATATATATATATATATGTTCTTATTAAAACTATCAAAGTAACATTCAAACATAAAGTTTGGAATTTAAAGTTAAATACCTCTTATTAAGTTTGAAACTAATGAATACTCCTAACCTAAGTTACTTTCTCTTTCTTTAAGTTTTTCTCATTTTCTTTTACACTTCAAAAGTGTATTATGAGAAAACCCCATTTGCTCTGTATTTTGTCCCTTTGGACACTTGTAATCTTGTCAATTTTATGGAATGTAATTTATCTTTTTGAAAAAAAAAATTAAATTCACAAGTCCTCTCACTTAAAAGTTAAAACACTTAATCCGGAGCTAAAAAACAAAAGATTTTAAAAAATACAAATAAAATACAGTAAGGATTGAATTGAAAAGAATATCAACATGCCAAGAAATGAAATTAAGCGAAGAGGCTGCAAAAAAATTCCAACTAAAAAGCATTTAAACTTAGAAATAATCAAATTACATCCTCAGTACATTAAGTCATTAATAAGATATACATGTAAAACACTAATAATGATTAGAGATAATCCGGAAGTAATCACCAAAAAGGAATTATCTGAAAGTAATTAATTGCAATGCAATGTCGAGAGTAGAATTCACAACTTCTAGAAATAGGAACAACTTGCTACGCAAATGCAAATCTATAATAGAGATATACAAATAGAATAAGTAGCAAAAACAAAAAGCTTCCAAGGTAAACTGTTCCAGAGTATGTTAGAATATCATACTCGAAAATTGAATGTAACAACAACTCATAGTGCAGTGTTGAGACAGTTATCACATGGATTAGATCCATACTTGCAGCCTTTTCTGTCAAAAGATTCTCCGAAGTGTTTGAGTAAAGTTTGTCTCCGACATTCAACCTAAAACATTGAAAAAAATAAAGGATAAACACTTTGGCATATATAAAACACCTTTTTGCACTTGGGGTAGCTTGGTACACCGTAAACTGATGAATTCATGCTTTACGATAGGAAAGAATGATGTCATCATATAATAGCTAATCAAACTTAAGGAGACAATGCTTAATTGTTTTGTTGCAATTATATGAGAAAGGTTCAATTTATGTTTTTTTGTAAATTAAGAGGGCTCAAAACGAATTTCACTAAACCTTGGGGCAAAGCAGCGTACTTTGTTCTTATTTTTTTACTTCCATTGGGGTTAATAGTGAAAATGGTTTCTGAAAGATCAGGCATGCACCAATTTGATACTCGAAAAATCAAACGCCTTAAATTGCTTCGTGAAAAATATAACCGAGTCAAATTGATCTTTTTGCCAGTTAGATAATGACACATGGTATAAGTCATTTTGTATCTGTCATCGTTTAAATGACAAAAGAACCAATTCGATTCATTAGGTGTCTTATATTTCAACGAAAACCAAATTAATGTACATGTGATAGGAATCATTTTGACTAATTATCCTATTTTCAAGGGTGCTATAAATTGACTAAAGAAAAAGATGCTGAAATATAGGGGAGTTTGCCTTGCCTTAAGTTCACAGTACTGTTGCATCTTTTTCGCTTGATCCATGGCTGTCTTAAAGCTCTCCTTTTTATATCCTTGACCATTTCTTATCATGCATACTACTCGGCTGAAATCCTTCTTCTGGTACAATACAATGCAAACTGCAGGAAGATTATCTCTTCCGGCCCTTCCTGATTCTTGATAATAACTTTCAACTGATTTTGACATTGTATTATGGACAACGAAGCGCTGAAAGCATATAAGAAAAAAAAAGAACAATTTGAGTAACAAACTTAAAACTGAGACACCACTAAAAGAATCCAACTTTCTGGTGCAGTAAATTGCTCAACAGATTGCAATTCATACAACATTTTTAAAGTCACATGTACTTACATTTGCCCCGCCAATCATCCAATGTTAAATTAGTGCACATATGGTATATTTTAGTGTATTATGCAGATTCTACCTATAATGCTGAGATTCATGTTTATATTTTCAACTTGATCTTAACCGGGATGGAAAAGATGATCTTAACCGGGATGGATAAGATTATCACTGTAATAATTGTGGAAATGGTCATTTTTATGAATGCAAGAAAAGAGAAGACTTTGTATGAAAGCAAAAGAGTCCCAGACAAAGGATTTTGGCAAATTCTAAATTAGAAAAATGCTATGCTCTCTACATGAGGCTGGTTCTGCTATCTCATTATATAGAGATCCTTCCTTAAATAGTAGTATGTAGCAAATTAATCATTGACCTTCATTTTTATTTCACAGATATAAATAACTAAATATCAACTATCAACCTGAAAACAATATTTTCAATAGTGCTTCTCTGTTAGATTTCTAAGAAAATTGCTTAGAATGTACAGCAATATCATAATAATTTGAAAAAAACTTATCAACTTACAACATCAGATTTGTCTATCCCCATTCCAAAAGCAATAGTTGCACAGACAACATGAACCTCTCCATCATGCCATTTCCTTTGAACAGCAACTCTTTGGCGGGCAGCCATGCCAGCATGGTAATACGCCGTTTTAGTCTGACATGTCTCATTCAAAAATTTGGAGACCTCGACACATTCACTTTTCGAGAGGCAGTAAACAATTCCACATTGATTCCTGAAACGATCCACTAGCAGCTGTCCCAGCTGCTTCAGCGGTTCCTTAGTCTTTGCAATCACTTCATACTTTAAGTTTGGTCTGTCAAAACTTCTTTCAAGAACAAGTGCATGGGGGATTCTTAAAGCATTCAAAATGTCCTGAAACAAGATACAATTAAAAGGGGAGGAAGTTGTTACTAAAGGCTTGATTGCATTGTCCATTGTAGCAATCTGGTATTATGATTACCTCACGAACTGAGTGGGTTGCAGTTGCTGTCAATGCCATGACAGGTACACGAGGAAAGTTTTGCTTAAGTGATCCTAATCCGCGATAGTCAGGCCGGAAATCATGTCCCCATTGGCTGGACATCGTAGTTTGGATTAAAGAGTAGTTAATAATAGATATAGTAGAAATTGATAATAACTAGTAGAAAACTGCAGTGAAACACTACAATGCAAGAGTCGCGCAGCTTCAACAACCTTTATCCCAACACCATTGAAGCAGGCCTTAACTAGTCGGGCAATTTAGCTACTGGGTATAACATTTTAGCAGCATGTTTCACCAAGCTGATTTACAGTTATGGAAGTGGAAATAAGGGGAACAGTCTAGAAAATAAGAATACTTCAGCCATTAGATACCAATTGCTAACCCACTCACGTATTATTTATTTATTATCAATTTAGTTTGAAGAGTTGTGAACTTAAGGAAGGATCATTTTAAGACCCTTAAACCAGATAACAAAAGTTCCTGCTTCAAATTTGTGTCCTCACCATATCCAAGTGTTACTATAATCAATTTGTCCATATTCAACTTTATTTATGGCCGCCGTGAGAGCTTAACTTAAAATGACATTTTATGAACGGTGCACTCCAATGGTAGTTAAAATTTTGGTGCTTGTTCATACTGGATGATCATTCAGTCTATATATGAGAAACATAATGGTAAGTACTGCTTCAAGAGCGAATGATCAATGGCAAGGTTGCATCTCTCAAATTTTATACTATTGCAGTTATTGATAAACAAAGTAAAATCACTAAAATTGCAGACAAAAAGCAAAAGAATACCTAACACAGTGTGCTTCATCAACAACAAAACCTGCAAGTTGTCCCTGTAATGTAAGGGAGCACCAGCAAAATTTCCGCATCAGATATTTACAAGCTAGAGCTCTGCAACAATGGTTTCAGAAAATGTAATCAAATCATGAAAACTTAACCTTGCGATGCAGGCATTTAAGAATCTCAATAAATGGTTGGTTGCCAGCAATTCTCTCAGGTGTCACATACAATAGCTTGCAAGATGGTTTGTCTTTCCTACATACAAGAATACTAATGTTAGGCTACATAAACACTAAAGCAATCATTAATGATTAATCTAATGGCATTTCTTTTAATATGATACGCATGAACTGTGTTCTGTCTTGCCTTAGCTCTTGGAGGACAGCTGCTGCTTGGGAAGCAGTTTGTTGAGAATTTAAGAAAGTAGCAGGTATACCAAACTTAAGGTTTAGTGTGATTATCTGATCCTGAATGAGTGAAAGTAAGGGAGATATAACTACTGTAACACCTGGTTGAAGGGTTGCTGGAAGCTGTAAGCATAAAATAAAACATTTATTTTTAAAATTGAAAAGAATATCGAGATCACAGACATTTAGTCTTTTTGGAGATTATGCAGGAAAGAATAAGGTTACAGGAGAAAGAAATGACCTGATAGCATAGAGATTTACCACCTCCAGTAGGCATAAGGATAAAAGAATCTTGCTTTGCCAAAGTTACTTTGCATGCTTGATGCTGCAATGGTCGAAATGCCCTATTACCAAAGATAACGACATTTGCCAATTCAATATCATCTAGAGCCTGCAATTCGTCATAGCTAAGAGTATTATTTTCTTCCTTTGATGCTGAGTAGAATTTTGTTTTGCTGGATGTGGATGAAATTGAGCCTTGAGTGATGCCACTTCTGCAATCCTATAAGATTTTAACTATTTAATCTTCCATCAATAGAGTCATATAATACCCATCGCAGAGTCTAGCTTGCACCAAAAAATTTAAAAAGAAAGTATAACAGCCCATGGGCCTTTGTTCCACTTCTCATCAACTACTTGAGCATAGTTCATAGTTCATACCATTGATTTCGCAGAAGCAGGAGTGACACAATTCCCTCTTCCCATCAGAAAACTGAAATCCACATCCTTATCTTCATCCTCCTCGCTCGAAACCAACTCCACCACTTTCCCCTTCTGCTTCCGCCGCCAAGGCGAATCATCAGTCGCATCAACGCAGAAAACCTCACCATCATCACCACCACCACCACCACCACCACCACCACCACCACCACCAACACCAGTCTTGTGAAGCACCTGAGTCAATGCACCACAAGCCTCCGATTCCAGTCCCTGCAAATCATCCCATTCTTCTGCATCTTCCATCGACTCCGCCAACGCCGCAATAAAATCGTCGCCGCAGTGCTCCACCGTGATGAAATCCCGACCATCCTCCCCTTAAAAATAATAATAATAATGGAAAAAAAACTAATTAGTATCAGTTGTTCATAGAAAAAATCATTTAAAAAAGGAAATTATGATAAAGGATGTGTGAACCGTAGAGGTCGATGAGGCGATGGAGGCATTTGGTGGCGGAGGGTTGGTCGAAGCCGAAATCGAGGGCTAAGCTAATCAAGCGAGCTTTTTCCAACTCGAGATCGTGCACTTTCTCTTTGGTGTTCATGCGACCCATTTTCCGCTCCACTTTCCTTCGGATTTTGTGCTTCAACTTTTATGCTTAGCTCATTAGCTCTTCCCAGTTCCCGCGTTATTTTGTGCTATTCGAGCTTTTGCCTTTTCATTTTTTTAAATATATTTTCTTTCCCTCGCTAGTTGCTTAGGCCTTAGAGGAGTCACGAACCGTTAGATGTTGACTCGATTTAATTAATGGTAACGCTTAAAAGCTTAAAAGGTAGTATCTATTTACTAAAAAAGATTAAAACATAATATTTAATTTAAAAGATATAACAATAAATAATTTTTAAAAAAATCAAAATTTATTAATAAAAATAAGTTAGACAAAATTTAGGTATCAACTCATAAGCACCATAGAATTAGCCTTAATTATATAAGAGTCTCAAATAAACTACTAAAATAGTAAGCATAATCGCTCAAAAGGAACAAGGGCCTTGTTTTTTTTTTTTTTTTAAAGAGGTAAATACCAAATTGGTATTTAAAAGATTTTAACACTGACAAAATGGTACCTGATCTTTGTTGTTGATAAAATAATTTTTAAAAGATTTTAAAATTTGACAAAAAATAACCAACCATCAATTGAGTTACCTAGAATTAAGATTTAAGAGTGACATGTCCGTTAACAATTATCATAATTACAAAATTTATCTACTTTTAATTTTTATAATTTTAAAAACACCCCAATTTCAATTTTTTAAAACCATAATTCCCTTGCTTCTGAAACTCTCGTCTCTTCTTCTTCCTCAGTATCCTCCTCCAATTTTCTTCTTCTTTCCTAATAAACTCCTCTTTATTTTCGTTCATCGTCGTCGCTACCTTCCTCCTCATTCTTCCTCCGACCAACTTCCGACGCTGGCTAACTACAACGGCACCGCCCTCCTCCTTCCTCTTCTTCTCTCTTTTCTAACCAAAATGCTTATCTGAGACTCAACCCCTTTTTCACAAGAATCAACCCCTTTCTCATTTCTCTTTTTTTTTTCTTGACCCAGTGATTGAGATGCTACTATGGCTGTTGAGCTCATGATGGGTGGTTATAGAAACTGTAAACCCCGAGTAGTTAGTGAATAATTAGTTAATAAATTAATTATTAATTAAATAAATTAGAAAATAGAATTTTATAGTTTAATGTGGTAGAATTAATTAAAATATAAATTTTAACACCAAATTTGAAGAAATTGGCCCAACATTGAGCCGAACGAGTTGAACTAAACGAACCGAGCCCATAATCTATAAATCCAAACCATTCTCCTTCATTCTTACCACTTTCACGCTAAACACAAGGAGAGCAAAGGGGGAAGAACAAAACCATTGTTCTTGAAATTCAAATCCTTGTAACTTTTGATCCGAAACTCCGATTGTCGAGCTGTCAGCGGCCATGCATTCATCTCGGAGTCCTCTTCATTTCAATTCGATCAAAGTAGTAAGAAACTCTGTATATTGTACCCATTTTCTTTTCCCTTTATGAATTCGCGTTTTAATGTGAGTATTGAGTGATTTTGGTGATTTTGATGATTTAGGGATATTCTAGCGGTGAATAATTATTGGATTTTGTCTAATTAATCCATGGGTAAGGTAAGGAATCATTACTTCCCTTCTAATTTGTCAAATCAATGAGATTAGGGTATTGAAGATTTGTATGTACATGAAATTATATGGCATTAGGTTGTATATATGTGAAATTGAAGTCAAATTGGCGAAGTGGTATACTTGAATTGGAGTTTTTGGTGGCTGGAACCTATAACACTAGATTTGGAACCTTGGAGGCTTGAATTGAGATGTTTGAACTTGGGAAGGAATCGGCCAAGGTATGGGTTTGGTTTTTCGTATATAATATGTACGGTGTCTTGAAAACTTAGGCTAGACAACCTAGGATAAGTTGAATCTTGTGTTTGATACACATTATGTTAGTTGATGTGTTATGTTTGATTAATGATTGTTGGTCATGAGAAGTTGATGATGGTGAAAAGATGATATTTAAAGTGTATGATGGTCTAGGTACTGATAAGTATGTATATTGTTATATTGAACTTGAATTGTTGGTTATATTCATGATGGTGTATATTAAAGATGTTGTGTTGAACTTAGGTTGTTGGATTGAAAACTTGATGGAGATGATAAATTAGTGTATTGAGGACTGATGTGATGTAGTTAAGTTTGGTTTTGAGTTACTATTGTAGGTTTTGGTAAGTTTTAAATGGGTTGGAATTTTTTGAAGGTTTTGGAATTGAGATTTGGGGTGTGTGTAAAAGTGATTGTGGCCCCGGGTAGTAGGCAGTGGTGATGTTCACTTGCTCTGGGTATGAGATAGAGAAAAAAAGTTATGAGACATGAATTCAATTATGAAGTTTTGAATGAATATATGTTTGTGAAACATAGGTAGTTCCAAGGATGGTGGTTTATCCCGCTTGCTCCAGGTTAATGTTTGAGATTTGATAACGATGATGCTTGATTTAAACTATTTGAATATATATTTGAGATACCTGGACAAAAGCAAGGATGGTGGTCTGTCCCGTTTGCTCCAAGTCAGTGATTGTGACGCTTTTAGTCAACCCACGCGTAAGCGTCAGCGACGCATACGCGTGGATGGAAAATCGGCGTTAATGGGTGATTTGGCCGAGAGTTGTGCTGCCTTGGTGCTGGTATTGTGCATTTAGCACAACCAGTGGTCACGCGTACGCGTGACCGACACTTACGCGTCACTTGGATTCTCGCTCACCGACGTGTAAGCGTGACCGACGCTTACGCGTAGCCTCTTCTCTTGCACACCCACGCGTACGCGTGAGCGACGCTTACGCATCGCTTCGCAGATTCCATTCTTCTACTTTTCTCTCTCATTTCTCGTTCTTTCCTCCTCCTTTCCTACTTTCATCTCCTCCCTCTTCTTTTTCATTTTCTTTTCCTCATTACAATTACATTCTTTCATTCATTGCATTTAATTGTATGCATGTTTTTATTTTCTTTTCTATGTGTATTATTTTTCTATTGGTGTTAAATGTTCTTATTCCACTGTTGTATTTCTCTTGCTTTCTTTTGGTGCTTCGTGACTTGTTTCCATTGTTGGGTAATATTATTTATAGGTCAATGCTAATCTTTTATGACACTTGTATTCCTTTTGTATTCATTTGAACTTATATTGTCTTTCATAACCCACACTCTCTCCCCCATTATTGTACTTGTTGCACTATTGATATGTCATTTGCTTCTACTATTTTCTCACTTGCATGTTGTAACTACCATGTAATTGATACCCTCATTATTCGGCATAAATCCACCCATATTTTATTTGTTTTCTATCTTTGCTTCTGGGTTACTTTTCCTCCTTTTCCTCTTCTTTCAGGGTGGCCACCAAGAAGGGAAAGGAAAAGCTTTTCAGTGAGGCAACAAACAAGTCCACTTGTACAACCTTTGGTGAAAAGCATCAGTTGTAGCAACTCGTCTACTTGTACCTTTCAGCATGCACCGAGGACGGTGCAATCTTTAAGTGTGGAGAGGTCGATACCGATCTCCGTAGGTTAGTCACTTTCTTTTCAACACCAATGTTTAATTTTCTTTGTTAAATTAGTTATTGCATTTGCATGTTTGTTGATTTTGTGCATATTTTACCAACTACTTAGTTGAAGTAATAATTTCTTTTTCAAGAAACCTTTTTACAGCATTTCACTAATTTGAATTAAAATTTTGGTTAAACTTGTTTGAAGAAATTTTATTTTGGAACATGGTTTAGAGCTCGAACACACAAAACCAGTGAGATTTTGAGCCTATTCGATTTGTTGCATTTTATCAACCAATATTTTGTTTTGGTGTGTGTTGTTCTCTTTAAAATTGTGATCTTTGTCTTGCTTAATTCTATATTTCCATTGTTTGATGTATGCATGCACTTATATGATTGAGGCATTTGTTTCACTATAGCTCACACACCTATATGGCCTTACCCTTTCATTATCCTTTGCAAACCAATTTGAGCCTATTTTACCCTATTTGTTCTTTACTTTAGCTCATCACTAACTCTAAGCAAAAAACAATAATATCCTTAATTTGAATCCTTGGTTATCATAGACTAGTAAGAGTGCTCATGAATTAAGTGTGGAGAAATTGATCTTGAAAACATTTGGTTTGAAAATTGAGTATGTTAGACTTTTATGAAAATGTGAAAGAATGTTGAGAATATGTTCATGCATTCAATATCTTAATCATATGCATTGAGAAAAACAAAAGAAAGAAAAATTATTATGAAAAAGAAAAAAAAGAGTAAATAATAAAAAGGGGACAAAATGTCCCAAATTATATGGTGATAGCAATACATATGTACTGTACTCAATTTGGGGATGCATGAATATGTGCAAAACACAGTGAATGGGTAGTTAGATTTTATATTCTAATTATGTGGATTGTCTTAAGTTAGGTGGAAAGTTTAGGTTAATTAAGGATTCAGATTTTAGTCCACTTGACCAAATACAATCCTACCTTGACCTTAACCCCATTACAACCCTTAAAAGACCTCTTGATATGTGTATCTGTGCATTAATTCTTTGTTGATTGGTAGAAGAAGAGCAAGCCTTAGAAAGCAAGATTAGTAGAGAATTGAGACAATCGATCCTTAAACACTTGAGCGATTAAAGTGTATACACTTCCAGTGAGGGTTCGATGCTCGATTCTTTGTTCCCGGCTTTCATGGGTTATTTTCTTCTGCAAGTCTATTTGTACTTCATTTTTAAGATTTGAATTAGTGAAATTCAGTTCATATTTGTTCTTGAAATGTTTATTTACTTTTCACCAAGTAGGTAGAAGCATTTTTGCATGTAGTTGCATTCATATAGATAGGTTGCATTTCATACTTTCTACCATTCCTCTTCACTCTTTTAGTTCCTTGAGCATAGCATGAGGACATGCTAATATTTAAGTGTGGGGAGATTTGATGCACCACTATTTCGTGGCACATCTTGTGCTTAATTGAGTAAATTTTATCCACTATTCTCACACTTATTCATAGAAATTGCATGTTTTACATTTTCCTTCCTGATTTGTGCTATGATTGAAAACATGCTTCTTTGGTATTAATTTAGCTAATTTTAATCCTCTCTTATTTACCATTCGATGTCATGATATGTGTGTTAAGTGATTTCAGGGTTTATAGGGCAGGAATAACTTAGAGGATAGAAAGGAAGCATGCAAAAGTGGAAGGAACACAAGAAGCTAAAGGAACTGCAAAGCTGTCAGCCCTGACCTCTTCGCACTCAATCGATCATATTTTGAGCTACAGAGGTTCAAATGAGGCGGTTTCAATTGTGTTGGAAAGCTAACGTCCGGGGATTCAAAATGATATATAATTTACCATAGTGGCCATACAGTTAAGCGACGTGCACGCGTGCTTCACGCTCACGCGTCGCATGCACGAAAATTCAGCGACCCAGAAATCGTCCCCAGCGATTTTTGGGCTGTTTTTGACCCAGTTCTCGACCCAAAAAACACAGATTAGAGGCTGCAGAGTGGAGGAATCAGGAGACAACTTCTTATTATTCAAAATATTAGGATTAGATGTAGTTTTCTAGAGAGAGAGAAGCTATCTCTTCTCTCTAGGTTTTAGGATTTAGGATTTCTCTTAGTTTTAAATTTATTTTCTCCTCCAATCCAGGTTCAATATTCCTTTAATTTAGTTTCTCTTCTACTTTTATTTATTATATTACTTTAATTTATGAATTCTCATGTTAGATTTGATTTCTCTTATTAATGCAATTTGAGGTATTTCATGTTTGTTGCTTGCTTCTCCATTTGTTGTTATTGAATCTCTTGACTTTGGTTGAGTAATTGGTGACTCTTGAGTTATCAAACTCCCTTGTGATTGATAATTGAACTTGCTAATTTATTTGAGTTCCAATAACTCTAGTCTTTCCTTGAGAGTTGACTAGGACTTGAGGAATCGAATTGATTTATCCACTTGACCTTCCTTCATAGTTAGAGGTTGATTAAGTGAGAGCAAAAGACAATTCTCATCATAATTGATAAGGATAACTAGGATAGGACATCCAGTTCTCATACCTTGCCAAGAGCTTTTCTAGTTATTAGTTTACTTCTTTTGCCATTTACATTCCCTGTTTCTTATCCAAAATTCCAAAACACACTTTTCCATAACCAATTATAAGAACACTTCCCTGCAATTCCTTGAGAGACGACCCGAAGTTTAAATACTTCGATTTATTTTTATTAGGAGTTTGTTACTTATGACAACCAAGTTTTTATACGAAAGGATTCTTATTGGTTTAGAAGCTATACTTTCAATGAGAACTTATTTGTGAAATTCTAGACCACGCAAAAATTCGTTCGTCAGTCCATTAAAGAATTTTTAGCAAAAATAGTAGCAACAAAACTAAAAAAACTTCATCATTCACTCAGAATGTTCACATTTTCATTATCATTATCATCCAAGAAAACTGACGCCTTGATAGCGTGGTTCAATTCACGTTCAATCATTTTATCCGTCCCAAAAAGAAATCAAATTTTCGCTATCAACTTGCCTCCACTCCTAATTTTCATAAGCATCTTGCCTAAAATATTTGATGTATCCTTCTTAGCTGTCTTACTTGAGGTCTCTCCATTAAAAAAGGTGAAGAAAAAAAGATATTAGGATTTTTTAAAAATGACGATGATTCAGAAGAAGAGATGAGAGTTTCATAAAAAAGGATTAGAATTTTTTAAAAATTAAAATTGGGTTATTTTTAAAATGATAAAAATTAAAAGTGGTAAAATTTATAATTATGAAAATTGTTAACTGACATGTCACCCTAAAACCTTAACTCCAAGTAACTCAATTGGAGGTCGGTTACTTTTGTCAAATTTTAAAATCTTCTAGGGATCATTTTATCAATAACAAAGATCAGGTACTATTTATCAGTGTCAGAATCTTTCAGATACCAATTTGGTATTTACCTCTTTTTCAAATGATAATATAAGTTTTGAAAAAAAGAAAAAAAATGATTCATTTTGATTTTTGTTCTTGATCTCTCGTAAAACAACATGAATTTTCTGTTAGTATTAACAGAAATAGCTAACATGTCATTAAATTTTTATAATAAATTTAAAATTCATGAAATTATTTAATTTAGTTTTCGAAGTTTCAATTTTATCATAATAGTCTTCTAAATTAAGTTTCGGATATTATAATAGTTCTCTAAAAATAAGTCTCGCATTTTGGCCTCCAAGCTTACCAATATCAGAGCCACCGAATATAGATTCTTCCTTCTCGATTACAAAATTACTTTTCAAGACTTCAACCTTGTGTCTCTCACTTCTCAAATCCACAACCTTGAAGTCAAATACGATTTTCTTTCCCAATTTTTTAAGTTAATGCCACCTCCCTTAATTGTTCTTACGGAATTGAAATTGGAGCTGATTTTTTGGCACTTTAGGTTTATTCAAAACGAGGTACATGAGTTTGAGAAGTTGCTTGAAAAAAGGGATAGGTTTTACGAAGCTAAGATGGTGGAAATGAAGCAATTCAAGGAAGTTACGGACGAATTTGTGGTAAAATGTCGAAGGGTTGTTTAGGGTTGGAGGAATAGAGTAAATGAGGTAACATTGACATCACAATTTGATACAACATTTTTACTATTTTTTATTTCATGACAAATGGTTTGTTTGGGCGTCATTCTCGAGAAAGATTTTTTAAAAAAAATCTTTTACAAAAGTAAAAGTGATTTTATGTTTGAATATCTCATGTAAAAAGATTTTTTTATCTATCAATTATATTTGAGTAAAATAAGTAGTATTTTTTGTTCATTTATTATGTAAAAAACATCTTTTTTTAAGAAAAAAGATCTTTTAAAAAAAGATGTAAATGATAACTTTTCAAAAAAGATATTTTTTATTTTTCTAGTATTTTTATTTTTATTATTAGAAATTTGCCACACACACTAAAACATAAAAAATATATTTTTTATTAAAAAATATATTTTTATCGATTTAATAGTGTCCAAACAAGTATAAAATCTATATTGGTAATTATTGATATGAAAGAAACTCATGAAACAGCAGATGAAAGATCACATCACTTCCAATTCTAAATCTTTGATATTCCTGTAAAATAGAATCACCATTAAACCAAATCACAAAAAATAATTGATGAAGAAGAAGAAGAAATTAGTAGCATCGAAGAGGTTGTTGACCATAATGATATGAAGACGAAGAATAAAAAGAGGAGATTTGATAAGGACCAAAGAATGTTAGGGTTAAATAGAGATGGAGAGATCAAATTAGGTTCAAATTGTAATTTTGCTACCTAAGCTAATTATTGTACACTCCAGTGTGGTACATGATAGCCACGTCAGTACTGAAATAGTTGAGTCATTACCAAAAAAATGTCTAGAGACTACTATGGTAAAATTAAAATTTCGAAAAACAAATTAGATAATCCCGTGAATCTCAGGGACTATTATGAAAATTTACTCTGTTAACATACTGAGTTGGACGTCAAGTACTAACATAAAATGGTCAGATTTATTTGTTCCTAAATTCAAATTGGTCAAAGTTTCTTTGTCTATATTCATTCAAACAAAATGATATCGTTTTAACATCAAATTAATCAATGATTTATTTATCAAGGATCTATTTATCCTAAAAAAATTGATACAATATTTTTCTCAAATAAATTTTTTATTGTCATAATATTTATTATTATATTAATATTTTTTTAATAAATTTTTAAATGTATGGTATAATAAATATAAATTAATTAATAAATTATTTAAAATTTAAAAATATTATTTATTATAATACTAAATAAATAATTTTTAGTATAATTTTTAAATATATAAATAATAAAAATTGAAATATAATTAAAAATCAATTTCTAATAAATAATAACTCTTTGATATATTTTTAGTATTACGATGATATAGATAATTTTATGTAAGAAAGTAAAAAATAAAATACATTATTTGACATATGTGACATATAATAATAATAATAATAATAATATGTTCTTACTACGCTTTGACATGCAAATTTTTTATACATTGAAATTCAATTACTTATATAGTATAACTAATAATTAAGGAATCATGAATTATGATGAACTTCAAGAGTTATTTGTATGTATAACTATATATAATGATTTAGGTTAAAATATATGTAAATTTATATATACGTAAATATTATAGTATTGTTAATAATTGATTAAGTTTTTAAAACAATGTGTTCGTCAGTATGGTTGACTTGATGTTACGCTTAATAGTTTCTTATCTTATAATTTTGGCCATTTTTTTAGTAGATTAGAGTATTTTCATATAAAATATAATAATAAAAAATAGAAAAAAATTACTGTGTTTTGAACCATAAAAATGCATTTGTTTAATATCTTATAATATATTAATTATTATTATGTAGGCCACAGTGGTTGCACTCATGTTGTTTGCTATTAGACCTTTCCTCCAAGCTGTGAAACTTGATTCTTAAGACCTAACTCTTGATACCAATTGAAGGTTCTTGATGGCCTAGAGAAGAGGGATTGAATCTATGGCCTTCTTTTAAGTTGATTGATTAACCCTTAAAACCTGGAAATGAAACTTTGCTTCTGTTTGTCTACGTGATGGATTGTGCAGGAGACAATTTAGTTTTGTCTCATAAATCGCAAAGAGACAAAATAGTGCAGAGAAGAAGAAAATGGCACCAGCATATATCTTGGTTCAGTTGCTCTGTGTAATGCAAACTACATCCAGTCTCCACCACAAGTTGGTGAAATTTTCACTATACTTTCAAGTGTTATAAATACCAATTCCTTAGGACTCAACATAATCCTATCTGAGACAAACCAAACTTCAACATAAGCTTGATTTGGCTAGGCAACATTCTAGACTCTTAATACAATAAGTGCTTACCCAACTTAGTAAGGGATACATCAGATACAAGATGCAAAATAGAAATACAAACAAATAGAAATCTAAAATCAACTTTGGCTTTTCTCTCTATGTTTTTCTCTTTGTCTTTTCTTTCTATTTGGCTTTTTCAAATGCTTCACATTTATACCTTTTTCCACTCGAGAAAAAATAGAGAAAGATAAACATTGAAACAGAATAATAAACCAGTAAACCATAAAGGAGATGATGATCACAACCTTAAAACCATCAGATGAACCAACTTCAGAGCTCTCTATGATTGTTCTTCATTTTGGCGGTATGTTTATTTGATGTAGAAACACAGTCCAAAGCATTGGACTCTCATAGGGAATGCTCTCAATGCAACTCAGATTCTGGTTCTCTCTCCTTGCCTTCAAACTGAAGAGTTCTTTTCTTTTTGTATGATTTCAGTTACCACACTTTGCTTCACACAGTTGACTTATTCTTCTCACGAAATCAGAGCAGCAGCGACACAGACGAGAGATGAGACTATAGCAGAGATTTCAGATTTCATCAATTCATACCTTCCATCTTCTCTTTCATCCTTTTTCCAATATCTTCAAAGATCTGAACCATTTATTCTTACTTTGGCTCCAAGTTCCTTTCTTGACCGTTGATCCACAGTAGAATTTCATAACCTCTATTTTTTTATTTCTTCAGAAATGGGTATGAGGGAGAAGGAAGTTTCAGCATGTTACTTTAGGGTACCACAAATGGAAAGATTTTCTGATAATGCCTTAGATCTGATTTTTTTCTTTTTTCTTTTTTGTAGTTAACACCTTTTTCTTTTAGAATGTGATCCCTAGCATATCCATCTTGTCATACGTGGGTAAGAGAAGAGAAGAAAGAGAACAAAGAGTTGGTTTAGTGGAGAAGCGATTAGTTCAGATGCAAATAGAGTTGCATTGCTTTAGTTAGCTACCAATTCAAATTGATTGAATGGACTTGGATCTCTTCTTGGGCTTGTTATGAATCATAGGCTTGATTCATCAGTTTGTGACCTGAAGCCCTCCTTGATTTCTCATGGAGCCAGCCACTTATTTTATGGATATGGACAACTAATGGGCTTCTCTTTCTCCTTGTTGCTATATCTAAAACAACATAGATTTCTATGGTTGCACAAAAGTTTAATTATCCATACCAGCATATATTGTAAACTATTAAAAATAATCTTGTATGGCCATATGTAAGCAACAATTCACTAACACAACATAAAATTCAAATGACTTAAAGTCAACCAAGTTCAATTCACAAATACAAGTCAATTCACAAACACAAGACTAATCAAAACTAATATCCAATAATCTCAGTAAGCCATATGCTTTATCAAGCCTCATATATTTATTTTTCTCTCCCTTTTGTTATCAAAGTGGAAAAAATAAAACAAAAACAGAACCTGCAAAATAGTATGTTAAAGGCATGTAAAAAAAAACTAAATGTTGCGTCCTGAAATATTAAGTAAAAAAATTCGAAAGAGAAATAAAGATCATATTTCAACCAACAGCACCATAGTTATGAAAAAATAGTACTACCAGTACTAAAACAAGGAAAAAATTATGATGTACAAAGATCAATTCTTGGTAAAAACTCATTAGGACCAAAAAGAGAATTTCAGAAAACAAAAACAACCACATGTATAATAAGATTCAAGCAAGGTCTATGTCCTTTTGTACACTTCAAAATTCAGATCACTCATATCTTATCCAACAAATATCTCTTTGACCTGCAAAACAAAACTCTCAAACAAGACATTAGCATAATTAAAGCAAAGAATCATAACTCAAAATGCTTAAACTTGTCCTTAATTTACAAAACCTATCTTCAGCCAGAGGTTTAGTAAATATATAAGCCAATTGTTCCTTTGATTTAACAAAATTGAATGCTTATATTTTCTTTTTGAACATGTTCCCTAATTGAGTGAAATCTCACTTCAATTTGTTTTGTTCTAGAGTGCAAAATAAGATTTTTAGAACTATTAATGGTACTCATGTTATCACAAAACAAGGGAATATTATAAACATTCAATTTATAATCAGCTAATTGTGTTTTCAACCATAACAATTGGGAATAGCAAGAAGATGCAGCAATATATTCGGCTTCTGCAGTAGAGAGAGCCACTGTGGACTGCTTCTTACTTGACCATACATTTAATGAATTGCCCAGAAAATAGAATATACCAGAGGTACTTCTCCTTCCCACTCTATCACCAGCAAAATCTGCATCACAGTACCCAACTACAGAAAATTCATTAAACCTAGAATACCATAAATCATAGTTAGATGTGCCATGTATATATCTAATGATTCTTTTTACTACAGAAAGATGTGATTCTTTAGGTTGTGATTGGAATCTAGAATAAACCCCAACATTTTGTACAATATCAGGTCTAGAGGATGTAAGATACATGAGAGAACCTATCATACCTCTATACCTAGTTTGATTAACATCTTTCTCAGTTTCATCCTTATCTAACTGAGAGTTTGGATGCATGGGAGTGCCCATAGGTTTGGCATTCTCCATTCCAAAATTTTTAACTAGTTCCTTAGTATACTTCTCTTGATGAATGAAAATACCATTTGAAGTTTGTTTAATTTGAAGTTCAAGAAAAAAGTTGAGTTCTCCCATCATACTCATGTCAAATTTACTAGTCATGAGTTTTCCAAAATCAGTGCAAAGGGACTCATCAGGTGAACCAAATATTATGTCATCAACATAAATTTTAACTAGAATAATAGAATCATTAGAATTCTTAATGAATAGAGTAGTGTCTGTGCTGCCTCTTTAAAAATTATTTTTCAAAAGGAAATAGCTAAGTCTTTCATACCAAGCTCTAGGAGCTTGCCTTAAATCATAAAGTGCTTTGGGAAGCTAGAAAACATGATTTAAAAATTTTTTATTTTCAAAATCAGGGTGCTGTGCCACATACACTTCTCTATTTAAGAATGCACATTTTACATCCATTTGAAAAAGTTTAAAACTACAATGGGCAGCATAAGCAAGGAGAAGTCTTATAGCTTCCATTCGAGCCACAGGAGCAAATGATTCATCAAAATCTATCCCTTCCTCTTGATCATATCCTTGTGCCACCAATCTAGCTTTATTCCTTGCTATGCTTCCATCCTCATTCAGTTTGTTCTTGAAAATTCATTTAGTACCCGTCACTTTTTTTTTAATTGGATCCGGTACAAGAGTCCACACTTGATTCTTCTCAAATTGCTGCAAATATTCTTCCATGGCTTTGACCCAAGAAGGATCACCTAGAGCCTCTTTGATAGTTTGAGGTTCAATTTGAGAGATAAGTGCCAAATTATTTTCTTCTGGAACTCTTTTTGTTGAGGATCTTGTTGTGACACCTTGAGCAGGATCCCCAATGATGAAATCTTAAGGATAGTTCTTTAGAAATCTCCATTCACGGGGCCTTGATGATTTAGGAGAAGATTCAACTTGAGATGGTTTAGTTTGGTTGACATTCCCAGAAATTTCATCAGTTGCAGGAGATAAAATTAAATTGTCTCCTGCAGAATCGTTTGCATCATCTAAGACAGGGGCAGATTGCATAGATTCAGATTGGTCTTGATTAAGGGCTTTACTCATGTTATTTTCCACTTGATTTCCTGTATCACAATCTTCCAAAACACTTGGAATAGCATTAGAATAACAAAATGTAATATGTATGGATTCCTTAGTTATTTTAGCATCTTGATGGTAAACCTTATAAGTTTTGCTAGTTGTAGAATAACCAACAAAAATACATTCATAGGCCTTTGGATAAAATTTTCTTAAATTATTTTTGGTATTTAAAACAAAGCACTTGTATCCAAAGATATGAAAATATTTTAGATTTGGTGGATTTCCTTTCCATAGTTCATAAGAAGTTTTCTTTAAAAACTTCCTAATGATGATTCTATTCAAAATGTAGCATGCCGTATTCACGGCTTCAACCCAAAGAAACTTAGGAACTTCACTTTCACATAATATGGCCTTCGCCATTTCTTGAAGACTTCGATTCCTTCTCTCAACAATACCATTTTGTTGTAGTGTTCTTGGACAAGAAAAATTATGTGAAATTTCAAGTTCATTACAAAAGGATTCAAAAAATTGATTTTCAAACTCTTTACCATGATCACTTCTAATAGAGGCAATCTTTAAATTTTTTTCATTTTGAATTCTTTTGCAAAATGGTTCAAAGGCTGAAAAAGCATCATTTTTATGTGCTAGAAAAAGAACTCAACTAAATCTTGTATAGTCATCCACAATCACTAAACCATAATGTTTACCACCTAAACTTTGAGTTCTTGTAGGACTAAAGAGATCAATATGTAGCAATTCAAGGAATCTTTTAGTAGAAATGTCTTCCTTTGGTTTAAAAGAGCTCTTTGTTTGTTTTCCTATTTGACATGCATCACAAGTGATGTCTTTGTCAAATCTAATTTTAGGAAGACCTTTTACTAAATCCCTTTTAACAAGCTTATTAATCTGAAACATGCTAGCATGGCCCAATCTTTTATGCCTTTTCAGAATCTTTTGAGTGAAAGCAAGTCACATTTTGATTATTTAATTCATCAAGAGTGAGTTCATACACATTATCACACCGTTTAGCTATAAACAACACTTCATTTAATTTTTTACACAACTTGGCATTCTATTTTTTTTTTAAAATAACTAAATAACTAATATCACACAATTGACTTATGCTAAAAAGATTGTGTTTTAATCCATCAACTAAGAAAACATTATTAATGAAGGTAGAAAGATTTTTACCCACTTTTTCAATAGCAATTATTTTTTCTTTACCGTCATTCCCAAAGGTCACAAAGCCACCATCATAGTTGTTGAGACTGACAAAGAAGATAGACTTCCCTATCATGTGCTTAGAACATCCGCTGTCCAAGTACCATAGGTCTTTCTTCCTCTTGGACACTAGGTAAATCTGTAGTCATTTTTAAGTGGCCTTAGGTATCCAAACAAGTTTGGATCCTTTGAAGTTAATCCATCTTGGTTGCCCAATTTCATTAAAATTACAAACAACTTTATATGTTTTATTTCCCACAATTCTTTTGTCAATAAAACATTGAGGGGAAGAATGACCAATTTTATTGCAATTGGAACACTAATTTTTAATTGCATGATGCTGAAAGTGATTGATATTATGATGCTGAAATTGATTTAAGGTATGGTGCTGAAAGTGAGTAAAGGTTTGAAATTTTTTGGTTTTTGAATAATGTGCATTTTTTTTGAAAAATTGATTTTTAGCAACTGCACCTGTTTTTGCAACATATCCCAAACCAGAATTATTTGAAACATATTTGGTTCTTGAATATGAGACACCTTTATTAAAGTGTGGCTTTTCAAAAACAACCTCATTGTTAATGAAATAACCAAGACCAAAATTTTTGGACAATTATTTGGTCTTTGAAGATGATGCATTTTTATCAAAAAATGGTTTTTCAAAACTAGCATCAGTTTTAGTTGAGTAACCCAAACCAGAAATTTCAAATGAGGATTTTGTCTTTGAGTTTGATGCTTCAGTATTAGTGAATGATTTTTCAAAATCTGCATCATCCTCTATCACATAACCCAAACCAGATTTTTCAAATAATGGTCTTTGATTAGCAAGTAATTTGTCCAAGTTGCTGGAACTGTGTGCAAATTTTGCTAAATTATTATTCAACCCTTTAATCATTTCATTTAATCTTTTATTTTCTGCAATCAGTTCTTGTGAAGTGTCAACCGTGTGCTTTTCTTTACATTTTTCAATTTCAGATTTTAAAAATCTATTTTCTTCAATAAGGTCAAAAGCACATTCGGTCTCCTTCACTTTTTCTTTCAAAAACTCATTTTCAGCTTTCAAAACTTCATTTTCAGATTCGCATTTGTTGTATTTCTTTAGCAATTTTTAGAATGGTGATTGAGATCATCAACAATAATATGTAATTCTTCAAGAGATAAGTCATAGTAATTTATCTCTTCTAGTTGAACATCAGTAGCCATGAAACAGACTTGAGCTTCATATTCGGAGTTCTCATCCTCATCCGAGTCATTCTCTAGATCCTCCCAAGATACCATGAGCACTCTCTTCTATTCTTTCTTTGCCTTGTCCTCTTCTTGAGTTTTGGATAGTTAACTTGAAGTGTCCTACCTTATTGCAGTGATGGCAAGTGACCTTGCTGAGATTCTTCTTTTGCTCCTTTGAACTCGATCCCTTGTACTTGCCTTTACTCCTCATTAGCCTTCTTAATCTCTTAGCAAAAAAGACAAGTTCGTCATCTAAAAAAATGTCACTTGAATCACTCTCTCTAGATTCAACTTTTGATTTTAGGGCCACTCCTTTTTTCTTTGTGTCTTGGCTGGTGTGTGTGGCTTCATATGCTAAGAGTTTTCCTCTCAACTCATCATAGGTTAAAGAACTCAGGCTGTTGCTCTCGGTTAGGACAGTGGCTTTTGTTTCCCATTCTTTTGTAAGGCTTCTAAGGACTTTTCTCACTAGAGTTTGTTTTGTGTGCGTCAAGCCCATAGCATCAAGGCTGTTGACGATGATTGAGAATCTCTCAAACATATCATCAATGCTTTTTCCATCCTTCATGGTGGACATCTCATATTCTTTTCGCAGCATATCAATCCTTGTTTCTTTGACTTGTTTGGTGCCTTCGTGTGTAACTTGGAGTTTCTTCCAGATTTCTTTTGCCGTCTTGCATCTAGATACCTTTCAGTATTCCTCAAAGCTGATAGCATAGTGTAGTAAGTTTATTGCTTTAGCATTCAACTCCACCTTCTTTTTGTCATCATCATTCCATTCGGCTTCCTCCCTTGGAGTCACTACTCCATCAGCACTTGTCTTTGTATGGATTTTAGGACCATTCACCATTATCTTCCATATATTATAGTCAATTAATTGAATGAAGATCCGCATCCTTTCTTTCCAGTAAGCATAGTTCTTCCCATTGAAGAAGGGAGGCCTGTTATTTGATTGGCCCTCTGTTACAGTGTAGGCCACAGTGGTTGCACCCATGTTGTTTGCCATTAGACCTTTCCTCCAAGCTGTGAAACTTGATTCTTAAGACCTAACTCTTGATACCAATTGAAAGTTCTTGATGGCCTAGAGAAGAGGAATTGAATCTATGGCCTTCTTTTAAGTTGATTGATTAACCCTTAAAACCTGGAAATGAAACTTTGCTTCTGTTTGTCTACGTGATGGATTATGCAGAAGACAATTTAGTTGTCTCATAAATCGTAAAGAGACAAAATAGTGCAGAGAAGAAGAAAATGGCACCAGCATATATCCTGGTTCAGTTTCTCTGTGCAATGCAACTTATATCCAGTCTCCACCACAACGTTGGTGAAATTTTCACTATACTTTCAAGTGTTATAAACACATTCTCTAGAACTAATATAATCCTATTTGAGACAAACCAAACTTCAACACAAACCAAACTTTAACACTCCACATGTCAAACTCTTAGGGTTTATTTAGAAAGTTTAAAAAATTACTTTTTTAGACTTTGACTTATGAAAAGTCACACTAATAGTGATTGGTATACTTTTATAAATGTTATTTAAGAGTTTTTGAAAAAGTCAAAAAATTTGATTTCTCTAATTCTCAAAATCTATTTTATCACTCCTATTTATTACACAACTTTAAGATGAATATTTTTATGATAACTTTCCAAGCACAAAATAATGCATTTATAATATAAGTCCTTATGTTTTAAACTCTTTTTTCAAAAGAACTTAATTAAATTGTTTACCCAGATCGACCCTTAATCTAATCCTAAAATCATGATCTCATTTATAAAATATCAACAAAAAAAAATGAATGTTAATAAAGTCGCCATATCTGAGCATAGAAAGAAATGGCATAGTTACACAGAAGCCATGTATCATGTATGCCAATTACTGTTTGAGGGAACATTTCCTGTAAATATTTACAAAAGACCCTAATTGATTGCAAGCAAAAGGAAAATATAGACAATGGGAAGTTCAAGATCAATGCTTCTTGTTCTGAATCTAAGTCTGTTCAACTCTTGATGAATTCTTCTTGGATTTCTTGTTGGTTTCAGAATGAGACACCTTGAAGGCAGTTAGAAACATTTATCATTAGCCACATACAAACAAGGGTATTCTTACAAAAGGCAAACTTTTACAAAAGCCAATGTTATACAAGAAAATGTCATAATAATTGGAAAAGAGAATATGCAATTGAGAAAGGTGGTATTATTTACTCACTATATGGGACTTCCACTCAAATTTACCATTTCCTTGACCAGAAAGATGGTGGAAAATATGAACAAGCACAACAGCATCCAGGGCAGCATATTCTAGCTGCACATATAAAACCGTATTAGATTATTAAATAAATGACTCCATTTAAACTTCAAACAGATTATAGAACTTTAAACAGAAGATGCATCGTGTTATTTGTACACTAAAAAGTGGGTGCTTATTGACACCAAAGTTAAATGCAAGGTTGGAAAATAAGAGTTTTAACTTTAAGTGTTGATTTCCTTCGTAATATGTGATAAAATTTGTTTCTCCTTCCCAATGACGTTTAAAGAAAAAGAAAAGAAAGAACAAATTGAGCAGTTTAAAGTAACTTTAAACTTAGTTGCATTCATTATTTCGGAAAATTGAATAGCTATGGCATTAATTAAGTGAAGACTATTTTCATAATTTCCTTTATTCTCTTCCTTGAGTAGAAAGTATCTTCCTATTTCAGTTTCCATATAACAATTATATCTTTGATTTAGTGAGGTACATAAAAGCCCTTTTCATATTATAAAATTTAAATTCTTCCTCTTTGAATTATTGTAACAAGTTATTACCCCAGTCAATAAGTTCTTTTTGCTTTATCAGTTACAATTAAATTTGGGTTAATGACTATTTTAGCATATCGGTCCCATGCAAAAAGTTGTGTGTTGATAATTCTTTATCCTATTGTCTTATGCAACTTCGTATATATTATGTGTTCTGTAGATTATAATTTGTGTCTAATTCAGTGGTAAACATTTGAGCTTAAGCATCTATTTTTATTCCAAATCCTTTTATAACCAGAGACAGATGCCAAACTCATTAATTTCATAAAGCTCTAACTCTTTTTTTTCGGTTCAAAGTTCAAACGTATTTTCAAAATGTTAATTTAGGAATCGACACATGTTCTATGAAGGCACTGTTTTGCATCTAAAATTTTTACAGCTTTTACTATGCTTTTTTATTTGTTATTCTGTCTACTTTTGTGCTTGAGACATAAAACAATTTGATTTCGACAAACTTTATAGGCTCGTGTGTGCAACATACATGCTTTGTCGCTAGTAATCTTGTTAAACATCCTCCTAAATACTAGTAAATGAATGAACAAAAAATAGATACAATCAATGTCTTGAAAGAACTTCTCCATTTAATAATGATTGATGTAGGAAGATGTTTAGGAGAATTAATCAAGAGGATAAATAATTGTAATATGTTAACGAGTGTTCTTAAAGCACATGTTAAGTAGATAAAAATAGTAACCAAACCCTATATAATTTCTCATCCATAAATGATAAAGTGAGTTTTAGCTCAATATTCGAGGAGTTTGGTGTTCAAAAAATATTTTTCCAAATTAAAAGGACTGACTTCAGACATGATTCATAACAGGCGCAACGAAGATGAAAGGCTTTAAATGAATAACAAAGAGGAACGGAGAAATTAGCATTACTTGATTTGGAGTTAAAGGTCTTTGCTCCCAGTTGCTGTTTCGTCTCGTCTTGTTTAGACTAGCTCCCAGTATTTTCTGATATAAAAGATACAAGCTGTGTCAAAATAAGCCATGACAAAAAGAATCGAGTGTTTCAAAGATTACCCCCCACAAGTGTTAAGTGCATAAAAGAAAGACCTGAGACACCAAAAGGGCATTCACATGTACAGTACCTCGGTTAACCTGGCCAAACCACCCCGAGGTTCTTTAAAAATATTCTGAATGTCCAATAACAGTTCGTAGTTCTTGAAGCATTTCAATTCTGGATATGACTGAGCAAGTTGCCTTGTATCACATTGGAAATTATACCCTGAAAAACATAAGCCACGGAGGAGTAATGGACTAATGGTTACCAGTAAAGACATTCAAAACAGCATAAGCGTTTGAGCCACTATGAAGCATAACATGACCATACTAGCTATTGATAGCCGCTTGCTCATTCAAGTTAAAATAATAATGGCACAAAAAGTTAGCGTTACGAAATGTTCACCAAAAGTATTTTTTGGTTGATACATTCACAAGACTAATGAATTTTAACATTTTCTTACCAAGTTTTAGAATTCTAGGTGACATCAAAATGTGTGTTAGACAATCGTCTAAAGTGTCAGGCACCTCGCTATGTAACTTTATCAGATCAAAGATGAAAGCCTTCTTTTCAGATGCAATTTGCATGATTGAGACCTGAAAAAAGAGAATTGATGGAGAAAGGAAAACAGGATAATCAAGAGTTTCACCTTTGAAACTTGGAAGGCTAGGATCCTAACAACTAATTTCATATGATTCAAATAAATGGGGGAAAACGGAAAATGCATGGAGAAACACTAATCCATCAGAAAGATCAATTTAATTTACCTTGTTTGGCTTGCTGCCTTTTACATAATTAGGTTTCCATTCACAATCAAGACCGACAACTTTAAAACCATCTATATGACTTGTTGCATCAAGCAAACCTTCAACTTCATCAACCCAAATGATGTCTTCAACTAGTAGTTCATCAAGATGCAAATAACGCCCTTCTTGTATAGTTGTTTCAGGTACTAAAAGACAAAAAGATATAGTGTTTGTCATCTGAGGATAACAGTGCAGATATTTGACATTCTACATAACAATAATGTAAATTAAACAAAATAGCAATAACATCAACCGTGAGCTGATAACAAAAGCTCCTGCATGTGCAGAACAATCCACAAAGGTAGGTGTGTCAAACAGGTGGGCACAGCCTAATTAACAATAAAAATGGGCTGCACTTACTCCATAGCTGGCTAAATAGGTTAGCAATACTGCAGCCCAAACAGTTTAACTCTATACCACCGATCAAATTGCTCCTTCCAAGACTGAGGAATAAAATGGAAATCCCTTTTTTACACCTTTTTTTTTTACAAGTTTTTTCAAGCTCCAAGCTCAGAATTGAAATGGCTTACGTTTGATATCCAAAAACCTGTCAAGGGAGTATCGTTGGCATAATTCATCAACTTTCTCTGTGTAACCAGCTTCCATTGCCAAATAAACCTTGAAAAGATAAATGCTAACCATTACAACACAATCTTTCAAGAACTCACTGGGCCAATAATGGCTAAGAATATCTCAAGAAAGAACTAAGATATTGCAATGGGAAATTAGTAAATAATATCTATACGCTCCACAACTATTTTAGCATAAAGCTATAATCATTTTCAATTACGCATTTGATGCAATAATAATACTTCCTTCAAGCAAAGTTACTTGGTCACTTCCAGGCTTCATAGCCTCCTGAGCACCTCACACTGTTCAAGCCAACTCAATCAGACATCAACATCAGGAACAGAAATCATCAACCTCTCTGTCCTCACTCCAGTTTCAAGATATTCAACATATTTTGTTCATTATATCCACTATTCCACCATAATCAATTCAAATAGTTTCCATGTTGGGTAGTACGAAGATGAAATCGAGGCACATACGTACTGATATACATGTAAGCTGTAGAACTGGTAAAAAATAAACTTAAAAAAATGGAATTCATATTTTGGCTAAGTAAGACACAAAAGGACGTTGTCCAACCAAGATTGCTGATAAGCACCATGCAACTAATGGAGAATAAGAAATAGGTTCTCTAAGAGCCCATAGACAATAAAATCAAAATAGGAAGCAACAAAAATTCGAGTTTACGTTAGCAGTTACAAAATGGTGACACCATGTAGTACAAGAAGACTGAATGAGATAGTTTAAAACGAAAGTAAAGCTTTACTCTATGCACAATCTCCAGCTGTATAGACTTGTTTAAGTAGGCACGTAGAATGACAGTCATTGTGCAAAAGATAACGATAACTACTCACCAAATATTCCATAAGCTGTCTATCATTATTTATTCTTGCCTCAGCCACATCCCAACATCCTTTCTCAGCTAAGTTCTTTAGCGAGCTACAAATCAATGAGGTAATCATATAAATGAAAATAAAACAAAAAAGGAAAAGGGGAGGTGGAATTGTATCTATTATGATTTCAACAAATCAGACAGCCACTGAGGTAAAATACACTAACCTTTCCTTACACCTTTTGTATACATCCGGGAAATCCTGCTTTAAATTATTTTTCTTGATAATCTCATAGGCATCCTTTAGCATGTTCTTCTCAACGAACTCCTCAATAAGGGTGCATAGCATTGGCTTCCCCATATACGTCGCCCACTTCTCTGCTGCTTTGTATTGTTTGCTCTTTATCATATCTAGGAGAAATGACTGGCCATAATGACTGATAGAGAAATGCTCCATTAAAGCGACAGCTATTATATACTGCTGGGATTCTAGTAGTTCAACAATATACCGCTCAACAAATTCTTTTGCCGTACCACAACTTACACCATCATTTTCTTTAATTGGGCACATTGCTTTCTCAAAATTTGATAATTTTACATCAAAAGTCTCCAATAGTTTCATGACAATCTTTTCATCATGAAAGCTCTGGCCCCTAATAATATCAACAATTAGATGGGCAGCCAAATCTTTCACTTCCAAGGAGTCCTCCAAAGTATTTGATCTTTTCAAAAAGCGGCGGAAAGCAGATATAATTAAATGGGTAAATCCATGACTATCATCTTCAAATAGAGGAGCCAAGTATAGACATTGAACAGTAAAAGTTGCTGGTCCAGGCTTTGGATCATTTTGGAGCACAAGACATACTTGATACTGAAGTGCTCGGAACTTTGCTGTCGCCTTACATGTTCCTATGCAATTTCATTAGAATTGAAACAAAGTTGAAGTGTAAGAAAAACAATGTATGTTGATGAGACAGAACCACATGAAGTCAAATGAATAATCAAATGCAACTGCAACAAAGATGTTTGCTAACTTGTTATTATTGTAAAGAAATTCTCCTACTTATTTAAATGTAGCCAACAAACTTTATCAACAACTCCTATATCTGAAATTATAAAATATTGGATTCAGACAAATGTTCAGTTACAGCACTTCAAAACAATCACCTTCCTGTTCTTGTGCACCCTTGTTTATGACTTTCAGAAACTTTATAATCTAATGTGAACACTTTAAACACATGGGCAATGACAGATTAAAAAAGCCATCATACATGTAAAGTCGAAAAAAAAACTGGATGATTGCATATCACAACATTCCCCTGCCCCACCACTAACCACAAAAAAAATCGACCCTATATAAAAAAAAAAATGAAATGATATCTTCTCATTCTACCACTCAGCATAACCTTCGTACGAGAAGTGGAAGAATGAGAGTTTGGAAAATTAATCTTTGGACATGACAGAAAGACTATCACTAAAAATCCTATGATGGCCTATGATGGATATTTGCAGCACAAAAGGGAAACGTTAGACGTGGGGTTAGACGTGGGGATACTCGAGACATGCCTCAAGTACTAGGGTTCAGACGGGTTGAACATGTTTACTGTACAAACATAGGAAAATAAATGGCAATCAGTCTAGCTAAGTGTATGAGAGAAACAAATTATCATGGTTAATTGAAGCATTTCAGCAAACAGGTAGCAGTCATCATCTGAAAGTCCCTGTAATACCACTTGGCACACAAGTAAAATTGCATAGAGAAGGTACACATACCATAAAAATAACATTCTTTCAGCAGATACAGAAATACTGCCGGCGATACATGCTTTAAATCATAGAAAGCATGGGTACATAAGGTCCCCATTCCAACGGCATTGTCTTTTTTTGTTCCCATCTTCAGTACAGTCTTCTCCAAATCCTCCCAGTCAAGAACTGTAATCAAAGCAACAATGTGTTAGATAAACCCTTAAAAGCTAAATTAAACTCAGTCAGAGAAAGTCATTGAACTTCGATAATGGTTATCAGTGATAACCAACATTAAACTATTTTTCAATTTTATTAGAAAAGAAAAATAGAGCCTGTTATAGAAACAGGTAAAACTAGCAGCATTGTTACTCTTGGAACGTAAAAGTTTAAGAATGCGTTGTACACTTGATTCAAACAGAGATCACAATGCAGATTCTCACTCTGATCATGATAATCACAGTTTTATGAACCAAAATTCGGAGGTTAAACCGCGTTGGATACTTATATTATTCACATTAAACTAAGAATTTTCTTCAGGCAAAATGCTATTACACTGGATTAGCGATCAAGGACACCAACACATGAATTCATTAGATTACGTTGATTTTGATAAACACCATGCTCCAAACCTCTTTGGAGACAAGTTCATACCCCTAAAATACTTTAAAAAGAAAGAAACAAAGAAGGAGGTTCTGTAGACTTATCTCCCCTTCCCCTCCCCTCCCCTCTAATTTTTTATTATCTTTTTAAATATGACCAGTAATAATAAAACAGTCCATGCAAAATAATAAAGAGACTTACGAGAGAAAAAAAAACTAGAGAATGGAAGAAGCCAAAGGAAACTTACGCAGTGGAAAATAGCGGAACCAAATTTTGATAGAAAAAGATCCGGAGTTAGTAAATGGTATCAATCTCTCTCTCACTGACTTGGCCAACAACCCACGCATGAATTTAAATCTTGTACAATATAAAATATATAGTAAAAATAAATTAAATAATAAATTATTTATATAAATATATATTAATTGATTTTAATAATCAATTTTAATATATAAATAATATTTTTTTAAATATTATATTTATCTTTAAGCGGACCTGACCTTTGGCGAACCCTATTATTATTATTATTATTATTATTATTATTATTATTATTATTATATACGGAGACGAAGATAAGAAGAAAGAAACTCATTATTAAAATATATTTCCTGTATTGTACATAGATTTATCATATCACATGTCTGAGTCAATAAATAGCATACATTGCATTATTGTTAACATTTAACATTATATTTATCTTCCAGCAGGCAGGCGTGACCCTTTCCGAATCCAATTATTATATACATAGAGAATGGCGAGAGTAAGATGAGAAGAAAAAAACTGGTTAATTATTTATATTCTCTATTTGTATATACAGATTTATTGTATTAGGTTTCTGAGTCAATAACTGTCTCCCTTCATAAGAGTCAACCTGAATATCAAGTTGGATTAGTTTGTAAAAGGAGGATGATGAACCTTCAATCAACGGTTATCTAACAAAGAGTGTGATCCGAATTTGCATAAAAAAAATAGAGAATTAGATAAAAATTAAAAGAAAATAGGATAGAAAATTTTAAGAGTAGGATTAAAAAAGAAAAAGTAAAATTTTTAACTACATCATGCATATTTATATTATTATATTTTATTTTTATTTATAGTATAATTTTTTAATTAATTTTTTTTTAAATAAATAAAATAAATATTTTAATTACCGAAATATATATTTTGGAGTGTTTTTATCAAAAAATATTACATCTCTTATCTCGTTTACTGTGTAAACGATATAAGATAATATGTATCTCATTTATAATACATGGAACCACATGGTCGTACCACGTTTTATACACGTGTTATATAATGCTCTTATCTCGTTTACCGTGTAAACGAGATACATATTATCTTATTTTGTTTATACTGTAAACAAGTAAGAGAAGCGGATGCCTATATATATATATATATATATATATATATATATATATATATATATATATATATAGACCTTTTGACTTTCCTTTTTTAATTTTTTCTCCCACTTTTACTCTTTTTTAATCACATTTCCGAATTACTTGAAGAATATGGCGTGCGCTGATAATCACGATGGAGATATTAAGAAACTGAACGTGATTTTGCACATTACAGGGGCAGCCGACTTTGAGGTTGGTGTTGTTTTTTATTTTATGGTTATGTTAAAGCATAGATGTGTTGCTATAATTATGGTACTTTTATAGAGGTAATATGTAGTATATGTTAGGTGAATAAATATATAGTTATGATTGGTTTAAATGCTAGAATACGATGTTAGGCATAATTTAAAATGGATGTTAGTTAAATATTTGTTTAGGTTAGTTTTTTTTTTAGTTTAAGTTATTATTAAGCATATATTTATTAATTTAGTTATTAATTAAGGTTATTAACAATTTGTAGTAAACCTAATTAAGTAGCAAAATATTTATGTTTTTATTTACTAAAAATATCTAAATAAATTATTTTTTTGTTAAATTTTTTTGTTACTTAAACTAAGTTATCAAGTTGACGGTGTACTTGTTGATTATTTAAATAAATATTTTCACTTAATCTATCATATATAGGAGATACAAAATGAATTTTTTTATTTGTAAGACCCAAGACTTTTGAAAAGTCCTATTTTGAATCAATCTCAAATTATATATTTATTTATAGTTTTAATTTCAGAAATTATTTTTATTGAAAATAATTAAAGGCAATTAATTGGATTTGAAATAAATTAAGGTTTTTATCCAAACTCTATACTTATGGATTATTTTCCTATTTATGATTTAAAGTTTTGAAAATTCGAAAATAATGAGGTTTGGCTATTTAAATTAGAATTTTATCTAATTTTATAATTATTGAATTATTCTCTATATTTAAATTATAAAGTTGATAATTATAAAATAATAAAAATTTTATATGATTTAATCTAAATAATTGATATTTTTATAATTTGATACATTAATTTTTATGAATAAAGAAAATTAATTATATTATCTTTAATTCTTGTATTTGAGTATTAATTCGAAAATAAATCGTAATTTGATAATTAGATAATATTTTTATAAATATTATTGTTGGATTAAAATAAATTTTCAATTACTCTATTACCCATAATTTTATTCAAAATTACTAAACTATTCCTAACACTAATTTCTAACCACACACTCACCTCATCCACACCTGCCACCACTCTCCTCACTCAGCACAACACACACACAACGCACTACACTCTTCTTTACACACACAGCAACAACTTCAAAAAGGAAACAAAAAGAAAGAAAGGGGAAGAAGGAAGGGGGACCGAGGAAGGAAGGAGAAGGGGAGAGAAGAGTGAGGGCGTCACCAGCGGATGTCACTGCTGTCACGCCGTCAGGTCACACAGAGAAGAGAGAGGGGGGAGAGCTGAGGAAGGAGAAGAGAGAGAAGACCGTGCTGCTGCCTCACCGCTGCTCACTGCGCCGTGTCGCGTTGCTGTCCAACCGTGTCGAAGGAGAGGCATCGCTGTTTTGAACCCGCGTCGCCGTCACTATCGACTAGTCAGCTGAGGGAGAGTGAGAGAGGAACGAGAGAGCCTACGATGGAGAAAGGGGAGATGCCGCCACTGTACCAGACGCCGTTGAGTCTGCCGAGTAGAAGTCGTTCGCCACTGCCAGACCTCCGTCGCCAGCAATTCGCCGCTGCTGAAGCTCATCACTACTGCTGTGACACCGCCGCGGAGAGAGGGAGTGACGTGATTAAAGAGAGGAGGAGGAAAAAGACTTGCGCGCCGTCGGAGCCAGTGTCACCCAGTAGCTGCCGTTCATACCTTGCCATCGCTGTTCAGGCCACTGCCAAGTCACCGTCGATGAAGCTTCAGCCACCGCCACGCCTGGTGGTGCACGAAATTGCAATCACACTTGCAATTCTGTACAACTAACCAGCAAGTGCACTGGGTCGTCCAAGTAATATCTTACGTGAGTAAGGGTCGATCCCACGGAGATTGTCGGCTTGAAGCAAGCTATGGTTACCTTGTAACTCTTAGTCAGGAGATTAATGATGAAAAGGGTTTTTGTTTGCAATATATTAAAAGAACATGAAATAAAAGGTACTTGTGATTCAATAATGGAGAATATGTTGGAGTTTTGGAGATGCTCTGTCTCTGAATCTCTGCTTTCCTACAGTCTTCTTCTTCACACACGCAAGGTTCCTTCCATGGCAAGCTGTATGTAGGGTGTCACCATTGTCAATGGCTACTTCCCATCCTCTCAGTGAAAACGGTCCATGTGCTCTGTCACCGCACAGATAATCATCTGTCGGTTCTCGATCATGTTGGAATAGAATCTAGTGATCCTTTTGCGTTTGTCACTACGCCCAACACTTGCGAGTTTGAAGCTTGTCACAGTCATCCCTTCCCAGATCCTACTCGGAATACTACAGACAAGGTTTAGACTTTCCGGATCTCAGGAATGGCCGCCAATAATTCTAGCTTATACCACGAAGACTCTGAATGTACGAATTCAAACACTCTGTTGTCAGGAGAGGTACTCAAATTCATGAACCAGGAACCCAAGAGATACACATTCAATCTAAGATAGAACGGAGGTAGTTGTCAGGCACACGTTCATAAGTTGAGAATGGTGATGAGTGTCACGGATCATCACATTCATCATGTTTAAGTGCGAATGAATATCTTAGAATGGAAACAAGTGTGATTGAATAGAAAACAGTGGTAATTGAATTAATCCATCGAGACACAGCAGAGCTCCTCACCCCCAAAAATGGAGTTTAGAGACTCATGCCATAGAGATACAATGTAAATGTGTAAATGTCATGAGGTACAAAATAAATCTCTAAAAGTAGTTTTTATACTAAACTAGTAGCCTAGGTTTATAGCAAATGAGTAAACTAAGATAGATAATGCATAAATCCACTTCTAGGACCCACTTGGTGTGTGCTGGGGCTAAGTATTGAAGCTTTCACGTGCATAGACTGTTCCTGGAGTTAAACGCCAGCTTTGGTGCCAGTTTGGGCGTTTAACTCCAACTTTTATGCTAGTTCTGGCATTTTAACGCCAGAAAAGGGCAGAGAGCTGGCGTTTTGACGCCATTTTACATCATCAAAACTTACACAAAGTATGGACTATTATATATTACTGGAAAGCCCTTGATGTCTACCTTCCAACGCAATTAAGAGCGCGCCAATTGGAGTTCTGTAGCTCCAGAAAATCCACTTTGAGTGCAGGGAGGTCAGAATCCAACAGCATCTTCAGCCCTTCTTCAGCCTCTAAATCAGATTTTTGCTCAGGTTCCTCAATTTCAGCCAAAAAATACCTGAAATCACAGAAAAATACACAAACTCATAGTAAAGTCCAAAAATGTGATTTTTGCTTAAAAACTAATAAAAATATACTAAAAACTAATTAAAACATACTAAAAACTACCTAAAAACAATGCCAAAAAGCGTATAAACTATCCAAGAGCTAATTCCCTTAAGATCACTTATGGACCATCCAAGAGCTGTCTTGTGTGTCCTTAGCACATGAAGTAGTGCTTTCTCCTCCTGTGGCTCTAAGGCAGAGCTTATGATCACAGGAAAGGTACCATTCTCTCCCAGAAACGCATATTTCAGGGAGGGTGGTAATGGTTTGAGCTCGGGTTTAGAAGGCTTCTTCTCTTCTTGAGGAGTTATCAGAGGTGCTTCTATTTTCTCTGGTTCCTCCAGGTCAGGCTGAACATCTTTAAAGATGTCCTCTAGCTCTGATTCGAGACTCTCAGCCATATTAATCTCCTCTACCAGGGAGTCAATAATATCAACACTCATGCAGTCGCTTGATGTGTCTGGATGCTGCATAGCTTTGACAACACAACTTAAACTCATCCTCATTGACTCTCAGGGTTAATTCTCCTTTTTGAACGTCAATGAGGGTTCGTCCAGTTACTAGGAAAGGTTTTCCTAGAATGAGAGTTGCACTCTTGTGCTCCTCCATTTCCAGTACTACAAAGTCAGTGGGAAAGGCAAATGGTCCAACCTTGACAATCATGTCCTCAATTATGCCTGATGGATATTTAATTGAGCCATCAGCAAATTGAAGACAGATCCAAGTTGGTTTGACCTCTTCAGTCAAGCCAAGCTTTCTGATAGTGGATGCAGGGATTAGGTTGATACTTGCCCCAAGATCACATAGAGCTGTTTTGGTACAAGTACCCTCTAATGTGCAAGGTATCGTAAAGCTTCCGGGTTCCTTAAGCTTCTCTGGTAAGCTTTTGAGAATGACTGTACTGCATTCTTCAGTGAGGAAAACTTTTTCAGTTTCTCTCTAATCCTTCTTATGGCTTAAGATCTCTTTCATGAACTTAGCATAAGAGGGTATTTGCTCAAGTGTCTCTGCAAACGGAATCTTTATTTCAAGAGTCCTGAGATAGTCTGCAAAGCGGACAAATTGTTTATCCTGTTCTGCTTGGTGGAGTTTCTGAGGATAAGGTAATTTGGCTTTATATTCTTCAACCTTAGTTGCTGCAGGTTTATTTCCTACAGAGGCAGGTTGAGAAGCCTTCTTGAATGAGTTATTATCAGCACTTGTAGGTGTCTGATTCCTCATTGGTGTTTGAACACCAGGATAGGAGGAGGAATGGGTGTTTAATGCTAAATTCCTACCCTTTTCTGGTGTTTGAACGCCAGAACTGGACATGGAATTGGCGTTTGACGCCAACTTTTCACCCTTTTCTGGTGTTTGAACGCCAGAATCATTCCTCTCTGGGCTCTTACTGTCCTCAGAGGGATTTTGGATAGCATTCTGCTCGTCCTCTGTCAGTTGTTCTTTCTTGACTTTCTGTTGCTTTGAGTTGATGTATTTAATGTTTTTCCACTCCTTAATTGAACATCTTGACATTCTTTTGTTATTTGTTTAGATAATTGTTGTTTTCTCTGGTCAAGTTTTGCTTCCATATTCTTATTAGCATCTTGAGTATCCTGTAACATCTCTTTAAATTCTGCTAACTGTTTTGTTAGAGTGAGTAATTGCTGGTTGAGTTCAGCAACTTGTTCTGGAGGACTCACTTCTTAAGTACAGATGCTAATTTCTGGCAACTGTATCTATAAGCTCTTGAGCTTTTTCAATCGTCTTTCTCATGTGTATAGATCCACCAGCTGAGTGGTCTAGAGATAACTGAGCTTTTTCTGTAAGCCCATAGTAAAAGATGTCTAACTACACCCATTCTGAAAACATTTCAGATGGACATTTCCTTAGCATCTCTCTGTACCTCTCCCAAGCATCATAAAGAGATTCATCATCTCCTTGTTTGAAGCCTTGGATGTCCAGCCTTAGCTGTGTCATCCTTTTTGGAGGAAAATATTGATTCAGAAATTTTTCTGACAGCTATTTCCATGTTTTTATGCTTGCTGTGGGTTGGTTATTTAACCACCTCTTAGCTTGATCTTTCACAGTAAATGGAAACAATAATAGTCTGTAGACATCCTGATCTACCTCCTTATCACGTATTCTGCCAGCAGTTTGTAAAAACTGTGCCAGAAACTCAGTAAGTTCTTCTTGTGGAAGACCGGAATACTGGTAATTTTGCTGCACCATGATAATGAACTGAGGGTTTAGCTCAAAATTACTAGCTTTAATGGGGGTATATAGATACTACCCCCATATGAAGCAGTAGTGGGATTAGCATATGATCCCAAAATCATTCTGAACTGTTCATTTTCACTTAGGTCCATGATGGAGTAAGGGAGATGATGTGGATAAGAATTTTATTTTATTTTATTATATATATATATTGAAAAAAATTAACAAAAAAAGAAAATTGGAAACTAAAAAAAGATAAAGTAAAAAGAAAGATTTGAAAATTTTTTTATTAGGATTTTCGAAAAAATGAAGAAAGAGAAAGTGGTTAGGAAGTTTTGAAAAAAAAGATGTGATTGAAGACAATTTAAAAAGATTTGATTTTTTTAAAATTGATGACTAATTTAATGCGAAATTTTCGAAAATTTGGAGAAATCACCAAGGAACACCAAACTTAAAAATTTTAAGATCAAAACACAAGGACTCAAGAACACTTTGAAGATTCACAAGAACACAAAGAACAAAAATTCAAAGACTCAAAGGATTCAAGAACATAAAAAAAAGAATACCAAACTTAAAATTTTTAGAAAACCAAAAATAAATTTTCGGAAAATAAAAACTAACAAGAAAACACCCAACTTAAAACATGCAACTAGACTCAAACAGAAGAATCTAAAAGAAAAATAATAAATTTTTGTGAAAAGAAAATAAAAGATTCTGACCCAAAAGACAAAATTTTCCTAATCTAAGCAACAAGATAAACTGTCAGTTGTTCAAACTCGAACAATCACCGGAAACGGCACCAAAAACTTGGGGCACGAAATTGCAATCACACTTGCAATTTCGTACAACTAACCAGCAAATGCACTGGGTCGTCCAAGTAATACTTTACTTGAGTAAGGGTCGATCCCACGGAGATTGTCGGCTTGAAGCAAGCTATGGTTACCTTGTAACTCTTAGTCAGGAGATTAATGATGAAAAGGGTTTTTGTTTGCAATATAATAAAAGAACATGAAATAAAAGGTACTTGTGATTCAACAATGGAGAATAGGTTGGAGTTTTGGAGATGCTCTGTCTCTGAATCTCTGCTTTCCTACAGTCTTCTTCTTCACACACGCAAGGTTCCTTCCATGGCAAGCTGTATGTAGGGTGTCACCGTTGTCAATGGCTACTTTCCATCCTCTCAGTGAAAATGGTCCATGTGCTCTGTCACCGCACAACTAATCATCTGTCGGTTCTCGATCATGTTGGAATAGAATCCAGTGATCCTTTTGCGTCTGTCACTACGCCCAACACTCGCGAGTTTGAAGCTCGTCACAGTCATCCCTTCCCAGATCCTACTCGGAATACCACAGACAAGTTTTAGACTTTCTGGATCTCAGGAATGGCCGCGAATAATTCTAGCTTATACCACGAAGACTCTGGATGCACGAATTCGAACACTCTGTTGTCAGGAGAGGTACTCAAATTCGTGAACCAGGAACCCAAGAGATACACATTCAATCTAAGATAGAATGGAGGTGGTTGTCAGGCATGCGTTAATAAGTTGAGAATGGTGATGAGTGTCACGGATCATCACATTCATCATGTTTAAGTGCGAAAGAATATCTTAGAATGGAAACAAGCATGATTGAATAGAAAACAGTGGTAATTGCATTAATCCATCGAGACACAACAGAGCTCCTTATCCCCAAAAATGGAGTTTAGAGACTCATGCCATAGAGATACAATGTAAAATGTGAAAATGTCATGAGGTACAAAATAAATCTCTAAAAGTAGTTTTTATACTCAACTAGTAGCCTAGGTTTATAGCAAATGAGTAAACTAAGATAGATAATGCATAAATCCACTTCTGGGACCCACTTGGTGTGTGCTGGGGCTGAGTATTGAAGCTTTCACGTGCATAGGCTGTTCCTGGAGTTAAACGCCAGCTTTGGTGCCAGTTTGGGCGTTTAACTCCAACTTTTATGCCAGTTCTGGCGTTTTAACGCCAGAAAAGGGCAGAGAGCTGGCGTTTTGATGCCATTTTACGTCATCAAAACTTGAACAAAGTATGGACTATTATATATTACTGGAAAGCCCTTGATGTCTACCTTCCAATGCAATTAAGAGCGCGCCAATTAGAGTTCTGTAGCTCTAGAAAATCCACTTTGAGTGCAGAGAGGTCAGAATCCAACAGCATCTGCAACCCTTCTTCAGCCTCTAAATCAGATTTTTGCTCAGGTCCCTCAATTTCAGCCAGAAAATACCTGAAATCACAGAAAAACACACAAACTCATAGTAAAGTCCAGAAATGTAAATTTTGCTTAAAAACTAATAAAAATATACTAAAAATTAATTAAAACATACTAAAAACTACCTAAAAACAATACCAAAAAGTGTATAAACTATCCGCTCATCACCTGGCTGTCACCAGGGTTGCCACCTTCGTGTCTCACCGCCAAGAGAAGCCTTGCCTACGCTGTTGCCGAACCGGGCCAGATTTACCGATAACCCTGTCTCTTGCTTTCTTGAAACCTGTTCCACTTCTATTTTGTTCCACTGTTCTGATTATTGTTGGTATCTCTGCTGCCTTAATCACTCAGGTTAATGCTACCACTGCCAAAACGGATTTCCTGGTTTGATTTCTGCTTCTTGCAGCTCACCGCTCTATTTTTCTGTAGCTGAAGTGAGTTTTTCATCTAGAACCCTTATAATTATTGTTGTCATATGCTGGTTTTGATTCAATTTTTGATATATGTCCTTGTCTTCGTTTTCTTGAAATTGTTTCAGTCACTGTCATTGCAATTCGTATTGACACGGTTGTTATAAGAGGCGTCGAGGTTGTTGCTGTTTCCGTGGGGGTTATTGTTGTCACTGTCGCCATGAATTGAAAGAAAAGGGAATTATCACAATAAGTTACGTAGACTCAGCTAACTGAGGTAAGGGTTTTTCTTAAAATCTATTTTACATTATAGAGTTGTGATAAATAGATATTGACGCAAAAAAGATATATTTTTGTGATTATATTTGTCTTATGGATGTGATGGTTTGTTGGACTGGATTATTGGGTACTTGATTGCGTGATTGGTGTATGGTTGTTGATAAAAGCCGGTTTGAAATATTATTTACTTGATTATTATGAAAGGTGGATTTTCTTTGTTTTAGAGTTTACTTGGTAATATAAATGAATCGATTTTGAAAATAATTTGAGATATGAAAATAAATTGATTCTGGGAGCGGTTTGATTTTGAGTTGGTCTGATTTTATAAATGATTCAATATTTGAGCTGATTTGATTTTAAAAAGAGTTTTATTGTTGGAATTGGTTTGATTTGAAAATAAATTGGTATTGGAACTGGTTCAACTCTAGAAAATATTTAAGATTTGGAAATGGTTGAGAAAAGGTTTGAGAAATGTTTGGATGGGACCCGAAAAGGGTGGCAGTGTCCGAGTTTTAGAGGAGATGTTGTTGAAGTTTTATAAAATTGGAAGTTTTATTTGAAGTAACTAATTAAAAAGATTTGTTTTTAAAAATTATATGTTTTAAGATTGATTTATTTATCAAAGAAAGAATTCTGTATTGAATTGGGATTGTTAATGAACGGAATGGAAAGAAGGATGACGAGGATTTTCTTTGAAATATGGTTTTTGAATGAATTTGGAAATGAGATTTGGATTGATGAATGATTATGATGTTGAGAATGTTGAGATATGAACTTTGAATTATTAACATGGCTTGTGAATTTGAATTATCTGAGATACGAGGTTCCCTGGATAAAGTACCATGGCTTGTCACCACGTGCACCAGGTTGAAAACTTGATACTCTGTTGACCCTACGACGTAAGTGTGACTGGGCACTATATAAATTCCCGGGAATGTAACCCCCATTGAGCAATATTGATTATTTGAGAAAAAGCTATGCATAGACTCTTGGGGATGCACGTTGGGGGATAGTCTAAGTTCAATTCAGACTTGTCGAGTTGGCTGGATAACCGATAGATGAGCCTCATCAGCCATAGGACAGGCATGCATCATATGCATTTGAATGCTTTGCTTGGGTTTGAACTTGTTTTGGTTTGCCTACTTGCTAAACTGTTCTTAACTGCTACTTGAACTATTTGCTGTAACTGCTACCTAAACCTGTGCTTTCCTTGTCTGTCTTGCTTGTGTTTGTCCTGGCGTGCTACATTTGAGAATAATCTTTGATGCTGAATTAATGATTGTGTTGTTTGATTGCGTGGTTAATTTCTGATTGAGATTTTCTTATAAGAAAGGAAAGGTTTCGGATTTCTGGAAGATTAATCATTTTTTTTTGAAAAGGTTTTGACAATTTCCTATTGGTTTTTAAAAGATTCATAAGACAATGATAATCACTGAGCTTGAAAACAACTTTCTTATTAAATATCTTCTTATGAAAACTTTGAAACTCCGTGGTGAGACCATGTGGTTAGGTTCTCACCCCCTACAGCTTTACCTTTTCAGGAACCAGATGAAAAAGTATTAAGAAGAGTTATACTGCTTTTGGTTTATATGTTGTTGTATTAATTAGATTATTTTTTCCCTCGTTTTTGTTTTTATAATTTTGTAAGAGGGGGTAGGAGTTGTATGTTATATATATATATATATATATATATATATATATATATATATATATATATATATATATATATATATATATATATGTATATGTATATTATATTATAAGATATTATGTAAGAAGTCTTGTATATGAATCTATGCCTACTTGTTTTTTAAGATAAAGTATTTATTTCCGGTTTTCAAAAGAATCAACGATACGGTGTTGAGTCACAGGCTCCTATTTTAATATTAAGTATATAAAGTAGTCGTAATACTTGCTATCAGAGTGGCGGAGCCGGAAGTGTGACATTCTGGTAGTGAGGGTGTTACATTATTCACTATTTAATTAAATAATTTTATTTAAATTAAATAAAATAGACATTTATTAGTGTAGTAATTAGTTATCCTAAGAAACATTTTCATTTGCATTATATTATATAGACATTTAAGTTAATTATTTTACTAAATATATTTATTATTCAAGTAAACTTTTTTATGTAAATAAATTTATAATTTAAATGTTTTTATTTATTTGCATAAATAGTTTACTTATAGCGAGAACGACTTGCTGCCTCTAGGGGACTAGTCGTTGCTCGCGGTTCTCCTTCTTGCAGCGCGAAGCCGCCGCTACGAAGCACTCCCTCCTCCTCTGCTATTTCAAGATCTGCATCCTTTATCTTCCCCTTCGCGACGGTGCTGTCCTTGGCGCCTTTTTCGCCATGCGTCGCACGCCATCGTCGTATAATTGCCTTTGAGATCGGAAGTCCTCATCCCTCCCTGCTACAGAGGCATCATCCTCGGGGCCTCTACCTAAGGTCAGATCTACTGGTTAGTGTGCAAGTTGTGAACTCACACAACTTAACTGGCAAGTGCATTGGGTCATTCAAGTAATACCTCAGGTGAGTGAGGGTCAATCCCACGACGATTATCGGACTGAGCAAGCAATGGTTGTCTTGTTGGACTTAGTCAGGTGAAGTAGAGAAAAAGGAATTTTGGTTGTTAAAAACGCATAAACAATAAGCAAGAGAAATAAAGAAAGCAATACATAGTTTAGTGTGAAAATAATGTAAGAAAACAGTTAAGGCTTCAAAGATGTTTATCTTACCAGGTTAAAAAGTCGTACTAACTATTTTAATAATGAATGATTTATTCTATGGCAAACTGTAAGTGTCTAAACCCTAATCTCTTAGTGATTTAGCCTCCTCTAACCTTCGTCAACCGCCACTCTTGTGGTCACTTAACTCAGATTAGAGGGTAAAGTTCAAAAAACTAATTTATACCACGAAGGACCTAATCACCCCAAACTGGTTGGATAAATGTTGCTTAACCCCATCGGTTTGTGTAATTAGCCATCTAAGAGGAGTGTTTTCAAGCTGTAGTTCAAGCGAGATAACTCTCTCGAGAATCACAAGAACTCATGTAGAAAAGGGCCATACTCTCGTTCCACCCAGTTCATAAGATTAAGAAATAAAAAAATCCTTAGAATTGAATCAAACATAAATTAAAATAGAAGAATAATAATTCTAATACATAGAAATAAACAGAGCTCCTAACCTTAACTAAGAGAGGTTTACTTACAGAGAAAACACAATTTCATCTAATGATGCTTGATGCCAGCTCCTAGATGCCCTAGAAGGAGTGCATCTTATTCCTTATATACTAACCTAGTAATAAATTCTAGACCTAAAAAAAAGATTCCGTTTGTAAATAAAGATTATAAAAGGAAATTAAAATAAAACTAATAAGTGCTAAATCCACTTGGAGGTCCAAAGAGGGGGTGACTTCGGCCTGCTCTTGGTGTGAACCAGCTTGGGCGTGAAACGCCCTAAGGGGAGTACGACTCGTGCAAGCTAAGGTCCTCTGCCTGCGCTAAACACCAAATAAGCATTTAGCGCCCATGGGAGGTGTTGCAAGCATTTCTCCTTTTTGTTCCAAACTCAACCAAATTGCTTCGAAATTCACCTAAAACAACTCAAAGTAGCATCCAAAGAGGAATTTTGCACTAAAATCAAGTAAAACTAAATAAATTCTTACTAAAAACAACTAAAAAATGCTAGTAAAAAGGGTATAAAATGCTCACGCATCATAACACCAAACTTAAACCATTGCTTGTCCTCAAGCAACCAAAACAATATAGGACCAAAGAAGAGATAATGCTTAAAACTTTGAGTTGTCAATGAAGTTTAAGTCTAGTTACTGAACGAGACTTATGACACTCTACTTCTGAATAACTTTGGCATCTCACCATCCTTTGAAGCTCAGAAATATCAGCATCCCTTGGAACTAGAACTCGGATGATATTATAGATTCTCTCCTTTAGGCTTTAATTGATTCTTGAACACAACTTTTGTTTTCCTTAGTGGTTTGCACCTTTGAGCCTAGTCGTGACTCTAAGTGTTTTGTTTTCAAATTTAACTTGATACATAAACACTACAAGCACTTAACTGGGGAACTTATTGGGTTCGAATTTTCTCTTTCTTTTTCTCCCAGAGAGTGGTGCTCAGAGTCTTGCATACTCTGTAAGAGCATTGGGTCACGACTTTAAGTGTTCAGTCTCAAGGATTACTTGATACTTTCACACCACAAGCATATGGTTAGGGAAAACTACTCTTTTGAGCTTTAGATCAATTTTGACCCTCCTAACCATTGATGCTCAAAGCCTTGGACCTTTTTCTTTTTTTCTTTTTATTTCAATTCTTTTCTTGTTTCTTTTGCTTCAAGAATCAATCTTTTTCTTACTTTAGAGAATCAATAATACTTCTCTAAGTTCTTGTTCCTAAAAAACCAATATTTTCAACTCCAACATCGAATATGCACGGTTAATTCATGCATTCAGAATAGAGATAGTGCAATCACATTAGAGCAACTATATATAACTCAAAGTGTCATGCAGTTCATTACTTCTTTTTCTTTAGATTTTTGTTTAAGTTCAGTGCAGAATACATGAGACATCTTTTCATAAAATACTGAAATAACTAACTAAATTAGAAAGTAAGGAAATCCTAATAGTGATCATGCAAACTTTAGAAAAGAAAACAAGAAATAGAATGAAATAATTGAAAACAAAATCAAGATAAAGGGAGAATAAAACTTAACCACCTTAGTGATGGTGGTTGCTGCTCCCTCCAGGAATCCGCTAGAGCGTTTAAGCTCTTCAATATCACGCCCCTACCTTCTCTGCTCCTCCATCATCTGATAGAGCAGTGCAGCATGATCCTGATGCTCCAACCTCAGCTAATCAACCGATGATGTTAGCTCTCCTAAAGATGTGGTCAACTGATACCAGCAGTTACGGGGAGGGAGGTACATCTCCTGAGGCATCTCTGGGATATCCTGTGGAGGTGGTGGAACTGGCTCCTGCTGTGGCCCATGCCCAAGCTCTCTAGCATGTTCCATACCCTTCTTCGTGATTGGCCTCTTAATGTCAATCGAGGTATCACCCTCAATGTGAGCTCCAACTACTGCACATAGTCGGTAAATGAGATGAGGGAAAGCCAGTCTTGCAGTGGTGGAGGACTTATCAGCTATCTTGTAAATCTCCTGAGGTATCACCTCATGCACCTCCACCCTCATTGTCGAGCATAATATAGTGAATTATCACTACTCTCTTGACTGTAACCTTAGAATAGTTACTAGTTGGGCTGATGGAGCGTTGGATGAACTCCAACCATCCTCTAGCTACTGGCTTGAGGTCATGCCTTCCTAGCTAGTATGACTGACCTTTAGAATCCCTCCTCCACTGAGAATCGAGAAGGCAGATGTCAGCAAGAACTTGATCCAGCCTCTGGTCAGTGTTGATCCTCCGAGTGTATGAATGAGGGTCTCCTCCAGATGGTGGTAACTGTAGTGCCACCCTCACACTGTTTGGGCTAAAATCCAAGATGTGTCCTCTGACCATGGTGCGCCAATTCTTTGGCTCTGGGTTCACGCCTCTTGCATGCTTATATGTCACCCAAGTATTGGTGCAGAACTCTCTCACCATCAGTGCTCCAACCTCAGTTGTGGGGTTGGCCAAAACTTCCCAATCCCATATCAAAATCTAATATAAAATCCCCGGATACTCATTATCCTTCAGATAGAAGGGGACTTCGGGAATCACCTTCTTCTTGTGCACCACCTCATAAAAGTGTGCCTCATGTGTTAAAGAGGAGAACCTAGTGAAATCCCAAGGATTGGATGCGGGGCCTTTTCTTTTCTCTTCCTTGATGGGGATTCTCCAATCTTGAGTGCCCTGGAGATAGTAAAAAAAATGAAGGACCAAAGCAGAGCACCCAACACTAAACTTAAAAGCTTTGCTCGTCCCTGAGTAAAATGAAAACGAAAAATAAGTGACGCAAACGAAAGGAACAAGAAAAAAAGATAGAGGAGAATGGGTAGGGAGGCTTCGGCCTTGGTAGTGAAAAAAAGGGAAAATAAAGAAAGAAAGCGTATATGGGAAAAGGTAAGTGTTCCGAGGGTTACCTGAAACTGTAAGTCGATCTCGGACGAGATCTTCCATGCTGGTCAGAGCTGTGGAGTCCGATCAGATGGACTTAGTGGTGATGCTGATCCTTCATCCCCGGAGCGTGGGGGGTACCTGCAAGGGACTCCGATGCTTAAGTTAGCAATGGTATTAAGCAAGTATTGAGTAGAATCAGAGTATGAGTTATACTTGGGTGCTCCAGTGTATTTATAATGGTGTGGAGCGACCTTTCTTAGATAAGATAAGTTAATTATCTTATCTTATCTTTTATCTTTGAGCGAGGTCGTCTTATCTTTAAGGGAATCGCCTTTATCTCTATAGGCTTGGGCTGCCTTTGGATTCGGGTTGTGTTCCTCTGTTTTGGGCCCTTTATTGGGCTTTCCTGGTAGTTTAGCCAAGCTCTTTGAGAAGAGGTCGGATCATCCTGATTTGAAGAGGTCGGTCACTTTGTCCGTAGAACATCCCGGGTCGGACAGCTCGACCCAGGGTATGAACAGTGCCCTGCTCGAGCTCGGTCTTCCTTTTTGAGGTCGAGTCTTTAGTTTTAGGACTTCGACCCTTCTTTGGTGAAGCCGAACTCGAGCATTTTGTCGATTTCTTCTTTGTAGAGTTTTCCCTTTTTTTTTGAATGCGGAACATTTCTGTTCCGTTTCCTCTGAAAGCGCGCGCTTTTGCGTTAGTGCCCTGGTCATGGGAATACGCGAGGGTTTTTAATGCCCCCATTAATTGGTTTTCAATGCCCTGTTTCTCTTTCTTCTTTTTATTTTGAACTTCACACACGGAGACTATTTTTTCTCCTTTCTGTAACTTCCCCTTTTCTTTCTCACTTTTGCTATTTTCGTCTGTCGTCTGCCCTTTCGCGTTTCTCTTTGTGACATTGTTTGGCGATCGTGGGTGCTCTTTTTGCTTTCAACGACAATTCCTGATCTCTTCGTCTTCGCTCTCCGCGTGCTTCTCTTTTTTGCTTGCATTGTTCTACTTCCTGGTACAGTAGGGTTTTTGTTTGAGTGTATATTTTAGAAAGTTTGAACCTTTTCGCTTTTCTGTATTTTTTGTTACTACGATTTCTGGCTTTTTCTTCTCTGATGTTCCCTTGGCAGTTGAAGCTTCCTAAGGCTTTTGCATGTTATTGCCTGTTTCTATATGAGTAGTGATTCGTTTGATTTTTGAAGAAAAGATTGCGCTTTTATCTGTTTTTCTGTTTGGCATGTTCTTGCTGTTGGTTGGACTGAGGTTGTAATTTCTATCAACGCTTATTTTGATGACTTTATTTGCTTTTTGTTGGGACGTGTAAAGGTGTAGGCTTGTAGGCTTCCCTGAATCATTTTTCTGCCTCTAAAGGATGCCCCTGGAACCTTTTGGATTGGGTCCTGGGGTTTCCTTTTGTTGCTTTACCTGGCTTCTTTGACACCTATATGCTTTAGTTTTGTGTGTTGCCTCCGTTTATGCCCTAGTTGTTCAATTAGTGTTCTGAGGTGTTTTTTGAGTAATCCAATCTTCTTTTCTTCTTGTAGGACTAGTTAACCATGTCATCTCGCAAAAATATTGTTGAGACGTCTTCCCAGGTCCCTGAGGGCATGGCCGATTGGGTGGATTCTATGGTCCTCTTATGCGTCTCGTTGGTTGATTCCGAATTTTGTCAGCAACTTAGGTAGTTTTATAGGATTTATAGCAACAGTAGTGATGAAAAGAATTATGAGCTCGTATCTACAACTTCTGATGAAAGGGTTTGCTTTTCTACCCGGATTGTTGAAGAGCGCCCCTTTTTCTATGCATATAACTTCTTTTTTAGTCAAATGAATATTACTCTTCCTTTTACCCCTTTTGAAACCAACCTGTTATGGTCCTGCAATGTAACTCCATCCCAACTTCACCCCAATTCCTGGGGTTTTATAAAAATATTTCAGCTGCTGTGTCGTGACATCCCTGCTTCGCAATCTCTCTTCTTTTATCTTTTTGTTTTGACAAATCCTGGTGTAGTGAAGAAGAAAGCCGCTTGGGTTTCTTTCCGAGCTTCACAGGGGAAAAAGGTTTTCTCCATGTTTGATGAGTCTTTTCACGATTTCAAAATTTACTTTTCTAGGGTCCGAGCTGTTGAAGGAGCTCGGCCCTTTTTTTCTGGATGAGAATGATGAGCCCACCTTTCCTTTAGAGTGGCAAAAGAATGTAGTGGTATCGAGATACTCGTGGGAGATGTTAGATGAGGCTGAACAAACTTTTGTGACTGTGCTGGAAGAAAACTGGGGGGAGCCTCCTCATCTTGACACAAAGAAGTTTTTAGCTAACACCTCTCTTCTCCGAGCTGAGTTGGGTAGTGGTCAATTTTTTCTATTGGTTTGTTTGTTGTGTTTGTCTCTTGGGAGATCTTTTTCTGACTCGTAGTTTGGTTTCCTGTTTGTGATGTTTGTTTGCAGAGATGATTAAGAACAATGAGTCCATGAAGGCCTTTAAGAGGGCAAGGAAGGCTACTGCGGCTCATAATGCTTCGGCCAAGGTGGCCGGGGAGGGAACTTCTCAGGTTTCATCTAAGCCTTTGGTTACAAGCTTTATTGGGCCGAGGAAGGTTATCCCCACTCCTCAAGTTCATTTGATTGATTCTTCTGCTGGTATTTCCTCTCCTTCTGCCGCTCCTCCTCCAAAAAGACCTCAGACTGTCGAGCCGTTTAACCTTGGTGCTCTTGACTTTGATGCTGTTGGGTTTGTAGATCAACAGATTGCTCCCTATGGTGTCATGCCTACCGATGATGTATCCATTCTTCGTCATTTGGATTTTATTACTTGGAGTGGTATTACACTGGTACACATGGGAGCGGCTTTATACCGAACTGCTTAAGATCTTCTTATCCATGCTACCAAGGCTTTTATGGAGGAGGGAAAATCAGAGTTTGACCGAATTAAGGGTTTGAAGGAGGAGCTCGAGGTGAAAGTGGCCGAGCTGGAGAAGGAGCTGAAGGGGGAAAAGGCCCGAGCTGTTGGTCTGGCGGCTGCCGTGCAACTGGCCGAGGATACGGCGCTAAAACATAAGGATAGCTATGTTACTACTTATAGAGAGATGATGGAGCTCAGGAGTAGGTTGGAGTCTGTTCAGGCTTATTACACCGAACTTCAAGGTCATCTTGTAGGTAGTGTTACTGCGGCTTATGAGAATCTGAAAGAGCAATTTCGAGTTCTTGCGCCAGATCTCGACCTTTCCCTTATTAGCATGGACAATGTTGTTAAGGACAGTAAAATTATCCCTGATGATCCCGATGATGATGATGATGATCGTCCTTCACTGCCTGCTACCAAGACTTCTGCTGTGCCGACTTCTCCAACTTCTACTGCTGGGATCAATCTTCCAGAAGGGGAACCGGGTTGCTAAGTCTTGAACCGTGATGATGGGACGGTAGATACAGTGCCTCTTCAGACTCGTCCTCCTTCACCCCGAGTTGATGCTGCTGAAAAAGTCTTCTAATGTTGACTGAGTTTTTCTCCCTTTTTAATGTAGATAGCCCGGCTTGTGGGCTTTTTGAACTCTTTGTCTTGTAACTGGTATTTTGGTGACTGCTGATACTTCTTTTGGTTGCTTGTTTTAGCAACTTTATTTTGAAAAACAAAGTAGTTTTCGAGCTTCCAGGGCTGATCTTGGTGGCCTCTGGAGCTTGCTATTATCATAACTTAGTAGTTTTTATATCATGTCTGCTTGCACTCATCTTGGTACCTTCGTAGGCTGGGATTTTGTCCGTCATGATTAGCTTGATTTATTTGGCTTGGTTTTGTTTATAATCCTCCTTTTTGGACCTCGTTTAGATCTCTATTGGGGACTATTTTTGTAATTTCTGTGTCCTGGGGCTGACTTCATCATGTCGGGTCTTATCGAGTTTACTTGGTAATCCTCTTTCTTGGACTTTGTTCAGGTCTCTTTTGGGGATTACCTTTTGCAGCTTTACGTCTTTCTGAGCTGACTTCGTCAGGTCGGGCCCTGTCGAGTTACTTGATAATCCTCTTTCTTGAACCTTGTTCAGGTCTCTTTCAGGGATTATCTTTGTAACATATCTTTCTGGGCCGACTTCGTCAGGTCGGGCCCTGTCGAGTTACTTGATAATCCTCTTTCTTGGACCTTGTTCAGGTCTCTTTCAGGGATTATCTTTGTAACATATCTTTCTTGGCCAACTTCGTCAAGTCGGGCCCTGTCGAGTTACTTGATAATCCTCTTTCTTGGACCTTGTTTAGGTCTCTTTCAGGGATTATCTTTGTAACATATCTTTCTGGGCCAACTTCGTCAGGTCGGGCCTTGTCGAGTTACTTGATAATCCTCTTTCTTAGACCTTGTTCAGGTCTCTTTCAGGGATTATCTTTGTAACATTTTGTAGGAGTCCGAATTCATCATGTCGGGCTCTTCGAAGTTATAGTAATCCTCTTTTATAGGGTTGGTCAGACCTCTTTCCAGGGCTTTACTTATAACTTGGGTTGTTGTGGCTGGTCCGACTTTTTGTGCCGGCCAGTCTTTAAGTTATTTTATAGAAATCCATTTTATTAGGGCCTCGTCAGGTCCTTTCTATGGATCACTTTCTATAACTTCTTGCATTATTCTGTTTTCATCCTTGCCGATTTTGTAGAATTTGGGTCTTAACCCTCGTTTTTATCGTGATCGCGCAGTGAATTTGGTTTTCACTTTCTGTCGATCTGTAGCTTTATAATCGGGCGATGAATGTTTCAGAATAATACGACTTGAGCGTTTGTAGAGAATCTGAACAAATTTTATCAAAAGAGAATGCAAATATAGATGGGGGTTAATTTCCTAAGTCGGGTGATTTGTAGATCTTGGCTGGGCGCCTAGTTAAAAAACCTTTCTCAGGAGAAAGAGTGCGCCTTATCCAAGATATTTTATCCTCCCTAGCTATAGTACCTTCTTAGGTTGCAGGCGTGTCATGACCTAGGAAGCTCTCGCCCGTCGAGTTCGGAAAGCCTGTAGTAGCCCTTTCCCAGTACTTCTATGACTCGGAAGGGTCCTTTCCAGTTTGCTGCTAGTTTTCCTTCTCCAGGTCGAGTTGTTCCTATGTCATTTTGGATTAGGATGAGGTCGTCTTCAGCAAAGGCCCACTGTATTACTTTTCGGTTGTATCTGGAAGCCATTCGTCATTTCAACGCCTGTTCCCTTATTCGAGCTCTTTCTCGGATTTCTGGAAGTAAGTCGAGCTCTTCCCTTTGAAGTTGGAAATTGGCTTTTTCGCTAAAATGGATTACTTTGGGTGGTCCTTCTTTGACCTCTACTAGTATCATTGCCTCCATTTCGTAAGCTAATCGGAAGGGTGGCTCCTTTGTCGTGGAATGTGGAGTTGTTTGGTATGCCCATAGGACTTGTGAGAGCTCCACAGCCCAGGCTCCCTTTGCATCTTGTAATCTCCGTTTTAACCCTGCTAATATAACTTTGTTAGCAGCTTCAGCTTGCCCGTTGGCTTGGGGGTGCTCAACAGAGGTGAATTGTTGTTTTATATTCAAGTCGGCCGCTAGTTCTCTGAAGCCTGCGTCTGTGAACTGGGTACCATTGTCTGTAGTGATGGAATATGGAACTCCGAACCTTATGACGATGTTTCTATATAGAAATTTCAAACTTTTTTGAGCTGTGGCGTTGGCTAGGGGTTCTGCCTCGATTCATTTTGTGAAGTAGTCTATTCCTACTATGAGGAATTTGACTTGTCCCGATCCTTGAGGAAAAGGTCCGAGGAGATCGAGTCCCCATTTTGCGAATTGCCAAGGTGAGGTTACGCTGATGAGTTCCTCTAGCGGTGCGGTGTGAAAGTTGGCATGTTTCTGACATGGTGAACATGTCCTTACAAATTCTGTGGCTTCTTTTGTAGGGTTGGCCAATAAAATCCTGCCCGAAGTACTTTTTTGGCGAGTGCCTGCGCTCCGAGGTGATTGCCACAAATGCCACTGTGTACTTCTTCTAGGAAATCTTTTGTGTTGAAAGTCGGCACATATTTTAGCAGTGGTATTGAAATTCCTCTTTTATATAGAGTATTATCTATGATGGTGTATGTTCCGAGGGTTACCTGAAACTGGAGGTCGATCTTGGATGAGATCTTCTGTACTGGTCGGTGCTAACGTGTTCGGATGGTGGGAGACGGCCAGAGCTGTTGTGTCCGACTTGTTGGACTTGGTGGAGGTGCTGATTCCTTTGTCCCCGGAGGGTGGGGGGTACCTGCAAGGGACTCCGATGCTTAAGTTAGCAAGGGTATTAAGCAGGTATTATGTAGAATCAGAGTATGAGTTATACCTGGGTGCTCCAGTGTATTTATAATGGTGAGATGTGACCTTTTGGATAAGATAAGTTAATTATCTTATCTTATCTTTTATCTTTGAGTTGAGGTCAGCGTATCTTTCAACGGAACCGCCTTTATCTCTATAGGCTAAGGCCGCCTTAGGATTTGGGTCGTGTTCCTCTATTTGGGCCTTTCCTTGGGCTTTCGTGGGGACTTGACCGAGATAAATGGGAAGAGGTCGGTTTGTCCTGACCTGAAGAGGTCGGTCGCTTTGTTTGTCGAACAACCCGGGTCGGTCATCTCGACCCAGGGTATGAACAGTGCCCCTGCTTGAGCTCGGTCTTCTTTTTTTTTTGAGGTCGAGTCTTTGACTTCGGTTCTTCTTTGGTGAAGCCGAACTCAAGCATTTTGTCGATTCCTTTGTAGCTGTTTTTGAATGTAGAACGTTTCCTCTAAAAGGCGCGCGCTTTTATATCAGCGCTTTTTTGGGAACGTGCGAGGGTTTAATGCTTTCTTTAATTTTGAGCATTAATTGCCCCGTTTCCCCTGGGCTCTTTACTTTGATTTTGAAAAAACCCAGAAAACAGTTTCTCTCCCTTTATTTTCCTTGTAACCTCTTTGTAACTTTTTCCGCCTCTCTCTTTGCTCTCTGTCTTTCGCTTGTGTTACTGCTTCCTCTGTGTTGCGACGTCGTTTGGCGTTTCTGGAGCTTCTGTTTTCGCCTGGAGTTTCACGTTTCTTCCTGCGACATTGCTCTTGCTCGCGTTCTTTCTTTTGTGAGAAAGCGTTCCCGAATTCCGTCTTCCATCTTCAGTTTTCTTTGAAGCTCGCTGCTCTTTCCAGGTTGGTACTAGCTTCCTTGCTTCTTCGTAGCTTTGTCTTCAGTTTTTTGGTGAAGTTGTGATTTTGCATGTTTGACAGTTTGAATCTTTTTCGTGGTCTTGTATTTGCTTGTGGCTGTAGCGTGTTTTTCCTATCTTTCTCCTATGGGTTTTCTTGGTATTTCTGTCGAGGCTTTCTAGGGTTTTATTGTTGCTTTTGGTTGTTTCCTGTCTGATACTCGATCTACATCTGTTCCTCACTTTTGGAGATTGCCTGATCTTGAAAAAAGGTTGTATCTTTAATGGTTTCTGCTTGGTGGGCTTTGTAATGATTTTCTGTGTTTTTCTTTGGTGAAAAGTGTTTGTTGTTTTGAGTTCTTTTTTTGAGAAATGCTGGTGTGCAAACTTCACACTATTTTCCTGGAAACCTTGCCTTGTTACTGCCTCCAAAGGATGCCCCAGGACTTTGGTTTGAGTCTTGGGGTTTTCCTTTTCCTGCTTTTATTGCCTGAGAAGTATTGACCGAGTTGTTTTCTCCTTTGTCCGAGATGTCTGTAGTAACCTCATTTTCTTTTCTTACATGTAGGATTAGTTGGCCTCATGTCTTCTCGCAATAATATTGTAGAAATGTCGTCCAGAGTTCCCGAGGGGATGTCCGATTGGCTGGACTCCCTTGTTTTGTTGTGTGTCTCTGTTGTAGATGCTGAGTTTTGCACAGAACTGAGGAAGCCCCATAGGATTTGTGGTAACAATGCCCGTGAGGAGGATTACGAGCTTGTTGCCCCTGATTTTGATGATAGAGTTTGCTTTCCGACTTCTGTTGAGGGAGAGCATCCCTTCTTTTATGCTTACGAATACTTTTTTAGTCAGTTGAACGTTTCTTTTCCTTTTACTGCTTTTGAAACCGATCTGTTGTGGTCGTGTAACATTGCTCCATCCCAGCTTCACCCGAATTCCTGGGATTTTATTAAAATTTTCCAACTTCTCTGTCGTGAACTAGATGTAACACCTTCCCAGACTCTTTTTCTTTACTTGTTTGTTTCCGCCAAGCTGGCGGTTCTTCAAAAAAGAAAGCTTCTTGGGTTTCTTTCCGGTCCTCCCAGGGCCATAAAGTGTTTGCGATGTATGATGAGTCCTTTAAGGACTTCAAGAACTACTTCTTTAAAGTTTGAGCTGTTGAGGGGGCCCGCCCCTTTTTTCTCGATGAAAGTGATGAGCCTGCTTTTCCTCTAGAGTGGCAAAAGAATGTAAGAGTGCCACGTTACACATGGGAAATGTTTAGTGAGGTTGAGCGGGCCTTTGTGGTTATTCTTGAAGATTTATGGGGGAAGCCTCCCTATTTGGATACGAAGAGATTTTTGAGTGATCCATCTTTAGTTCGGGCTGCTTTGGGTACTGTCTGCTTTATTTTTATACTTTGCTTTCCAAGCTTTTTCTTCTTCTATGTTGTAACTTTGTCTTTTGTGGTTGATTTTGTGTTCTTCAGAGATGTCAAAGAGTAATGATTCTATAAAGGCCTTCAAGAAGGCCAAGAAGGCAACTGCTGCTTTAAACATTTCGGCCAAGGCGGCCGGAGAGGGATCTTCCCAGGTTCCAATTAAACCTCCTGTACCTAGTTCTCCCGGGCCGAGGAAAGTAATTCCTATTCCTCGGGTTCGTCTGGTCGATCCTCCACAATCTTCTGCTGCAGCTCCTGGTGCCCTTCCTAGTAAGAAGCAAAAAACGTCCGAACCCTTCAACCTGGATGCCCCAGATTTTGATGCTATCGAGTTTGTTGACCAGCAAATTGCCCCCTATGGTGGGCTTTCTAGGGACGACATTTCTCTTCTTTAGCATCTGGATTTTATCACCAAAAGTAGCGTGAAGATGGCTTATATGGGTGCGGCTATATTCCAAATAGTTCAGGGGATTCCGATTCATGCCACTAAATCCTTCATGGAAGAGGCCAAGTCGGAATTTGATCGAATCAAGGGTCTGAAGGAGGAGTTGGAGGTGAAGTTGGCGAAGGTGGAGAAGGAGCTGGAGGGTGAGAAGGCTAGTTCTATTGCCTTGGCTGCTTCTTTGAAGCTGGCCGAGGACATGGCATTGAAACATAAGGATAGCTATGTCTCGGCTTATAGGGAATTGATGCATCTTCGGGAGGATTTGGAAACTGCTCGGGTTAATTATGGTGAGCTTCAGGGTCACCTTCTGGGTAGCGTAACTGTTGCCTCTGAGAACCTGATGGAGCAGTTCCGGGTTGTTGCTCCTGATGCCGACTTGACTCTCATCAGCCTGGATAATGTCGTGAGGGATGGTAAGATTGTCCCTGATGACCAGGATAATGATGAGACTGATCTTCCCCCAGTGCCTTCTCTTAAGGTGTCGACCTCCTCTGTTCCCCTCGTTACAACTGATCCGGATTGCCAGATTCTAAACCGGGATGATGGAACCGTAGATGCTGTGCCCCTTCAGACTCGTCCTCTTTCTCCTTGCCCTGATGCTGCCAAGAAGGCTCCTGATGTTTACTGATCTCTTTTTGGATATGTAGTTGGCCCGACTTGTGGGTTTTAAAACTTTTTATTTAATTGCTGACATTTCCTAGTTGCTTGTTTAGCAACTTTTTATTTTGAAAAACAAAAGGTAGCTCGCTATCCCTTCACAGTAGGTTTTGGTGGCCTTCCGGGGCCTTATAACTTTTGTGGAGTAATAGAGGTAGTTTTTTGACTTGGCATCTTCAGTCTTCTACTGATGTTTGAAATCTTGTATCTCGACCTCCTCGGATTGCTTTGTTTTATTGTTTGTAGCTTGGATCCTTTGAGGTTGTGACTTATGGGTCCAACTTGTTTCTTGGTGGTTCTTTTGCGTTGGTCCCACTTTAAGTTATTTCTGTAATCCTCTTTCTTGGATCTTTGTCAGGTCTCTTTCAGGGATTACTTTGATGACTTTTTAGTGGTAGGAGTCTGACTTGGTTATGTCGGTCTCCTTTAAGTTATTTTTTGTAGTCCTCTTTCTTGGATCTTTGTCAGATCTCTTTCAGGGACTACTTTTATAACTTTTTAGTGGTAGGAGTCCGACTTGGTTATGTCGGTCCCCTTTAAGTTATTTTTTGTAGTCCTCTTTCTTGGATCTTTGTCAGATCTCTTTCAGGGACTACTTTTATAACTTTTTAGTGGTAGGAGTCCGACTTGGTTATGTCGGTCCCCTTTAAGTTATTTTTTGTAGTCCTCTTTTTGGATCTTTGTCAGATCTCTTTCAGGGACTACTTTTATAACTTTTTAGTGGTAGGAGTCCGACTTGGTTATGTCGGTCTCCTTTAAGTTATTTTTTGTAGTCCTCTTTCTTGGATCTTTGTCAGATCTCTTTCAGGGACTACTTGTATAACTTTTTGTTTTGGGCTGACTTTGTTATGTCAGGCCCTTCTAAGTTAAAGTAATCCTCTTTAATAGGGTTGGCCAGACCTCTTTCCAGGGTTTACTTATAACTTGGGTTGGCTTGGTCCGACTTGTGAGCGTCGGCCAGCCTTTAAGTTATTATTTTAGCTATCCGTAAGACCTCGTCAGGTTCTTTTTTGGATTGCTTTCGATAACTTCTTACATTATTCTGTGTTCACCTTTGCCGATTTGTAGAAAGTGGTTGGCATCTTTAGATCGTCCTTTGGGTGAATCGCGTTTTCACCTTTATCGGGCGATTTATCTTTATTGTGGTCGTGCAGTGAAATTGTTTTTCACTTTCTGCCGACCTATCGCTTTATAATCGGACGATGAATACTTCAGATTAATGCGTCTTGGATTCTTTGTAGAATATATAAATAAACTTTATTCAAAGAAAAAAAATGCAAATATATACATGTGGGAATTTTCTTATCCCTTTAAGTCGGGCATGACCTAGATCTCAACATGGTGCCTCATTAAAAAACCTTTTCAGGAAAAAGAGCACATCCACTAGTGAGATACGTTGCCTTTTCTAGCTGTAGTACCTTCTTAGGTTGCAGGCGTGCCATGATCTGGGAAGCTCTCGTCCATCGAGTTCAGACAGTCGGTAGTAGCCCTTCCCAAGTACTTCTATGACTCGGTAGGATCCTTTCCAGTTTGCTGCCAGCTTCCCTTCTCCAGGCCGAGTTGTTCCAATGTCGTTTCGGATTAAGATGAGATCATTCTCAGTGAAACTTCTTGGTACTACCCTTTGATTATATCTGGAAGCCATTCGATGTTTTAGAGCTTCTTTTCTGATCCGAGCTCTTTCCTGGATTTCAGGTAGTAGGTCGAGTTCTTCCCTCTGAAGTTGGGAGTTTGCTCCCTCGTTATAATGGACTACCCTATGCGATCCTTCTTCAATTTCTACTAGAATCATTGCCTCAATTCCGTATGCTAATCAGAAAGGGGATTCCTTTGTGTTGGAATGTGGCGTCGTTCGATATGCCCATAGAACCTGTGGAAGCTCCTCTGCCCAGGCTCCCTTTGCATTTTGTAGCCTTCGTTTTAACCCTGCCAATATGACTTTGTTGGCGGCTTCGGCCTGTCCATTGGCTTGTGGATGTTCGACAGAGGTGTACTGGTGTTTTATATTCAAGTCGGCTACTAATTTTTTGAAGCCTGCGTCTGTGAATTGGGTGCCATTGTCTGTGGTTATTGAATATGGGACTCTGAACCTCATGACAATGTTTCTATATAAGAATTTTTGGCTTCTTTGGGCGGTGGCATTGGCTAGGGGTTCTGCCTCGATCCATTTTGTAAAGTAATCTACCCCTACTATGAGGAATTTAACTTGCCCTGATCCCTGGGGAAAGGGACCGAGAAGGTCGAGTCCCCATTTTGCGAACGGCCAAGGTGAAGTCACACTAATGAGTTCTTCTGGCGGGGCGATGTGGAAGTTGGCATGTTTCTGACATGGTGGACATGTCTTTACAAATTCTGTAGATTCTTTCTGTAAGGTTGGCCAATAAAACCCTGCCCGAAGTATCTTTTTGGCGAGAGCCCGTGCTCCGAGATGATTGCCACAAATGCCGCCGTGTACCTTTTCTAACACTTCCCTGGTGTGGAAGGTCGGTACGCATTTTAGTAATGGTACTGGATCCCTCTTTTGTACAGGATGTTGTTTATGATGGTGTAGTACTGTGCCTCCCTTTTTAGCCTCTTTGCTTCCTTTTCTTCTGTGGGGAGCGTTCCTGTTTTGAGGTAGTTGATTATGAGAATCATCCATCCTTGGTCCTGGCCTGTTATGGTTAGGACTTTTTCTGCTTCCGAGATTGATGGGTTATGTAACATTTCCTGGATGAGACTTCTATTGCTGCCCCCTGGTTTGGTGCTGGCTAGTTTTGAGAGTGCATCAGCTCGGGCATTTTGCTCACGGGGTATGTGGCAGATCTTGTATTCCCCGATTTGTCCAAGCTGTTCCTTGGTCTTATCCAAATACTTTTTCATGGTGGGATCTTTGGCTTGGTAGCTCCCTATTATTTGTGATGTGACCACTTGCGAATCGCTGTAAATGTTAAGTTTTCGAGCTCCCACCTCTTCAGCCAGTTTCAAACCAGCTAGCAATGCTTCTTATTCCGCCTGGTTATTTGAAGCCGGGAATCCGGACTTGAGGGAGAGCTCAACTTGGGTTCCCTGGTTGCTTTCTATTATCACTCCTGCGCCACTTCCCGTTTTATTTGAAGAACCGTCCACATAGAGATTCCACTCTATGGGGGTTTCCAGGGCATCTGTGAATTCTGCGATAAAGTCGGCCAGGTATTGTGATTTGATGGCCGTCCAAGCTTCATATTGGAGGTCGAACTCTGACAGCTCGACTGCCCATTGTAGAATTCTGCCTGCTAAATCTATTTTCTGCAATATTCCTTTTAAGGGCTGGTTAGTTCGAACTTTAATAGTGTGGGTGATGAGTGGATAATTTGTACGCTTTTTGGCATTGTTTTTAGTATGTTAATAGTATGTTTTAGTTAGTTTTTAGTATATTTTTATTAGTTTTTAGTTAAAATTCACTTTTCTGGACTTTACTATGAGTTTGTGTGTTTTTCTGTGATTTCAGGTATTTTCTGGCTGAAATTGAGGGATTTGAGCAAAGATCTGATTCAGAGGCTGAAAAGGACTGCAGATGCTGTTGGATTCTGACTTTCTTGCACTCAAAGTGAATTTTCTGGAGCTACAGAAGCCCAATTGGCGCGCTCTCAACGGCGTTGGAAAGTAGACATCCTGGGCTTTCCAGCAATATATAATAGTCCATACTTTTCTCGAGATTTGATGGCCCAAACTGGCATTCCAAATCAGCTCAAAACTGCCCAGCGTTAAAGGCCGGAACTGGCACAAGAATGGGAGTTAAACGCCCAAACTGGCACAAAAGCTGGTGTTTAACTCTAAGAAGAGTCTCTACACGAAAATGCTTCAATGCTCAGCCCAAGCACACACCAAGTGGGCCCGGAAGTGGATTTTTATGTCATTTACTCATCCTTGTAAACCCTAGGCTACTAGTTCTCTATAAATAGGACCTTTTACTATTGTATTCTCATCTTGATAGCTATCTTTAGTCTTATGCTATCTTAGATCATGGGAGGCTGGCCATTCGGCCATGCCTAGATCTTGTTCTTATGTATTTTCAATGGTGGAGTTTCTACACACCATAGATTAAGGTGTGGAGCTCTGCTGTACCTCGAGTATTAATGCAATTACTATTGTTCTTCTATTCAATTCAGCTTATTCTTGTTCTAAGATATTCATTCGCACCCAAGAACATGATGAATGTGATGATTATGTGACGCTCATCATCATTCTCACTTATGAATGCGTGCCTGACAACCACTTCCGTTCTACAAGCAAACAAGGCTTGAATGTTTATCTCTTAGATCCCTTAACCGGAATCTTCGTGGTATAAGCTAGAACTGATGGCGGCATTCAAGAGAATCCGGAAGGTCTAAACCTTGTCTGTGGTATTCTGAGTAGGATTCAATGATTGAATGACTGTGACGAGCTTCAAACTTTTGAAGGCTGGGCGTTAGTGACATACGCAAAAGAATCACTGGATTCTATTCCAACCTGATTGAGAACCGACAGATGATTAGCCGTGCCGTGATAGGGTGCGTTGAACATTTTCACTGAGAGGATGGGAGGTAGCCACTGACAACAGTGAAACCCTACATACAGCTTGCCATGGAAAGGAGTAAGAAGGATTGGATGAAGACAGTAGGAAAGCAGAGAGACGGAAGGGACAAAGCATCTCCATACGCGTATCTGAAATTCTCACCAATGAATTACATAAGTATCTCTATCTTTATCTTTATGTTTTATTCATACATCATCCATAACCATTTGAGTTTGCCTGACTAAGATTTACAAGGTGACCATAGCTTGCTTCATACCAACAATCTCCGTGGGGTCGACCCTTACTCGCGTAAGGTTTATTACTTGGACGACCCAGTACACTTGCTGGTTACTTGTGCGAAGTTATGATAAATAGTTGAGATTGCAATTGAGCGTACCATGTTGATGGCGCCATTGATGATCACAATTTCGTGCACCAAGTTTTTGGCGCCGTTGCCGGGGATTGTTTGAGTTTGGACAACTGACGGTTCATCTTGTTGCTTAGATTAGGTATTTTTCTTCAGAGTTCTTAAGAATGAATTCTAGTGTTTCAAGGTGATGCTCTTATCATCACCAAAGCTGATTGATTTGCATCAATTTAGCTCTTGAAGGCAATGTCCTGCTGAAGCTTGGTTAGCCATGTCTAATTTCTTTAGACTGAAGCTTTAGACTAACATTGCATGATTCCTGGAATTATCATTAAGAATTTTGATATCTTTATGTTCTTTTCCACTTAATTTTCGAAAAAAAAACAAAAAAAATTACAAAATCATAAAAACAAAAAATATTGTATGTTTCTTGTTTAGTCTAGTGTCTCATGCTAAGTTTGGTATCAATTGCATGTTTCTGTTCTTCTTGCATTCATTCATGTGTCGTAAGTGATCTTCAAGATGTTCTTGATGATTTTCTTGCTCTGATCTTTGAATTCTCTTGACTTGAGTGTTTTGTGTTTCTCATATGCATTCTTTTTTTTAGTATCAATGGTATACAAACTGCTAAGTTTGGTGTCTTGCATGCATTGTTATTTGATTTGAGTTGCATTTTGATTATTCCTCATTATTAAAAATCCAAAAATTTTTTTTTGTGTCTTTTCAAGTCAATAATACAGAGAATTGGAGATTCAGAACATACAACAGAGGAATTATACAGAAAAAGCTGGGCGTTCAAAACGCCCAGTGAGGAAGGCAAACTGGCGTTTAAACACCAGCCAGGGTGCCTGGCTGGGCGTTTAACGCCCAAAAGGGTAGTGCTTTGGGCGTTAAATGCCAGAATGTGCACCATTCTGGGCGTTTAACGCCAGGATGGCACAAGAGGGAAGATTCTGTTTCAATTCAATTTTTTTTTCAAGTTTTCAAAATTTTCCAAAATCATATCTTTTCAATCAAATCTTTTTCAAAATCAATTTCTTTCCATTTTCAAAAATACTTGCTATCAATTAATGATTTGATTCAACATTTCAAGTATGTTGCCTTTTCTATTGAGAAAGGTTTAATGTTTGAATCATATCTTTTCTTGTTAGCCAAGTCATTAATTTTTAAAATCAAATCTTTTTAAATTGCTTTTCAAATCATATCTTCTCAATCACATCTTTTTAAAACCATAACTTTTCAATCATATCTTCTTAAATCACATCTTTTCCAAAATAGTTTTCAATCATATCTTTTTAATTTCTTATTTCAAAATCTTTTTCAAAAATCACTTGATTTCTTTTCCACCCTTGGTTTTCGAAAATCAATTAGTGTTTTTCAAAATGTTTTTAAAATCCTTTTAATTTATTTTTAAAAAATTTCTTCCCCTCTTTTCACATCCTTCTATTTATGGACTAACACTATTCCTCAAGGAACAATTCGAACTCCATCTCTTTTGATAAGTTCGAATTCTTCTACCTCTCCTTCTATTTTTCTTTTCCTCTGACACCTCAAGGAATCTCTATACTGTGACATAGAGGATTCCATACTTTCTTGTTCTCTTCTCTTTCATATGAGCAGGAGCAAAGATAAAAGCATTCTTGTTGAGGCTGACCCTGAACCTGAAAGGACCTGGAAGCGAAAACTAAGAGAAGCTAAGGCACAACTCTCTGTAGAGGACCTAACAGAAATCTTCAAAGAAGAAGACATGGCAGCCGAAAACAACAACAATGCCAACAATGCAAGGAAGGTGCTGGGTGACTTTACTGCACCTACTCCCGACTTCTATGGGAGAAGCATCTCTATCCCTACCATTGGAGCAAACAACTTTGAGCTTAAGCCTCAATTGGTTTCTCTAATGCAACACAATTGCAAGTTTCATGGACTTCCATTGGAAGATCCTCATCATTTTTTAGCTGAGTTCTTGCAAATCTGTGACACTGTCAAGACTAATGGGGTTGACCCTGAGGTCTACAGACTTATGCTATTCCCTTTTGCTGTAAGAGACAGAGCTAGGACATGGTTGGACTCACAACCTAAAGAAAGCCTGAACTCTTGGGAAAAGCTAGTCAATGCCTTCTTGGCAAAGCTCTTTCCACCTCAAAAATTGAGTAAGCTTAGAGTGGAAGTCCAAACCTTCAGACAGAAGGAAGGAGAATCCCTCTATGAAGCTTGGGAAAGATACAAACAATTAATCAGAAAGTGTCCCTCTGACATGCTTTCTGAATGGAGCATCATAGGTATCTTCTATGATGGTCTGTCTGAACTGTCCAAGATGTCATTGGATAGTTCTGCTGGAGGCTCTCTTCATCTGAAGAAGACGCCTGCAGAAGCTCAAGAACTGATTAAAATGGTTGCAAATAACTAATTCATGTACACTTCTGAAAGGAATCCTGTGAACAATGGGACAAGTCAGAAGAAAGGAGTTCTTGAGATTGATACTCTGAATGCCATATTGGCTCAGAACAAAATATTGACTCAGCAAGTCAATATGATTTCTCAAAGTCTGTCTGGAATGCAAGCTGCACCAGGCAGTACTAAGGACGCTTCATCTGAAGAAGAAGCTTATGATCCTGAGAACCCTTCAATGGAAGAGGTGAATTACATGGGAGAACCCTATGGAAACACCTATAACCCTTCATGGAGAAATCATCCAAATCTTTCATGGAAGGATCAACAGAGACCTCAACAAGGTTTCAACAACAATAATGGTGGAAGAGACAGGTTTAGCAATGGCAAGCCTTTTCCATCATCTTCTCAGCAACAGACAGAGAATTCTAAGCAGAGCCACTCTGACTTAGCAACCATGGTCTCTGATCTAATCAAAACCACTCAAAGTTTCATGACTGAAACAAGGTCCTCCATTAAGAACTTGGAGGCACAAGTGGGACAGCTGAGCAAGAAAGTTACTGAACTCCCTCCTAGTACTCTTCCAAGCAATACAGAAGAAAATCCAAAAGGAGAGTGCAAGGCCATCAACATGGCCGAATTTGGAGAGGAGGGAGAGGCAGTGAACGTTACTGAGGAAGACCTCAATGGACGTCCACTGGCCTCCAATGAGTTCCCTAATGAGGAACCATGGGAATCTAAGGCTCACACTGAGACCATAGAAATTCCAATGGATTTACTTCTGCCATTCATGAGCTCTGATGAGTATTCTTCCTCTGAAGAGGATGAGTATGTCACTAAAGAGCAAGTTGCTAAATACCTTGGAGCAATCATGAAGCTAAATGACAAGTTATTTGGTAATGAGACTTGGGAGGATGAACCCCTTTTGCTCACCAAAGAATTGGATGACTTGTCTAGGTAGAAACTATCTCAAAAGAGACAAGATCCTGGGAAGTTCTCAATACCTTGTGTGACCTAGGGTCAAGTGTAAACCTCATGCCTCTCTCTGTAATGGAGAAGCTAGGGATCTTTGAGGTACAAGCTGCAAAAATCTCACTAGAGATGGCAGAAAATTCAAGAAAACAAGCTTATGGGCTTGTAGAGGATGTTCTGGTAAAGATTGAAGACCATTACATCCCTGTTGATTTCATAGTCCTAGAGACTGGGAAGTGCATGGATGAATCCATCATCCTTGGCAGACCCTTCCTAGCCACAGCAAAGGCTGTGATTGATATGGACAGAGGAGAATTGATCATTCAAGTGAATGAAGAATCCCTTGTGTTTAAGGCTCAAGGATATCCCTCTGTAACCATGGAGTGGAAGCATGAAGAGCTTCTCTCAAAACAGAGCCAAACAGAGCCCCCACAGTCAAACTCTAAGTTTGGTGTTGGGAGGCCACAACCAACTTCTAAGTTTGGTATTAAACCCCCACATTCAAACTCTAAATTTGGTGTCGGGAGGTTCCAACATTGCTCTGAGCATCTGTGAGGCTCCATGAGAGCCCACTGTCAATCTACTGACATTAAAAAAGTGCTTGTTGGGAGGCAACCCAATGTTATATTTATCTATTTTTCCTTTGTTATTTTATGTTTTTTGTAGGTTGATGATCATGGGAAGTCACAAAATCAGTTGAAAAAGCAAAAACAGAATGAAAAACAGAAAGAAAAACAGCACACCCTGGAGGAAGACCTTGCTGGCGTTTAAACGCCAGTAAGGGCAGCAAATGGGCGTTTAACGCCCAGTCTGGCACCATTCTGGGCGTTTAACGCCAGAAAGGGGCACCAGACTGGCGTTAAACGCCAGGAAAGGGCAAGAAGTTGGCGTTAAACGCCAGAAATGGGCACCAGCCCGGCGTTTAACGCCAGAATTGGCACAAAGGGCATTTTTGCTCGCCACTTGGTGCAGGGATGAATTTTCCTTGACACCTCAGGATCTGTGGACCCCACAGGATCCCCACCTACCCCACCCCTCTCTCTTCTTCTTCACCCATTCACCAATCACCTCAACACCTCTTCCCCAAAAATCCTTCACCTATCAAATCCCATCTTTCTCTTCACCACTCACATCCATCCTTTATAAAACCCCACCTACCTCACCATTCAAATTCAAACCACTTTTCCTCCTAAACCCACCCTCCTATAGCCGAACCCTACCCCTCTCTCCATTCCTATATAAACCCATCTTCACTCCTTCATTTTCACACAACCTAAACACTACTTCTCCCCCTTTGGCCAAACCACAGAGCCATCTTCATCTCCTTCATTTCTTCTTCTTCTACTCTCTTCTTTCTTCTTTTGCTCGAGGACGAGCAAACCTTTTAAGTTTGGTGTGGTAAAAGCATTACTTTTTGTTTTTCCATAACCATTTATGGCATCCAAGGCCGGAGAAACCTCTAGAAAGAGGAAAGAGAAGGCAAAAGCTTTCACCTCCGAGTCATGGGAGATGGAGAGATTCATCTCAAGGGTGCATCAAGACCACTTCTATGAAGTTGTGGCCTTGAAGAAGGTGATCCCCGAGGTCCCTTTTAAACTCAAAAAGAGTGAATATCCGGAGATCCGACATGAGATTCGAAGAAGAGGTTGGGAAGTTCTCACCAACCCCATTCAACAAGTCGGAATCTTAATGGTTCAAGAGTTCTATGCCAATGCATGGATCACCAAGAACCATGATCAAAGTGTGAACCCGGACCCAAAGAATTGGCTTACAATGGTTCAGGGGAAATACTTGGATTTTAGTCCGGAAAATGTAAGGTTGGCATTCAACTTGCCCATGATGCAAGGAGATGAACACCCTTACACTAGAAGGGTCAACTTTGATCAAAGGTTGGACCAAGTCCTCATAGACATTTGTGAAGAGGGCGCTCAATGAAAGAGAGATTCAAGAGGGAAAAAGCTAAAAGCCCCGCTCATCTAATTAATACTGATCTTCACAGATGTTTTTGGAGTTCATTGCATATTCTCTTCTTTTTATCTTATTTAATTTTCAGTTGCTTGGGGACAAGCAACAATTTAAGTTTGGTGTTGTGATGAGCGGATAATTTGTACGCTTTTTGGCATTGTTTTTAGTATGTTAATAGTATGTTTTAGTTAGTTTTTAGTATATTTTTATTAGTTTTTAGTTAAAATTCACTTTTCTGGACTTTACTATGGGTTTGTGTGTTTTTTTGTGATTTCAGGTATTTTCTGGCTGAAATTGAGGGACTTGAGCAAAAATCTGATTCAGAGGCTGAAAAGGACTGCAGATGCTGTTGGATTCTGACCTCTTTGCACTCTAAGTGGATTTTCTGGAGCTACAGAAGCCCAATTGGCGCACTCTCAACGGCGTTAGAAAGTAGACATCCTGGGCTTTCTATCAATATATAATAGTCCATACTTTTCCCGAGATTTGATGGCCCAAACTGGCGTTCCAAATCAGCTCAAAACTGCCCAGCGTTAAACGCCGGAACTGGCACAAGAATGGGAGTTAAACGCCCAAACTGGCACAAAAGCTGGCGTTTAACTCCAAGAGAAGTCTCTACACGAAAATGCTTTAATGCTCAGCCCAAGCACACACCAAGTGGGCTCGGAAGTGGATTTTTATGTCATTTACTCATCCTTGTAAACCCTAGGCTACTAGTTCTCTATAAATAGGACCTTTTACTATTGTATTCTCATCTTGGTAGCTATCTTTAGTCTTATGCTATCTTAGATCATGGGAGGCTGGCAATTCGGCCATGCCTAGACCTTGTTCTTATGTATTTTTAACGGTGGAGTTTCTACACACCATAGATTAAGGTGTGGAGCTCTCTGCTGTACCTCGAGTATTAATGCAATTACTATTGTTCTTCTATTCAATTCAGCTTATTCTTGTTCTAAGATATTCATTCGCACCCAAGAACATGATGAATGTGATGATTATGTGACGCTCATCATCATTCTCACTTATGAACGCGTGCCTGACAACCACTTCCGTTCTACAAGCAAACAAGGCTTGAATGTTTATCTCTTGGATCTCTTAATCGGAATCTTTCGTGGTATAAGCTAGAACTGATGGCGGCATTCAAGAGAATCCGGAAGGTCTAAACCTTGTCTGTGGTATTCTGAGTAGGATTCAATGATTGAATGACTGTGACGAGCTTCAAACTCCTGAAGGCTAGGCGTTAGTGACAGACGCAAAAGAATCACTGGATTCTATTCCAACCTGATTGAGAACCGACAAATGATTAGCCATGCCGTGATAGGGTGCGTTGAACATTTTCACTGAGAGGATGGGAGGTAGCCACTGACAACGGTGAAACCCTACATACAGCTTGCCATGGAAAGGAGTAAGAAGGATTGGATGAAGACAGTAGGAAAGCAGAGAGACGGAAGGGACAAAGCATCTCCATATGCTTATCTGAAATTCTCACCAATGAATTACATAAGTATCTCTATCTTTATCTTTATGTTTTATTCATACATCATCCATAACCATTTGAGTTTGCCTGACTAAGATTTACAAGGTGACCATAGCTTGCTTCATACCAACAATCTCCGTGGGATCGACCCTTACTCGCGTAAGGTTTATTACTTGGACGACCCAGTACACTTGCTAGTTAGTTGTGCGAAGTTGTGATAAATAGTTGAGATTGCAATTGAGCGTACCATGTTGATGGTGCCATTGATGATCACAATTTCGTGCACCAGTGGGCCTGGAAGTAAGGGCGGAGTCGTCGAGATGTTAGAACGAGAGTATAGGCAAATCTTTCTATTTTCTGATAGTTCAGCTCGGATCCCTGTAGTGCTTTGCTAATGCAGTAGACGGGTTGTTGTCCGTTTTTTGTCTTCTCTGACCAGTGCTGACGCTACTGCCCTGCTTCCTACTACGAGATATAATATGAGTGGTTCTCCTTCTCGTGGTCGGGATAGGATAGGTGGCTGTCATAAGAACTTCTTAAAGTCTTGGAAGGCTTGTTCGCATTCTGTCATCCATTCGAACTGTTTTCCCTTTCTTAATGTAGCATAGAAGGGGGGGATCTTATCGCGGCTCCTGCTAAGAATCGGGATAAGGCAGCCAATCTCCCATTGAGTTGCTGTACTTCTTTGACGCAGGTTGGGCTCTTCATGTTGAGTATGGCCTGGCATTTATCTGGATTTGCTTCAATTCCTCTTTGTGTGAGCATAAAACCTAAGAATTTGCCTGTTTCTACCGCAAAGGTGCATTTTGCTGGATTGAGTCGCATACCATGCTTCCTAATGGTATCGAACACTTGGGCTAGGTCGGACAATAATGTCTCTTCACTTTGTGTTTTAATTAGCATGTCGTCCACGTAGACTTCCATGATCTTTCCGATGTGATCTGAGAAGACTTTATTCATTAGCCTTTGGTAAGTAGCTCCTGCGTTCTTGAGACCGAAAGGCATTACAATGTAGTAGTAATTTGCTTTTGGTGTTATGAACGAGGTCTTTTCTTGATCTGGTGGATACATGGGGATTTGATTGTATCCCGAGTATGCATCCATAAACGAGAGATATTTGTATCCGGAGGAAGCATCTACCAGAGCGTCAATACTTGGGAGTGGATATGGAGCCTTTGGACAAGCTTTGTTGAGATCGGTGTAATCGGTGCACATTCGCCACTTCCCATTTGATTTTTTCACCAAGACAATGTTGGCTAGCCATAGTGGGTATTTGACTTCTCTTATGAATCCTGCTTCCAGGAGTGCTTGTACTTGCTCTTCCATAGCTTGGGATCGTTCTGGCCTAAGTTTTCTTTGTCTCTGCTGCACCGGTCGAGATCTTGGGTAGACCGCCAACTTGTAACACATTAGCTTAGGGTCGATACCTGGCATGTCTGCAGCTTTCCATGCGAAGAGGTCGACGTTATCTCGCAAGAATTGTATTAGTAATTCTTTTAAATCTCCTTTTAGGATTGTGCCGATATTAGTTGTTTTTTCTGAGGTGTCCCCGATCTGAATCCTTTCTATCTCGCCCTCTGGCTGGGGACGAAGTTCTTCTCGTCGTTGAACTCCGCCTAGCTCGATTGTGTGAAATTCTTCTCCTTTGTCTCTGAGATTTAGGCTTTCGTTATAACAGCGATGTGCCATCTTCTGGTCTGCTTTTATCGTGGCTATCCCTTTTGGAGTTGGAAATTTCATACATAGGTGTGGGGTCGAGACTATTGCGCCGAGTTGGTTGAGTGTTGTCCGACTTCTGAGAGCATTGTAAGCTGAACTTACATCGACTATGATGTAGTCTATTTTGAGAGTCCTGGATTGGTTTTCTTTTCCGAAGGTTGTATGTAGCGGTATGTATCCTAGTGGTCGCACCGGGGTATCTCCTAGCCTGAACAGTCTGTTTGGATATGCTTTAAGTTCTTTTTCTTCTAAGCCGAGTTTATCAAAGGCTGTCTTAAATAAGATATCGGCAGAACTCCCTTGGTCTATCAAGGTGCGGTGTAGGTTGGCGTTTGCTAATATGATGGTGATAACCATGGGATCGTCGTGTCCTGTGATGATTCCGGATGCGTCCTCCTTAGTGAATGTTATTGCTGGGATGTTGAGGGCTTCCTCCTCTCCCTCGACATGATATACTTCTTTGAGATATCTTTTGCAAGAGGTTTTGGAGATCCCACCTGCTGTAAATCCGCCATGTGTCATGTGGACATGTCTTTCCGGTGTCCGAGGTGATCGTTCAGTTCGGTCGGTATCTTCATCCCTTCGTCTCTTTCTTTGATCATCTTCTCGGGTGGCCAAGAATCGATCTAATTTTCCTTCTCTCACCAATTTTTCTATGATGTTTTTTAGGTCGAAGCATTCATTTGTGGAGTGTCCTCGGACTCGATGGTATTCACAATATTCCTTTCGGTTTCCTCCTCCCCTTTTACCTTTGAGTGGCCGTGCTGGGGGAATTTTTTTTGTATGGCAGACTTCTTTGTATATCTCGACCAGGGATGCCCTGAGAGGGGTGTAGTTATGGTATTTTTTGATTTTCTCCCCTTGTCAATCTTCTTTTCTTTTGGATTTCTTGTCTTTGTCTCGGTAGGAGGCCCCTGATTTTGAGGTTTCTCCTAACCGAGCGTTTTCCTCCATGTTGATATACTTTTCTGTCCGCTCCTGCACTTCGTCTAAGGAGGTCGGGTACTTTTTTGATATAGATTGGCTTAAAGGTCCCTCTCGTAGGCCATTGATGAGTCCCATGATGGCAGCCTCCGTTGGTAAACTTTGTATGTCCATGCATGTTTTGTTGAATCTCTCCATGTAACTGCGGAAGCTCTCCTGATCTCCTTGTTTGATCCCTAGTAAACTGGGGGCGTGCTTGGTTTTATCTTTCTGAATGGAGAATCTGGCTAGGAATTTTTTAGCTAAGTCATCAAAGCTTGAGATGGACTTCGGGGGTAGGTTGTCGAACCATCGGATCGCTGTCTTTGTGAGAGTTGTTGGAAAAGCCTTGCAGCGAACAACATCTGGGGCGTCAGTGAGGTACATTCTACTTCTGGAGTTGCTGAGGTGGTGGTTAGGGTCCGTGGTGCCATCATACAGGGTCATATCCGGGAGTTTGAAGTCTTTTGGAATTTTGGTTTTCATGATTTCCCTAGTGAACGGGTCTTGCTATTTGCATGAATTTTCCTCGAGATTAGCCCGGGGGGCTTTTGATTTGAGATCGGTTTCCAATTGCTGTAGTTTTTCTTCCAACTCCCGACGTCGCCGCACCTCTCTTTGGAGATCTCTTCCAATTTCCCGTTGTTGTTGGGTTTCTTTTTCCAGTTGTTTTAGGTGATCCAGGAGCGCTTCTATTGCCCCTGAATTTGGTGAGTCTTTGTCTTTGTTGGTTTCCGGAGTGTTTTGTAGCGTGACATCCGCGTTTTTGTCGGGTGTCCGATCCTCCAGAGTTAAATCATGGTCGTTGTCATGGTTGTCCGCCATGGTGATGGGATGACTTCCAGGTTCCCCGGCAACGGCGCCAATGTTCCGAGGGTTACCTGAAACTGGAGGTCAATCTCGGATGAGATCTTCTGTACTGGTCGGTGCTAACGTGTCCGGCTGGTGGGAGACGGCCAGAGCTGTTGTGTCTGACTTGTTGGACTTGGTGGAGGTGCTGATTCCTTTGTCCCCGGAGGGTGGGGGGTACCTGCAAGGGACTCCGATGATTAAGTTAGTAAGGGTATTAAGCAGGTATTATGTAGAATCAGAGTATGAGTTATACCTCGGTGCTCCAGTGTATTTATAATGGTGAGATGTGACCTTTTGGATAAGATAAGTTAGTTATCTTATCTTATCTTTTATCTTTGAGTTGAGGTCAACGTATCTTTCAACGGAACCGCCTTTATCTCTATAGGTTTAGGCCGCCTTAGGATTTGGGTCGTGTTCCTCTGTTTGGGCCCTTCCTTGGGCTTTCGTGGGGACTTGACCGAGATAAATAGGAAGAGGTCGGTTTGTCCTGACCTGAAGAGGTCGGTCGCTTTGTCTGTCGAACAACCCGGGTCGGTCATCTCGACCCAGGATATGAACAGTGTAGTATTGTGCTTCCCGCTTTAACCTCTTTGCCTCTTTCTCATCTGTGGGGAGGGCTTCCGTTCTGAGGTAGTTAATTATGGGAGTCATCCATCCCTGATCGCGACCTGTTATAGCTAGGACTTTTTCTTCTTCTACGATTGATGGATTCTGTAGAATTTCTTGGATGAGGCTTCTATTGTTGCCTCCTGGTTTGGTGCTGGCTAGTTTTGAGAGTGCGTCGGCCCGGGCATTCTATTCTCGGCGTATGTGATGAATCTCATACTCTTCGAGTTGTCCAAGCTGTTTCCTAGTTTTGTCCAAGTACTTTTTCATAATGGGATCTTTGGCTTGGTAGCTTCCTGTTATTTGTGAAGTAACTACCTGTGAGTCACAGAAGATAAGTTTTTTGAGCTCCAACCTCCCTAGCCAGCTTCAAACCAGCTAGTAGTGCCTCATATTCCGCTTGATTGTTTGAGGCAGGGAACCCGAATTTGAGGGAGAGTTCAATTTAGGTTCCCTGGTCACTTTTAATTATTACACCTGCGCCACTTCCCATTTATTTGAGGAACCATCCACATATAGAGTCCATTCTATGGGGATTTCCGGTGTGTCCGTGAATTCTGCAACGAAGTCGGCCAGATATTGAGATTTGATGGCCGTCTGAGCTTCGTATTGAAGGTCGAATTTGGACAACTCGACTACCCATTGCAAGATTCTGCCTGCCAAGTCTGTTTTCTGTAGGATCCCTTTTATGGGCTGATTGGTCTAAACTTTAATGGTGTGAGACTGGAAGTATGGGCGAAGTCGTCGTGATGTTAGTATGAGAGCGTAAGCAAACTTTTCTAGTTTCTGGTATTTTAGCTCGGATCCTTGTAATGCTTTACTGATAAAGTATATGGGTTGTTGCACGCTGTTGTCTTCTCGGACCAGTGCTGAGGCTATTGCCCGATTTTCCACCGCGAGGTACAATATGAGTGGTTCTCCTTCCCGTGGCCGACTTAGTATAGGTGGCCGTTCTAGGAACCTTTTGAAGTCTTGGAAGGCTTGCTCGCATTCCGCTATCCATTCAAACTCCTTTCCCTTTTTTAGAGTGGCGTAGAAGGGGAGAGATCTTATTGCTGATCCAGCCAGGAATCTGGACAAGGCTGCCAACCTCCCGTTGAGTTGTTGTACCTCTTTGACACAAGTCGGGCTTTTCATGTCGAGTATGGCCCTGCACTTATTCGGGTTTGCCTCGATTCCTCTCTGTGTGATCATAAAACCCAAGAATTTACCAGCTTCTACTGCAAAGGTGCATTTTGTGGGATTGAGTCGCATGCCGTGTCATCTTATGGTGTTGAATACTTGTGCCAGATCGGATAATAACATCTCTTTGTTTTGCGTTTTTACTAGCATGTCGTCCACGTAGACCTCCATGACCTTTCTGAAGTGATCTAAAAAAATCTTGTTCATTAATCTTTGGTAAGTGGCTCCCGTGTTTTTAAGACCGAAGGGCATAACAATGTAGCAGTAATTTGCCTTTGGGGTTAAGAATGAGGTTTTTTCTTGGTCGGGTGGGTACATTGGGATTTGGTTATATCCCGAGTATGCATCCATGAAGGAGAGGTATTTATATTCGGAGGAGGCATCTACCAGAGCGTCGATGTTTGGGAGTGGGTAGGGATCTTTCGGGCATGCTTTGTTGAAATCGGTATAATCAGTGCACATTCTCCACTTCCCGTTTGACTTTTTTACCAATACGACATTAGCAAGCCATAGCGGGTATTTGACTTCTCTTATGAAACTCGCCTCTAGTAGAGCTTGTACCTATTCTTCCACAGCTTGAGAGCATTCTGGTCCTAGCTTTTTATGCCTTTGTTGTACCGGCCGAGATCCTGGATAGACTGCTAGCTTGTGGCACATTAATTTGGGATCTATGCCTGGCATGTCTGCGGCTTTCCACACAAAGAGGTCGGCGTTGTCTCGTAGAAACTGTATGAGTGATTCTTTTATGTCCCCTTTTAGGAGTGTACCGATATTGGTTGTTTGGTCCGGGGTATCTCCGATCTAGATTTTCTCTATTTCTCCTTCAGGTTGTGGGCGGAGCTCTTCCCGCCTCTGAACTCCACCAAGCTCAATTGTGTGAAATTCTTCTCCTCTGCCTCTGAGGTTTATACTTTTGTTGTAACAGCGGCATGCCATCTTCTGATCTGCCTTTATCGTGGCTATTCTTCCTGTAGTTGGAAACTTCATGCATAGATGTGGAGTCGAGACTATTGCGCTGAGCTGATTTAACGTTGTTCAGCCTATTAGAGCATTCTAGGCTGAACTTACGTCGACTACGATGTAATCTATTTTGAGTGTTCTTGACTGACTTCCTTTCCGAAAGTTGTGTGGAGCGGAATGTATCCCATCGGTCGAACTGGGGTATCTCCTAGCCCGAACAGGCTGTCTGGATACGCTCTGAGTTCTTTTTCTTCTAAGCCGAGTTTGTCGAAACCATTTTTGAATAAGATATTGGTGGAGCTCCCCTGGTCTATCAACGTGCGGTGAAGATTTGCGTTTGCCAGTATAATAGTGATGACCATGGGATCGTCATGCCCTGATGCGACGCCAGATGCGTCTTCCTTGGTAAAAGTGATTGTCGGGATGTCGGGTGCTTCCTCCTTTCCTGCGACGTGATATACGTCTTTGAGATGTCTTTTGCGAGATGATTTGGAGATTCCTTCCCCGGCAAATCTGCCGTGTATCATGTGGACATGTCTTTCTAGCGTTCGAGATGATCGCGTGGTTGGTCTGACATCTTCTGCTCTTCTTTTTTTTCTTTGTTCATCGTCATGGGTGGCCAGATATCGATCTAGCTTTCCTTCTCGTACGAGCTTTTCTATGACATTTTTTAAGTCAAAACACTCATTGGTGGAGTGCCCGCGGATTCGATGGTATTCACAATATTTAGCTCGGTTTCTTCCTTCTTTTTTGCCTTTGAGTGGTCGAGCTGGTGGTATTTTTTCCGTGTTGCAAACCTCTATGTATACATCCACAAGAGGCACCCGAAGAGGTGTGTAATTGTGGTATTTTTTGATTTTCTCCCCATGTCGATCTTCCTTCTTTCTGGAATCTTTGTCTTTATCCCGGGGGGTGAACCCGGCCTTCGAGGTCTCTCCTAATCGGGAGTTTTCCTCCATGTTGATGTACTTTTCTGCTCTTTCTTGCACCTCGTTTAGAGATAAGGCGTACTTTTTTGATATAGATTGACTAAAGGGCCTTTCTCGCAGGCCATTAATGAGGCCCATAATAGCGGCTTCCGTTGGCAGGTTCTGTATATCCATACATGTCTTGTTGAATCTCTCCATGTAGTTGTGCAGGGTTTCCCGTTCTCCTTGCCTGATTCCTAGTAAGCTCGGAGCATGTTTAGCTTTGTCCTTTTGGATGGAGAATCTAGCCAGGAATTTCTTAGCCATGTCGTCGAAACTTGAGATGGATATGGGAGGGAGGTTGTCGAACCATCTAATTGCTGTTTTTGTTAAAGTAGTTGGAAAGGCTTTGTAATGAACTGCATCTGAGATGTCGGTGAGATACATTCTGGTTCTGAAGTTGCTGAGATGATGGCTGGGATCTGTAGTGCCTTCGTATAAGGTCATGTCTGGGAGTTTGAAGTCCTTTGGAATTTTCGTCTTCATGATCTCCTTGGTGAATGGGTCTTGCCCCTTGTGGTTGCTATCTTCAGGAGTGGATCGGCTGGCTTTCATCTTGACATCGGCTTCAAGTTTTAGGAGTTTGTTCTCCAATTTCCGGCGTCGCCTTATTTCCCTTTGTAGGTCCTTCTCGGCCTCTAGTTGACGTATGGCTTCTTCCTTCAAGTTGTTTTAACCGGTCTTGAAATGCATCCATAGCTCCCTCATTTAGGGAGTTTCTTCTTGTTGTTGATTTGGGGAGTATCTTTTGGTGTGGTGTCTGCATTTTTATGCGGTGTTCTTTCCTCTAGATCCGAGGTGTGGTCGATGTCGTGGTCATCCGCCATGGTGATGGGATGACTTCAGGGTTCCCCGGCAACGGCGCCAATGTTCCAAGGATTACCTAAAACTGTAGGTCGATCTCGGATGAGATCTTCTATGCTGGTCGGAACTGTGGAGTCCGATCAGATGGACTTGGTGATGATGCTGATCCTTCATCCCCGGAGGGTGGAGGGTACCTGCAAGGGACTCCGATGCTTAAGTTTGCAATGGTATTAAGCAGGTATTGAGTAGAATCATAGTATGAGTTATACCTGGGCGCTCCAGTGTATTTATAATGGTGTAGAGTGACCTTTCTTAGATAAGATAAGTTAGTTATCTTATCTTATCTTTTATCTTTGAGTGAGGTCATCTTATCTTTAAGGGGCCGCCTTTATCTCTATAGGCTTGGGATGCCTTTGGATTCGGGTCGTGTTCCTCTGTTTTGGGCCCTTTATTGGGCTTTCCTGGTAGTTTGGCCAAGCTCTTTGAGAAGAGGTCGGATTATCCTGATCTGAAGAGGTTGGTCGCTTTGTCTGTAGAACATCCTGGGTCAGACAGCTCGACCCAGGGTATGAATAGTAAGTGAGAAGGATAGAAGAGTGTGAGGTGTGGTGAAAGTGAATGAAGAGAGGGGTATTTATAAGTGGGGGTGGGTTGGGTTTCGGTTATGGGGAAGGTGGGGGAGAGTTGAATTTGAAATTGGGTTGTTAGGTGGAGATATGGATGGGATTGATGAGAGGGGATTGGGTGGAGTGGGAGGTGGGTTGAGAGAATTAAGGGAAGTGATGGGTGATGGGATGGATGAATGTGGATGGGAAAATGGGTGAAAGAGGAGAGAGAATGGATAAAGTTTGAATTGGTCAAAAGTGGTTGAGGTTGGGGTTTAACCATGGGTACAAAGCCTTCCTTTCATGCTCGCTGCCCCCCTCTCTGGGTGATAAACGCTGGTCTAGCATTTAACACCAGCAGGGGGTATGATCTTTTTTTTTAATACACCATCAGCACTAAACACCCTCCCTGGTGTTTAGCACCCCAAGAAGGTGAAAAAATTGAAGTTGAACCTCCAAAATGGGCGTTAAACGCCTATGCTTTGCTCCTCTCCCAGCGCTAAATGCAAGAGCTGGCATTTAACGCCCCCAGCAGTTCTCTTCCAGGGTGTGCTGTTTTCTCGCCTAACTATTCCTGTTCTTGTTCTAAAGGCTATACATGATCACAAACATCAGAAAAACTAGGAAAACTATGAAATCAATGAGAAATAAAATGATATAAGATCAAACTAAAAATAACTAAAGTGAAATTGAAATAAAGTAAAGATAGGTTACAGGATACTATAGTTGGATTGTCTCTCAATAGGTGCTTCTTTACCATCATTAGCTTGATGGGCAGCTCCTCTAAGGAGGAGGATCATAGGGGCTCAAATCTTCACCCCTCATTGTGAACTTCTTCCTTGTGCTCTCATGAATTAGCTCAACATGATCTAGGGATAGGATTCTATTCATAGTGTATGGTATGACTGGACTCTGAATGAAGACTAGTCTTATGCTAGGTGAGAAGTCCTCAATAGAAATCTTCTTATTCCTCTATCCTTTTGGTACTTTCTTCTTAGGGCCTCTTCCATCAATGGTGGGTGGCGAATTCCTGCCACCAAACTTAGGTTTGGTGTCTGGGGGTACTATATGGCTTTTCACCAAGTGGGAAGGCTCAAGCTCTGAACTCTGTACGGAAGTACCTCCTTTATCAGAGAGTGCAGAAGGTTTAAAAATCTTGAACATCATATAGTCCTCATGCATCCTTAGGACTCATTCTCCTCTGTCCACATCAATCAAAGCTCTCCCAGTTTCTAGGAATGGCCTTCTTAGGATGATGGAGTCGTCCTTCTCCTCTCCCATATCAAGTATCACGAAGTCTGCAGGGAGGTAAAGGTCTTCAATATTTACTAGAACGTTCTCCACCAATCCGTATGCCCTCTTTAGGGACTTGTCCACCATCTCCAGTGAGATCCTTGTAGGCTGCGCCTTTTGGATCCCCAGGTTCTTCATCACAGAGAGACATCAAATTTATGCTTGATCCAAGGTCGCATAGTGCCTTCTCAAATGTAATGGTTCCTATGGTGCAGAGAATCAGGAAACTCCCAAGATCTGGCAGCTTCTGAGGTAGCTTCTTCTGCACCAGTGCACTGCACTCCTTGGTCAGCATTACAGTTTCATCTTCCTTTAAGGCCTTCTTCTCAGAGAATATGCTTTTCAAACAGGCCATATAGAGAGGTTTTTTCTCCAACACCTCAGCAAAAGGAATATTGATTTGTAACTTCTTAAAGATTTCCAAGAATTGAGTGAGTTGCTCATCTTTGGTCTCCTCTTGCAATTTATGAGGTTTTTGTCATTCAGGCTCCTTCACCATTACTGGGGTGTGTACTAGTGTACTTCTAGTCTCTTCTTGAGCCTCTTTCTCTTTCAGTTCCTCAGCAACATGCTCCTCTTCAGGCACAGCCTCCTTGGCCATGGTAAGGGCCTTGCATTCTTCTCTTGGATTTACCTCTGTGTTACTGGGAAGAGTGTTAAGAGGTCTCTCAGGTATCATCTTGCTCAATTGACCTACTTGCACTTTCAAGTTCCGAATTAAAGACCTAGTTTCATGTATGAACCTGTGAGTGGTTTTGGAAAGGTCAGAGACTATTGTGGCTAAGTCAGAGAGGCTGTGTTTTGAAGTCTCCAACTGCTGCTAAGAGGGTTGGAATTGCCTATTATTGAACCCGTTCTGATTAGATCCACCCTGATTGTTGTTGAAGCTCTGTTGGGGCTTTTGTGATTGCTCCCTCCATCCAAAATTAGGGTGATTCCTCCATCCCTGATTAAAAGTGTCTGAATAGGGATTAAAAGCGTCCCCTTGAGTATAGCTTCCAATTATTTCATAGGATGCGTCTTGAGTGTTGATAGCTGAAACTTGCATCCCGGTCAAGTGTTGAGAGATCATCCTAATCTACTGAGACATGAGCTTATTCTGGGCCAAAATGGTGTCCAATGTGTCCACCTCTATGGCCCCTTTATTCTGAGTAGTCCCAGTGTTCACAGGGTTCCTCTCAAAAGTGTAAAGATACTGGTTGTTGGCAACCATCTCAATGAGCTTGTCCGCCTCTTCAGGCGTCTTTTTTATGTATAAGGACCCACCAGCAGAGTGCTCCAATGATCTCTTGGCCATTTTAGAGATGCCATCATAAAAGATCTGTAACCTAGACCATTTAGAAAACATGTTAGGGGGCACTTCCTGATTATCTGCTTGTATCTCTCCCAAGCTTCATAAAGGGACTCTCCATCTTTCTGTCTGAAGGTCTGAACATCCACCCTAAGCTTGGTCAGTTTTTGAGGTGGAAAAAATTTGGTCAAAAATCCTGTGACCACCTTGTCCCACGTGTTCAGGCTTTCCTTGGGCTGAGACTCAAGCCATTGCTTTGCTCTGTCCCATACAGTAAATGGGAAGAGCATGAGCCTGTAGACCTCCGGATTCACTTCATTCGTCTTTACAATGTCACAGATCTGTAGGAAGTCATTGATGAATTTGTTGGGATACTCCTACGGGAGTCCATGATACTGACAATTCTGCTGCACCAAAGTGACCAGTTGAGGTTTAAGCTCAAAATTATTTGCACCTATAGCAGATATAACTATAGGGCTGCACACGGATCGGATCGGATTGGATATCGGGTATATCCGCATAATTCAAAAAACTATTTACTCCTAAAATATTATCAATAATAGTTCTCTTGAATAACAAAAACAAAATAATAACACAAGATTTAAGTTTAATTATTCTAAGTTGAAGTACAACATAAAAAATTAAAAACAAAATATCATAAAATTCATAAAATAACACATTAAAATTCATATCACATTAGGGTTTACTTTCTTAAACTATGCTATTTATATGTGATGTGCGGATATGCGAATTCGCAGATCAGATCCGCGGATATCATTGCCGAATCCGCAATCCGATCCTACTATAGTGCGGATCGGATCCGATGCGGATAATTACCGTGAATATGCGGATATTATCCGATCTATGTCCAGCCCTATATAACTATACTTCGCTCATAGAAGTCGGGCGTTGGTGCAGTGTACTAGCCAAGCACCTTCCTTACTTTCTCTCCAGCATTTCCACCATTGTCCTCCATGGTAGATTCTTCGGCTTCCTTCTCAAAAGTTTTCTTGAGACTCTCTCGGGCTTTGTAAGCTCTAGTTTGTTGCAAACTCCCCCTTAAGGTCTTCTCAGGCTCAGGATCAAAATCAAGAAGGGGTTTCTTGTCCATATTCCTGCTCATAAACAAACAAGAAACAAGAAAAAGTGAGAGTCTCTATGTAAGAGTATAGAGAACTTCCAGTGAGATATCCTATATAAAAGAAATAGAGTAAAACAAAGTAAACAATTCACCTAAAAAAATTCGAAACAACAAGTGACAAAATAACTTAAACATTTTCAAAAACTAGAAAGACAATAACCCTAAAATTTTTGAAAATAAAAAGGAAAGAAAAACCTTAACAGGACACTAAACTTAAAATTCCAAATTATATGAAAATAAATAAGATAAATTTCAAAAATTAAGAAAAATAAGAAAAATTGAAAATTGAAAATTAAAAATAAAAGTAAATAAACAAAAGCTAATAAAAATACCTAATCTAAGCAACAAGAAAATTGGTAGTTGTCAATCACAAACAATCTCCGACAACAGCGCCAAAAACTTGGTGCTCAAATTGTGAACTAGCACAACTTAACCAGCAAGTGCACCGGGTCATCCAAGTAATACCTCAACTGAGTGAGGGTCGATCCCACGAGGATTGTCTGACTGAGCAAGCAATAGTTGTCTTATTGGACTTAGTTAGGCGAAGTAGAAAAAAGGGGTTTTGGTTGTTGAAAATGATAAACAATAAGCAAGAGAAATAAAGAAAGCAATAAATAGTTTGGTGTGAAAATAATGTGAGAAAACAGTTAAGGCTTCGGAGATATTTTTTCTTTCCGGGTTAAAAAGTCTTACCAACTATTTTAACAACGAATGATTCATTCTATGGCAAACCATAAGTGTCTAAACCCTAATCTTTTAGTGATTTAGTCTCCTCTAACCTTCATCATCCGCCACTCTCGTGGTCACTTAACTCAGATTAGAAGGTGAAGTTCAGAAAACTAGTTTATACCACGAAGGCCCACATAACCCCAAACCGGCTGAATAAATGCTGCTTATCTCCATCAGTTTGTGTAATTAGTCGTCTAAGAGGAGTGTTTTCAAGCTGTAGTTCAAACGGGATAACTCTCTCAAGAATCACAAAAACTCATGTAGAAAAGGGTCATACTCTCGTTCCACCCAGTTGATGAGCGGATATTTTATACGCTTTTTGGCATCATTTTCATATTGTTTTAGTTATGTTTGGTTTAAGTTTCATTATATTTTCATAGGTTTTAGTGTAAAATTCATATTTTTGGATTCTACTTTGAGTTGTTATGTTTTCTGATAATTTTAGGTAATTTTTTGCTGAAATTGAGGAGTTTTGGCAAAGTCTGATTCAGAGGCAAGGAAAGCGTAGCAGATGTTGTCAGACTCTGACATCCATTCACTCAAACAAGCATTTCTGGACCTACAAAAGTCCAAATGAGTCGCTCTCAATGGCCTTGGAAAGATAACTTCTACAAATTTCTAGAAATATATAATGGTTTATACTTTTCTTCGAAGGAGCTTGCCCATATTGGGCGTTGAACGCCCAAGAACTATCCCCTTTTTGGCGTTCAATGCCCCAAGGAGATTCAAGCCAGCGTTGAATGCCCAATCACCCTATCTTGGTGCATTCAACACCCACCAAGAAGCATAAGGCAGCATGGATCAACCCCTTAATGGGTGTTCAAGTTCCATTCCTCAAGTTGGACGCCAAACTCAGCCCAAGTACTCAACCAAAGGGGGCCCAAGAGTGGACTTTCGCACCTTTAATCTAGTCTATCATACTTTTGTACTTCTTAGTTATTAGGTTATTATATATAGAACAAATATCACAATTGTTAGAAACTTTTACTTGAACTTTTACTTTTACTTTTGATCTTTGCCCTTTGGCACATTTTACTATTAATTTCTATAAGCTATGAGCAACTAAGCCTCCTAAGTTTGGGTTAGGAGCTCTGCTGATTCTCGTAGATTAATAATATTACTGTTTCTATTCCAATACATGTCTGATTCTATTCTCTTGTGTATTTTTGGTATTCATCTCATGAATTGAGGGTGAACCGTGACATTCATCCTTGTTCTACATGGGTTCCGTATGAGTCCTGACCCGGATAGCATTGAACCACAGCTAGAGAGTGCACTGCGGATTCTAAGAGCGTACCTGTGTGACTTTGGATAAGTGACATAAAATCCCGTTGATCGTGGGTTACTAATGTCTCTGTGGCGTTAAGACTAGAGTCAGAGAAGCAGCATTCCCTGATTCGGAAGATCCAACCTTGTCTGTGGCGTTTGAGTAGGATCGCAAAGGGGAGTGGATTGCTTAGGTCTTTACCTTCGACCATAGTGGAAGCCATGAGTTAACTTGACGAGAGCACATGAGTTGCTCGGATATGGTGGACTGCTATGGTTCGGAAGAGATTAACTTAATGAAAGGATATGAATTAATCGCGTACGACTTCCATTGAAGGAATCATTCGTTATTGAAGTAGACAGTAAGAAAAGTTAATTCGGAAAGAATACGCATCTCTGAAGTCTTAACGGAATCCTTATCACTGCTTTTACACCAACCTGGTATTTCATTCTTTATTATTTTATTTATGCTTTCAAACAAACAACAATCTTTTCTAATCGCCTAACTAATATCTACAAGATAGCCATTGCTTGCTTAATCTGACAATCTCCGTGGGATTCGAACCTCATTCACCTGAGGTATTACTTGGACAACCCGGTGCACTTGCCGATTCATCTGTGCAAAACTTGCGGAGTTCAATTTCATGTACCAGTAGTTTATAAGATTAAGAACAAAAACAATCCTTAGAATTAAATCAAACATAAATTAAAATAGAAGAATAATAGTTCTAATTCATAGAAATAAACAGAGCTCCTAACCTTAACCAAGAGAGGTTTAGTTGCTCATACTTACAGAGAAAACACAATTCCGTCTAATGATGCTTGATGCCAACTCCTAGATACCCTAATAGGGGGTACATCTTATTCCTTATATACTAACCTAGTAATAAATGCTAGACCCAAAAAAAGATTCTGTTAATAAATAAAGATTACAAAAGAAAATTAAAATAAAACTAATAAGTGCTAAATCCACTTGGAGGCCCAAATAGGGGGTGACTTCGGCCTGCTCTTGGTGTGAAACGCCAACTTGGGTGTGAAATGCCCTGGGGGAGTACAACTCATGCAAGATAAGGTCCTCTGCTGGCGCTAAATGCCAATTGGGCATTTAGTGCCCAGGGGAGGTGCTTCAAGCATTTCTCCTTTTTGCTCCAAACTCAACCAATTTGCTCCGAAATTCACCTAAAATCGTAAAAATACCAAAACAACTCAAAGTAGCATCCAAAGAGGATTTTTGTACTAAAATAAAGTAAAACTAAATAAAATCTTACTAAAACCAACTAAACAATTCTAGTAAAAAGGGTATAAAATGCTCACGCATCACTAGTACTTTTTCATCGATGACGCCTCCTTTGTTCAGCATTGAAGCATCGTCGGTGCTGACCAAGACCACCACATGCGAGTTGAGATATGGTGGTTTCGGTGGTGGCCACGTCACCCTCACTTCTGTCGGTTCGTGATCCGCAAACTCCACCTTCTCTATCATGATGGCGCCGCTTTTGGTTGTGATTTTTCCGTCACCGTTGCCCAAAGTGGTGCCATCTACTACTCGTACATTAACAACGTAACCGTCAATCGCAATCGCGGTAGGTAATTCCATGTATACTTCTGAATCTTTTGCTTGTTAGATTGCTTATGTTGCCTTATCTTGAATTACGATTGATAATGCTGGAACTAGACCCTAAAATGTTGATTGAATTTTTGGATTGATTTAAATTTTGGCTTGTTTTGTAGTTTCTGCTAAAATTGGATCTAAACGTTGGAATTGTGAATCATCTAGAAGATCTATTGATTCTTCTTGTTGCTGTTGTGAGTGAAATTCAAAATTAAAATCTGATGATTCTTTTTTTCTCTTTTAATGTGTACTTCTTTTGTGTAAGTTCTGGATTTCTTGCTAATTCTGAAACTTTTGCTGCTGTATTCCCTTTTGTTGCCGTATGCTCGAAATCTACATCCTCATAATCTGATTCTAAATTTTAAAATTGCATAACTATAAGTGTTGAATTTTCTGCTTCTGGAGTTGTTGATGGTTGTATGTTTGATTTCTGAACTTGGACATTGCTTCTGTTAAATCAATTTCCTGCTCTGAAATATTATTTGCTGCAATCTCTAGTAATATTGGTTGAAAGTCTGGTTGATAATGCGCAGGAAAGCAAGCTCAAAGGTAGGCCAATCTGCCGCTAGATTACGTTGTTGCCAAAGTCGGAATCATGTCAGATCGCGGCCGATCAGTCCCTGATGACCTCTTGAAAATGTTAAGCATTTGAAGTTCCTCTTGCATTCCACCACTTCCGAGCACAAAGAATCCACTAATAACCCTTCTGACTATCGAACAAAGGAACGAGACTCGAATTTGAACCACCATGGGAAGCGGTGACCACTGTTGGCATGGTGTTCAATAAAAGCACAATTTTATACGAATTTGTATCAAGGAATAGAGAATTAGGTAGAAATTCAGATTGAATAAGATAAAAATCCCTAGGAGTAGGGCTTACATCATGCATATCTAAACTATTGGATCCTATTCCTATTTATAGCATAATTCTTTAATTAGGCTATAGACCCAATACTAATTCTAACAGAGTAAATAATTTATTTAATCTTTGATTATTTGCAAATTAGATCTACACTCTAATGATAAAAAAAATTGACAAATCAGATCTTTATCTTTCTATTTCGTTAGAATAGTTATATTTTTATAAATTTTTCGTAAAAAATTAATGAAAAATATTTACATGTGACGTTAATTCTAACCCATATAAATCTTATGTGAAAAATTACTATTTGTTAGAGACTGTTTAGACCCTTCCTGGTCAGCAAAAGGACATCGTACATCGAAGTATGAAACATAAGCAGCAAATAATTAGTGATGCAGAAAAATTTTTAACTTCTCAACGATGTTGTGGTGGGAGGAAGACTCCTAGTTTGATGGATCCAACCAGCAATGTGAATGGAAAGAAGAAGACAAAGTTCGAACACCCTAAATGTAAATGTGGAGCGTATGCAATTATACAAGAATTTGAGACAAGAAAGAACCCAAAGTGGATCTTCCTTAATTGTTGCTATTATCATATAAGTGGCTTTTGCTATGAACTTGGTTTTTTGCTTTAACCGAGTGAATCTATTTTAATTTCAGACTAATTGATTACATTGCACGTATTTTGTGTGGTTTGATGAGCCCATTTCAAACTATTTTGGTCATGGACAAGACACTAGCGTTGAAGAATGATGATGGTGGAAGATAGATTGGAGCAATTAGAATATAAGTTAGAGCATAACATTCAAGAAAAGACAGAAGCAATTAGAATATAAGTTGGAGCATAACATTCAAGGAAAAACAAGGAGGCGAAATAAATTTACAGGGATTGTTTTGTTAGGAGATAATACTTAATTTGATTCCTGAATTTGCATACGAGCATCAATTTAGTCCTTAAAGTTTCCATTGTCTTTATTTAGTCCCCAAACTTTGCGAACATGACTCATGTTAGTCCTTGAAATAATTTTCAATGTATAGACATTAATAGAACGCTGTCATGGACAGGTGGATGCCATGCTAGACTCTGTAAAATGAGGTCGTTTTGATTTTGGCACTCAAAGAACCCAAAAATAACATCATAAGTGGTGTTTATTGAAACTTTATCTAACAAAACAAGTGATAGGATGTCATTTTTGAGCTATTTGAATGCTAAAACTAAAACTGCATCATTTTATAGGTTTCAGTGTGGCATTTGATTGTCCATTTCAACTAAATCATCCCAGGGACTAATGTGAGGCACGTTTATAAAATTTGGAAACTAAATAGAGGTAATTAAAAGTTCAAAAACTAAATTGTGACTCACATGTAAATTCAGGGATCAGATTGAGTATTAACTCTTTTGTTGGCTATGTTAATTGTATTTGTAGTATATATGTATATTGTATTTAGAAATATTTCTATTTGATGAAAACAATTATAAAAATTCTACCATGTATTAGAATTTGTTTTATGTGAATAAATTGTGACTTTTTGCCATATGTAAGTATTTTTCGTTAATATTTCACAGAGAAATTTATTGAAGGACTAATAAGTCTAATAAAATAGAAGGATAAGAGCTGATTTTTTATTTTTTATTGTTAAGATGTAGGTTGTTTAATTTACAAATGATTAGAGACTGAATAAGATATTTACTTGGTAATAAATTGGTGACGAAGTAATTAATCTCGACATTTAAGTCAATATAATCTAAGATATGTACAAATAAGCATTGGATAGCATGCCTTGTGCGTCTATTAAGCACTTTGCTTATAGTTTGTGGATTATACATCTCAAGAAAATTTAAATTTGAATTTGATGTCGATCTGATTCAAATATATATTTAGGTGTTCTTTACATAAATTGACATGCCCTGAGAAAAGTGTTATTAAGCCGACCATCGTACAGGACCTATGGAGTCAATCCATAACATACTCTTTGTATATGTATATATTTAGTGACAGCAATATTTGTAATCAAATCTTTTTTCCTTTTTTCTTTTTTTTAATACTCACATGCTCCTGTTTATGGTCTTCATTATACAAAAATGCTAATTACCATCGGATTGTATCTGACAAAAAAGTCTCGACAAAAACACATTAGTATCAGATATTTTTTTATACAAACAAAATTGTTTTTTGAAAAAATATGTTTGCAATATAGTTGGACTTTTCTCACTCTAAATCAGAGGATAATGTGCGACAGAATTAAATTTTTATAAAACAAATGAAAATTAATTTTGTTGGATAATTCGACCTAAAATTCGATGATAAATAAATGAAATATTATTTTAAAAAAATTAATATCTATTTAAATATAATGTATATTGATAATCCTGTAAGTAAAATTTATTTTTAAGTCATTATTAAACAATCTAAAAATAAATAGTACTTTACATTAAAATAATAACTTAAAATGTCAATAACACAAATTAAAGTATATCAAAACTAGTAAATGTCAAATGATACACAAATCTTTTTTTTTTACTGAAAATAGAAGAACTTTCATTCCAAAGAAGTCAAGATATTCATCAAGGTCAGGTTCATAACATGAGTAGGAGCATCTTCCATCCACACTGTGTTTGAATTGGTAAGAGCATATTGTGCTAGTTCATGAGCTATTCTATTTCTCTATCTCTTCACATGAATAAAAAAATTAATCTAAAATTACATATTAGATATAGAGCATCAACAATTAAAGAACTAAAACAAGAGTCATTTACCTTTTCTTATTTGAGAGCATTCACCACCTGCATACTATCACTCTCCAAAATGATGTTTGTAAAGCAACCTTTCATAGACATCTTCATTCTCCAATAAGCAGCATATGCTTCTGCCTCATGGGCCTCAAGGGAAAAAGGAATAGCTCAACAAGCTGTTGTCATGACTTGGCCCAAGTTATCTCTAATAACAATCCATACACTTCCATTATTAATATTAACAACTGCTGCATCTACATTAACTTTCAGTGTTGAGTTCGGTGGCTCCTCCCACTTCTACATAAGGGGAATTAGTCGATTCTGGCTCTTCCTCTTCTCTTCCATAGTAGCTTGGGTATTCCAAAATTATTCAAAAGAGATTAAAGTTTTTTTATTTCTTCCTCAATTGTTAGCACTTTCTTTTCAAAAATCATCGAAATTTCTTGCTCGCCAGAGTTGGTTTAGTAAGGTACAAAACATGTCATGTTCTTTCTTTGGAGCATACCCAGAATCTTTGTAATCCATCTTTTCAAATCAATTTCTCTACTTGTTCCAGACCTTAAATTGAATGGTGATGCAAACCAGAAGCACTTTGCAAATTCGCAGTGTTTGAAGAGGTGTTCTTCCGTCTCCTCTCGTACCCAACATCTCTCACAAATTGGTGGGTATTCAATTCATCTGCACCTCAGGTTATTCATAGTTAGGAGGGATTTATGCAGAAGTCTCCACAAAAAATTCAATGTTCTTGGGGGGAGGGGGCGGGGGGCTTTGGTCTTCCAAATCTGTTTCCAGGTACTTTCCTCCCTCTGTTCTTCTGGCCAATTTGTTAATTGATTCCTGTTTTGGGCTTTAATTTCGTGGTATGCTAGCTTTACCCTGAACATTCCATCTTTGACCTTTTTCCAAATGAACTTATCTTTTTGATCTGATCTGAAAATTGGGATCTCTAGTATTTGTTTTGCTTCAAAAGGTAGGAAGACTTGGGTTATCAGCTTTGTATTCCATTATTTTTCCTCTTCATTCATAAGCTCATGTACTTTAGTATTCTTATCTAGAAATGATGGGTTGAGGGACCAGACTTTGGAACTGTTCTATTTGGGTAGCCAAGGATCATTCCAAACTTTAATCTCTTTACCATCACTGACCTTACAGAACCCACCCATTTCTAGAACACCGTTTGCTTGCTAGATACTTCTCCATGTGAAATTGGGAGTGAACCCTAAATCTACATTCAAAAAGATATTTTTCTCTGATGGTTCTTGCGGCCAGAGATTCTGAGTTCCGAATGAGTCTCCACCCCTGTTTAGCTAGGAGAGCTGAATTAAAAGCCTCAATGTCTCGAAAGCCTAATCCACCACTCTGTTTTGGTTTACAGAGTTTTTTCCACTTTACCTAATGTATCTTTCTTTCCCCATTCTTTAAGCCCCAGTAAAACTTACTAATCATAGATTCGATGTGTTGACATAGGTTAGTTGATAACCTAAACCCCATGATGTAAGTCAGAATTAATTGAGCCACTACTTTTATGAAACTTCCTTCCCGGCCTTTGATAGGAACTTTTCCTTCCACCCTTTGACCTTTTTCCACACCCTCACTTGGATGTACTCGAAGACTTGTTTCTTGGATTTTCTGACAAAATTAGGTAGTCCCAAGTACTTTGAGTGCCTTTCTACAAGCTTTACTCCCAACCATTATTGGATCAATCTTTGTCTGATAGTAGGTACATTTCGGCTAAAAGACAGCTCTGATTTTTTCATATTAATACGTTGTCCCGAGGCTTGTTGGTATCTGACCAGCACTTCCTTTGCTGCTTGGATGTCCTGGTCTATTGCTCTAGTTAAGAGTATACTATTATCTGCAAAGAAGTGATGGTTTATCTATGGCCTGATTCTAAAGATTTTGATCCTGTGAATCATTTTGCTCTCTTGCACCTTCATGAGGTTGCCCGATAGCACATCGGCACAAATAATGAAGAGGTATGGAGAGATGGGGTCTCCTTATCTCAATCCTCTCGAGAGTTAGAAAGGTTTCGATGTGGTTCCATTCAGCAGCACTGAGAAGAATGTTTTGGTGACTTCCAAATTATTTGCACCCATCTATTTGGAAAACCCATAGAGATTAACACCTCTCTTAGAAAAATCCACTCGACTATATCATACGCTTTCTCCATATCGAGCTTGAGTTCTACGTAACCTTTCCTTCCCATTGTCTTCTTCTTCATGTAGTGAAAGATTTCAAAAGCAATCAGACCATTGTCTGTGATTAGTCTATCCAGGACAAAGGCGCTTTGATTTTCACCAATAATCTGCGGGAGGATGATCTTTAATCTATTAGCCATGGTTTTTGTTACCAATTTGAAGATGACATTGCATAAAGAGATGGGGCGGTACTCTTTAGTGTGTTTAACCTTTGTCACCTTGGGGATCATGCAGATATGGGTTTGGTTTATTTGCTTCAGGTAAGCTCCTTCATTGAAAATCTTTAGGACAGCATCAGTGACATCCTTGCCAACCTATTTCCACATTCTTTGGTAGAAAATGGCTGGTAGACCATCGGGTCCCGGTGCTTTTGTAGGGTGCATCTGCTGAAGCGCTTGATAGACTTCCTCGCTTGTGAAATCAGCATTAAGGATCTCAAATCTTTCATCATTTATCCTCCCTCTCACCACATCAATTGATTCTTTCACATATATATATATATATATATATATATATATATATATATATATATATATATATAGTTTCTTCCGATGTAAACAATTTCTCAAAAAAAATTTTCATTACCCTTTCAATTTGCTCTTCATCCTCGTACTTGATTCCCACACCATCTATGATTGAATCCACCCAATTCCTCTTTTTTCACTGGGATGATTTTTGGTGGAAGAACTTGGTATTGTTATCTTCATGGTTCAACCATGTAGCTCTTGATCTCTAGCTCCACCAGATTTCTTCACCTTGCAGTAGGTTGTCTAGTTCGGCCTCTACCTCTTTAATCCTCCTTAGAGTCTTCCCGAATTGTGGAGGTTTATTGAGATTGTCCAACCTCTCTTGGTGCACCCTAATTCTCTTCAGGACGTCCCCAAATACTTCTTGTCCCCAGCTATCCAGCCTCTTAGTACAGATTTTCAACTTCTCCTTTATGTCCCCCTGCTGTTTTTCCACGTTTCCTTCACTATGTGCTCACATTTTTCATTCGTCAACCATATTTCTTCAAATATGAAGTTTTTCCGTTTCTTTCTTCTCAACCTTTCACTTCCCTTTAAGTCAAGAATTATGGGGCAATGGTCTGATTTATATCTAGTTAAATGTTGGACTGCTAACTTTGAAAAATTCTCCTTCTATTCTATGTTCACCATAGCTCTGTCCAGACGTTCTTGAATATTATTTTCCCCCACCTGACCATTTGACTAGGTAAAAGAGTTACCAATGAAGCTGAAATCAAGAAGCTCACTAGTCTAGATAGCCCCTTGAAAGCCTCTGACTTGTGATAAATAACTGGGGCTCCTCCTTGTTTCTCACTTTGGCTCATAACCTGGTTGAAGTCACCATTTATCACCCAGGGGAGATTAGAATTCTATCCAAGAGACCTTATAAGTTCCCAACTAGCTTGCTTGTTTTGATTTTCTGGAAAGCCATAAAACCCAGTTGCTCTCCAAACACAGCTTTTATCTTCCATTTTCACTTCCATGTTGATGTGGTTTGATGACATGGATATCAATTTGATATCTATTGAGCTATCCCAGAGCATTGCTAGACCCCCACCTCTTTGTCTTCATTCGCCCTTATAATAAACTCTATCTACATTTTTGTAGACCGCCTTTATATCTTAGCCTCATTATCTGATTCTCCTTCTTCCTTGTCTCAATGAGGAAGACAACGTTGGGAGCTTTTTGTTGGATGAGCTTGTTTAAGGCTTGCATTGTCCATGGATTCCCAAGCGCACGGCAATTCCAACTCAATATTTTCATGGTTATCGGCAGGCCTGCCCAGCAGCCTCCACCAATCTTTGTATGGTTACATTTCTCTTATTCTTTGTTTTTATTTTATCAGTCTCCATATCTTCCGTTGGACTACCTTTCCTCTTTTGTGCTTTATTTTCTGGATCTGAGCTCATTACTATGTTTTTCTCCACCTCTCTAGCTTGTCGCTTCCATTTTTTTCCATTATAAACTTTTCTCCTCCCCCTGAATTGGTGATGTCATTTGTCACATTAGAAAGTCTTGTTTTTTGCTCTTCTATATTCCTCTTTTCTTCTTTTTCTCCATTCATCAACTGCTTTGTTCCATTTTCTGGTTCCTCATTTATCTCGTTTTCTTCAGCTTCTTTCTTTTCCTCTTTGTTTCCTTTCGGTGGCACATCTGAAGGCTTCTAGAGGCCGTTCCTCCTTTTGGATATGAAAAGATGCCCAAGAAAGTTATTGTAGGGGCTTGGCATGAATCTTTTTCGATTTCAGACTCTTGAGATCCACAACCGACATACTCGCCAGTTTTTCCATTAACCTATTAGATAGCTTAGCTCTTAGTACTTGACCGCTCATTTTTGTATGGCCCTGTTCAGTCTCTGTTTTTTCATTTGTTTTCCTTACTTTGGTTCCTATGTGCTCAGCTTTTAACCATGGACCTAGGGATTTCGAGTCATTCTTACCTTTTTCTTCATCATTTGCTGCTCTCTCGCAGGTGTCCTCATCGTGTCCTATTTTTTCGCAGTAGTAGCAGAAAGTTAGTAGCTTCTCAAATTTGAAGGTAACCCACATGAGACCCTCCTTCTTACGGCTCACATTTGTTCCCTTTCATGAAGGTTGTGTTAGTCTTCATCTTGATAGTAGCTTTGATGAACTTTTCTTGAACCTTTCCTACTTCATACAGCTCATATTTAGTTACCTCTCCCACACACGCAGTTATTTGAGCTTTGTTGTTTTGCAGTGCTCTGGGAGGTCCCAGATTTGCATTTTCATCTCTACTATATCCAGTCCTTTGTCAGCATTTTTCTCTGCCCTTTGCCATCTTTTGATTATCAGCCAAGCATTTCTGAAGAGCCATGGGCTTTGTCTAAGTACTCTGTTTAGATCTGGTTCATGTTGGAAAAAAACTGGTATGTTTTTGGTTTTATCTCCGTTACTCTGAAGCATCTTGGTCTCTTCCAAATGTTTGTCATCACTGTCTGGAACCCCAAGTTGATCTCTTTATTAGTCACGAGCCTTCCGATGATAGTGTTTTGACATTCCTGAACACTTTCTGAAATGTCCTCCTTATTGTATAAACTAGGGGTTCTTCTTCATGTTCCTATTCGATTGGTTCAACGTGTTCCGTTTCACTTGCCATTTTGTTTTTCAGGACCACTATGCCGAAGATTTGCACACTTCACTAGATTTTCTAGTGAGGATGGGTTCACGATGTAAAGATGGATGTAAATGCACTACTCTTCCCAGACCCTAGAAGTGCTTCCAAGTTATTGGGGAGAGGATATACCTTGATCTTTATCACTTAAATTGAATAATATTAAATAATAAAACAAAACTTAGACTATGGGTTTACTTAGTCATATGCATCGCACTACCTGTCATCCTCTTCTTGCGAGGTCGATGGTACCAGTGGTGATAATGAACTCATGCCTACGGAACTGCGACCTGTGATATGTTGATAGTACACAATGATATTCTCCGTCATCTTGTAGATCTTGGCACAGATCGCTAAAATCACCCATTTATCCTCCTTAACCCTTGACTCGCGCTCATTGAGGCAAGGCAAACAAGATATAAATCCGGTTGATGAATCCATATTTTACGATATATTTTGGATTGATTTGAATGGATTTCATCATATAAACCCACATTTATTCATCCAAATAGCATACTTTTGTGTTCTCTCCCTAAATTGAGCTTAATTGTGAAAACATGCTATTTTGTGCTTACTTTAATCAATTTTATCCCACTTTCATCCCATTTGATGCCTTGATAGTTTTGATGAGTGATTTCAGGTATAATAGGTTGGAATGGCATGATAAGAGTGGAAAAAAAGCATGGAATTGGGAGAAAAACTGAAGAAATCAAAGGAGAAGCACACACTGGCGTGTGCGTACGCACAAGAACCACTCAGCCATGTGTGCGTACGCACAACGTCCTGTGCGTACACACAAGAGGAAAATTAGCAAGTGTGCGTACGCACAGCAAGTCCCAGCGCGTGACTCATTTATTGAAAATCGCTGGGGGTAATTTTTGGGCCTCCATAGCCCAATTTTGGACCTTTTGAGGCTGATTGAGTGCTATATCAAAGAGGGCCTCCTTCCGTGTGAAGGGGGGAGTGGTGGACGAAATTGTGATTTCTATCTTTTGAGCTTTAGCATATATTTACTCTTAGGGCACTATTTATTTTCACAACTCCGTTCAACTAACCAGCAAGTGTACTGGGTCGTCCAAGTAATAAACCTTACGTGAGTAAGGGTCGAATCCACAGAGATTGTTGGTATGAAGCAAGCTATGGTCACCTTGCAAATCTCAGTTAGGCAGATTAAATTGGTTTATGATTTTTGAAAAGGATAATTAATAATAAAAAGGAATGATAAAAGGGATAGAACACTTATGCAGATTCATTGGTGGGAATTTCAGATAAGCGGATGGAGATGCTGTAGAGCCCAGGGACGCCTGCTTTCCTACTGCTTCTACTCAATCCTTCTTACTCCTTTCCATGGCAAGCTTTGTTTAGGGGTTCACCATCAACTGTGGCTACTTTCTTCCTCTCGGGGAAATATCCTGTGCGGCTGTCACTCGCACAGCTAACCAGTCTGGAGGCATCACCCATGGCTGATGGCTACATCCCATCCTCGCAGTGAAAACTAATGCTAACGCACTCTGTCACAGTACGGCTAATCACCGGTTGGTTCCCGCTCCTACTGGAATAGAATCCCTCTTTTGCGTCTGTCACTAACGCCCAGCAGGTTAAAGTTTGAAGCACGTCACAGTCATTTATTACCGGAATCCTACTCGGAATACCACAGACAAGGTTAGACTTTCCGGATTCCCAGGATCCTACTCGGAATACCACAGACAAGGTGAGACTTTCCGGATCCTCATAAATGCCGCCATCTATCTAGCTTATACCACGAAGATTCTGTTGGGGAATCTAAGAGATATACACTCAAGCTCTGTTGCATGTAGAACGGAAGTGGTTGTCAATCACGCGCGTTCATAAATGAGAATGATAATGAGGGTAATCTGACTCATAACATTCATCCTGTTCTTGGGTACGAATGAATATCTTGGAATAAGAATAAGATAGAAACCGAATAAGAGATAATAGAATTTCATTAATACTTGAGGTACAGCAGAGCTCCACACCCTTAATCTATGGTGTGCAGAAACTCCACCGTTGAAAATACATAAGCAAAGGGTTCAGGCATGGCCAAATGGCCAGCCTCCCTAAACGTGATCAATGATCTCCTAAGATGAAGAGTAAAACAAAACTGAGACCAAAGATGTCTAATACAATAGATAAATGTCCTATATATACTAGACTAGCTACTAGGGTTTACATGAGTAAGTAATTGATGCATAAATCCACTTCCGGGGCCCACTTGGTGTATGCTTGGGCTGAGCTTGATTAATTCACGAGCTAAGGCATTTCTTGGCGTCAAACTCCAGGTTATGACGTGTTTTGGGCGTTCAACTCCGGATAATGACGTTTTTCTGGCGTTTAACTCCAGACAGCAGCGTGTACTTGGCGTTTAACGCCAAGTTACGTCGTCATTCTTCGAATAAAGTATGGACTATTATATATTGCTGGAAAGCCCTGGATGTCTACTTTCTAACGCCGTTGAGAGCGCGCCAATTGGAGTTCTGTAGCTCCAGAAAATCCATTTCGAGTGCAGGGAGGTCAGATTCCATCAGCATCAGCAGTCCTTTTGTCAGCCTTCTTCAGAGTTTTGCTCAAATCCCTCAATTTCAGTCAGAATTTACCTGAAATCACAGAAAAACACACAAACTCATAGTAAAGTCCAGAAATGTGAATTTAACATAAAAACTAGTGAAAACATCCCTAAAAGTAGCTTAAAACTTACTAAAAACTATATGAAAACAATGCCAAAAAGCGTATAAATTATCCGCTCATCAGGGAGCAACTAGGGTTAGTTTTTAATCATGTAGTTCATTTTCTAGAGAGATAAGCTCCCCCTTCTCTCTAGAACCTAGGGTTTTTAGTTTTATTTCCTTATAATTTCTACTTTTAATTCTTGTTTTCATCTAGTTTCTTCTACCGTTCTTTGTTCTCTTGTCTTAATTTCCTTAGTTTATCTTGTTAATTTCTCATTTTAGTTACCTTTCATGGTTATGCACACTCTTGTTATTTTAATTTTCAATTAATGCAATTTATGATTTCATGTTAATTTTTGCTTCCTTGAATTGTTGTTATTATTTCATTTCTTTTGGTAGTTGTAGATTTTATTATTTCTTGTCATTTTATCATGCTTTCTTTTCATGCACGCCAAGTGTTTGATAAAATGCTTAGCTTAGTTTTTACTTAGATTTTCTCCACTCTTGGCTTGAAATTGATGATTTTGGTGACCCTTGAGTCATTGATGTCCATTCTTGTTTGATACATTATAGTAGTTAGTTGATTTGGTTCCCCTTGACTCTAAGTGACCCGTTAATAGTGTTGACTAGGACTTAGGGATTGGAATCAACTATGCCTATTTGACTTATCCTCGATGTAGGGTTGACTAAATAGGATTAACTCTTCATAATCATCATGTGTTTGTGATCAATGGCTAGCATAGGTAACCTTAGCTTTCAATTACTTTCCAAGAGGTTTCTTGCATTTCAATTTTCCTTTCCTTGCATTTTAGTTGCCTTTGAATTTAATTTCTTTGATGTTTAATTTCTTGCATGTTTAGTTTTCAAACTCTTGGTTGAGAAATTGAGTGATTGGATGAAATTGAGTTGTGGATGTCCACTTCGCATTGTGTGAGGATTGTTAATTGGTTTGGTTTCCCTTGACTCAAAGTGACCCACTAGTGTTTACTAGAGGACTTAGGGATTGGAATCAATTATGCCTTTTTGACTTATCCTTAATGTTAGGATAGACTAATTGGGATTAATTCACATACAATTACCATGGTTGTGGTCCACAACTAGGATAGGAATCCTTAATTACCCACTTCTTGCCAAGAGTCATTTTTTATCATTTAATTTTCATTTTCATTGCTTTTAACTACTTTCTTTTGATTCCTTGCATGCTTGTTTTACTTTCTTGCTATTTACATTCCTTGCCTCTCTTGCAATCATCCAAACCCCCATTTTCCTCCCATAGCCAATAATATGACACTTAATTGCAACTCCTAGGGAAGACGACCCGGGACTTTAAACTCCCGGTTTATTTTGTGTTTTGAATTTAACATTTGATTATGACAGTTCCTTGTTGGTTTAGACTATGCTACCAATGAATTGATTCTTGTTTTTGATTGATTCTAGATTAACAAAAACTCTCTCATCAAATTTGGCGCCGTTGCCAGGGAGTTGCAATGGTGTATATTATTGGCTATTGTGCATATGTGAATATTGTGAATAGCTTATTTTTGGTTGATTGTGCATATGTTGCTTGCTCATTTTTGGACATTGTGAATATGTTAATATGTGAATATGTAAATAGTTTATTTTTAATTGACTGCTTATTTTTGCTAGTCTTAGGAGTTCATTTTATTTGTTGTTATTACCTTTGGTTTTTATTTTCTTTTTATCCTATGAATTCTCACCCATTGCATTGTGAGCTTTGTTCCTATTGTGTTATAGGAATTGGGAATCTCAAATGCTTGTTACCTAGATGGAATGAAAGGAATTCACAACAAGATGTGGGTGCACAAGCTTTGAAATCTCAAAGGCCTTGGAGAATACATGCTTGGGTGGATTTCAAAGAGCTTCTCAATAAAGTCCAACTTAAGGACTCTAAACACCCTACCATGGTAACATCTTTCTTACCCGTTCTTTGTTTATAATTTTAGTTTATTGCATGTTTGCTTGTCTTAGTTAGCTTAGGATTAGTTTAATTTTTTTGAGTAGATAGGTTAATCTTCTATATGGATCATGAATTTATGGGTTTTTGAATATTTTGGGGTTGAGCTTTCATTGAACTAAGGTTTGGTACCTTAGAATTTGAAGAATTTTTTTTGGAAAACAGGGCATCTATGCATGCGCACCCAACTTCTATTTTCTACGTTCTGTGCGTGCGCACCAACTTGTGCGCACGCACACTAATGGTTATCCCCTCTATTCGTAGCACCAACACAGCTTGTGCGTGGGCACTCCCTTGTTTTTCCTTGACCTGTGCGTGCGCACCTTCATGTGCGTACGCACACACCCCTATTTCTGCACACCCTATGCGAGCGCACACACTTGTGCGTCCGCATGCCAACTTACAACATCTCTGTTGGGAGCGTTGGCACAGCCTGTGCGCGTGAACCCCTTCTCTTTTCGCTTTTGTGTGTGCGCATGGACCTGTGTGCGCACAGACACATGACCCTACCCCAAGTAAAAAAAAAAGAAAAAAAGTGTTCTGTGCGTGCCCACACACTTGTGCGTACACACACCTCTTGATCCCCTTTCTGTCCAGAGCACACACCTTCCCTGTTTCACCTAGTGTGCGTGCGCACACATGCCTGTGCGTACGGGTGTTCGCAGTGCGGTTTGGTTCAGTTTTTGAGAGAAAAGTCATCCGATCTAATCATTTAATTAAGTTGCGGTTCGGTATGGTTCGATTTTTTTATTGAGACCATCCGAACCAAACCAAACAAATTAAAATCGGTTTGGTTTGGTTCAGTTTTTTCGGTTTTTTATGAACATTAGTTATCATTTTTTAATACATTGCAAGGGTTGACAATTTAGTTTCCAATAATTAAAAGCAATGAATTCAGTTTTTGGTTTTGCACTTTAACACTTGACAATCAAATCAGTTCTTAAGGCAGCATATTATAAAACTTATGTAACTAAATTTGACTATATTTTTGTGACTAGGGATTTTATTAGCATTCATCTGAAAGCTTTGTTAAATTAAATGTCAAAGAGAGTCACATTGCTGTCTAACCAGTCACATTGTGCTATTGTATCCAATGATTTCAAACTCCAAGGATTCACCTCCAAGGAACATGCTCATGTAGATGGTTTCTGAGACAGAGCAATCATCATGTATAATACAGAAAGCTTAACTTATGACGCAAATTGAAATAATCAGGAGAATGCAAAAAAGCAAGTTGGAATCAAAGTATCAAACTCAATTTCTATGATGATAGTAACTTATGCTGTATGTTATTCACATGATCATGCTGCAAATAAGAACATAACTTTTCTTTACACATTGAAAAGAATTTTACTAAACACCTCTAGAGAGGGAAAAAATAAAAGAAATAAAACGGAGAAAGCAAGCTATGTTTCTTCAATATATATAAAATCTAGTGAGGGAACTTCAAAACTAAAAAGAAGAAAGATCTTGATCTGTAGTTAATATTTTATCTGTAACTAAACATAAAAAATAACTGATGGATGAACAAAGTAGTAGAAACACAACAAATCATTAACAAAGTAGTAGAAACACAACAAATTAAGATCATCAACAATCTTGTAAAAATAGCAGAAGCAGAACATGGAACAATAAGCAACCTCACTCAGAAAAATCAAGAAGCAAAAAAAAAAGGCAAGAGACTGAATCAGAAATAGAACCAAACTAAATCAGAAATACAATCAAACTGATTCCAAAAATTTTCATGTGGTGCACTAATTCCACAAATTCTTCCTCTTTCACTTTTCCTTTCTTGCATTAACATTGAATAAACAAGAAATTCAGAATCAACCCTAAACAAGAATTACCCTAAATCAAATAGAAAAAAAATTCAAAATTAAAAAATAAAATTAGAATCAACAACTCAGCTATAGAATCAAGAACAATCCAACCAAGTGTTCATCCCAAATTAGAATCAATAAGAATACTAAACTAGAATTAAAAAAAATCAGAACAAAAAAAACTCTGAGGCTTAGGCTCCATTACAGAGGATGATAGAGATGCTGCGACAGAGGGAGATGCTCTGACGGAGGTGACGAGGCACTGAAGAACTGGAAAACAAATTAAAATGAAAAATAAATTAAAAAATTAATAATAGCAGTGAACCAAGAAAAAAAATTAAAATAAAAAATACCAATCAATAATTAAGAAGAAAATTATAACAAAAATAGAAAAGAAAAAAATGGCAGATAGAGAATGAAAGCTCAAAAAGAAAATCAAGAATAAACTTGCGTGACAAACGACACGGTGGCTGGACTGCGATGCGCTGTGCTACACGGAGGGTGACGCGGGGATATTGATACGTGGACGTCGACACAACGAGTCGGTGGCTGCTGGTGCATGCTGCACTACTGCTGCTGTTTCACTGCGTGGGAGACGACGGAGGGATAGTGGGTACGAGAAAGGGAGAGGGAGAAGGAGGGGATAAGGGGGAGAAAGGCTCCTTCGCGGCTGCTGCAGTCTGGACTCTGGAGGATGGTAGAGGAGAGTGGAAGACGAGGGGTTGAGAGTTCAGAGTAGGGCAAGGAATGTATTAAGGGCTGCGGCACTGAGGTGAAGGCGAATGAATGGGCTTCAGTGTTTTGGGTAGGCTCATTAGGGTTAGGGCAATTTAAATGTTTTAATTATATACCGGTTCGGTTTGGTTTGGTTCAGGTTTTCTCAACCAAAACCAAAAATCGAACCGAACCGAACAAAAAACTGCAAAACATAATTTTTCGATTATTTCGGTTTTTGTTTTTTTGGTTCAGTTCATCGGTTTTGTTCGATTTGGATTGGTTTTGAACACCCCTACGCACAAGTGCTGTTTTGGGTAAAATTTTGTTTGCACTTTTCCTTAAGCCCTAACACACTTCCACCCCCTATATCCCTTTCTTCTCTTGCTTTTCTCTTGCTTTTCTACTTGTTTTACTTAGTTTTCATTGCATCTCTTTTTCATTTTGGTAATTTTATTGAGTTTGCTTTAGTTATTTCTAATTGAATAACTTGCAAGTGTTTGATTGATTCTTGATTGGGTTGCTTCTTTCTTAAATTTTGGTTTATTTGTGATGGATATGTACACTGAGCATTAAGTCTTTGTTTGTTTGCCTAAATGCATTTTGAGTTTGATTCATATGTTGTAGCTACCATATGCATTAGACTATATCCTTGTTTGCATCTTAATCATGAATTGTGCGCTTTTACTTTAGTGAATTGAGTTGAACTACTTAGTCATCATGGCTTTTAAGTGAATATAATCACATAAAAAGGTATTTATTCCTTGTGCTTTGCATTTTTTTTAGTCGACTTGACTTGATTCTTATCAAGACTTGTCACTTTTTGTAACAAGTACCTTATACATGTGATTATTTCATTCTTCCTAAGGATGAATAAATAGTCTCTTTTCATCATTGAATTGGTTATTGTTAATTGTTCCATTTTCTGTTAATTTTGAGCTTTCACTTGCACAACTTCAATAACCAATATCAACTATAGTCAATTCACTTTAGTTGTGGTTACCTAGGGTTATTTGCATATTTACTCTTTCTTATGCTTTACTTGCAACCTAGGCCACTTGGTTGAGAAACATGCTATTTCTTTTACTTATGTGGTTATCATTTTTACCCGACCAATGTGTTGTGTTCTAAACCGTGCGCATTTAGAATACAGACATTGTCTTTTATCATACCACACTCATATGACTTTTTCCTCAATTCATGTTTGTTTATATAGCAACCCCAAGTCCCGGTGTCCACCAGCTGAAGGTGGAGCCTCTTAAAGCATCTCTTCACCCCCGAATTGAAAGGATGTACGGAGGACCATGCAACCTTTAAGTGTGGGGGAGGATCTGCAATTTTTGGGGCATAAATTTCCTTTTCTCAACACTTTGCACTATTTTTTATAGTTTTTAGTAGTTATGCTATTTTGTGAATATTTGTTTATTATTTTATTGCATTATACTTTGGTTTGCTTGTATATATCTTAGCTTGCTTATAGTTTACTTATAGTTATATTTGCATGTTACCTAGTAGAGTAAATAAGTTTGGTAAAACAACAAAGAATTTTCAAGAAATCTCTTTTTGGGCATTCCATTGATTGGATTTGAAAACTTATTTTTGAACTTGCTTGAAGCATCTTTTTATGGAACATAGAAAAAAGCTTGAACAAATACCAAGTGAGATTTGAGCCTTAATTGTGTGGTTGTACATTTTCAACCACAATTTTTGTTCTTGTGGGATATACTCCTTTTATGATTGTGATCTTAGATTTGCTTTAGTCTATATGTCCTATGTTTGATGTTTTGAATTGTATTTAGTATGATTGAGGCCATTGTTGAAATTGAACTCACTAACCCATATGGCCAACCCTTGGCATCTACCATTGCTAACCAGTTTTTGAGCCTTTAATTTCCCATTGTTCTCATTTTAAGCACATCATTCAACCTAAGTGAAAAACTAATTATGACCATGAATTGTATCTTTGATTAGCTTGGGTTGAGTGTATGTTATTCAAGTGTGGGAGAAATTTGTGGAAAACGTTGGTAGAAAGTTACTTTGGGTATTCATTGGGAAAATTTGGAAAAATGGGTAAACACTCATGCATCATACTCTTAAAACATATGCATCTCTCTTATATGATAAAAGAAAAATTTTGATGTACATACTTTGTTTATAAAAAAAGAAAAAGAAAAAACACATGATAATGTAAATAGAGATGCATATGTGGTTGAATTGGAAAGAAGCATGCATGAGTGAATATGAGAAAAGGGATAAATGGGTAGTTAGGTTGTTTTGTTATGTGCATAGGATGACATAGGATTAGGTGGGGCACTTGAGCTAATCAAAGATCCAATCTATTAGCCCACTTAACTATATTAATCCTACCTTTACCCTAGCCCCATTACAACTCTCAAAAGCCCTCATGATATCTGTATTCATGCATCAAATATTAGTTGATTGTTAGATGACTTGCAAATCTTTGAGAAACATGATTAAAGGAGAATTGAGTGATTAAGCCCTACACACTGAACGATTAGAGTGTAAACACTTCCGGTGAGGGGTTCTATCGCTCAATTCTATGTTCTTGTTTCTTATATTGTATCTTCTTGCAAGTTGCTTGTTAGTTTTTGAAAAATTCAAATCAAATCTTTGGACATTGGTCATACTGTTATATTTTCTTACCGTAGCCCTAAGGATTTACTTTGGATTGATTGGAATTCTTTTGTTTGTTTTAACCAAACTCCAGATGAATTATAGTATAGATATAGATAGAGAGCATTTAGTATAGTTTCTTGCATGTACTTAGTTGCATTGAATAAATTGCTTACCCTTTGATCATTCTCCTTTGTATATATTTAGCATGAGGACATGCTATTGTTTAAGTATGGGGGAATTGATGAATCAATATTTTACGATATATTTTGGATTGATTTGAATGGATTTCATCATTTAAACCCACATTTATTCATCCAAATAGCATACTTTTGCATTCTCTCCCTAAATTGAGCTTAATTGTAAAAACATGCTATTTTGTGCTTACTTTAATCAATTTTATCCCACTTTCATCCCATTCGATGCCTTCATAGTTTTGATGAGTGATTTCAGGTGTAATAGGTTGGAATAGCTTGATAAGAGTGGAAGAAAAGCATGGAACTAGGAGAAAACATAAAGAAATCAAAGGAGAGGTAATAAACCACTATTTTATGGTTTATCTTGTGCTAATTTGAGTGTTTTTTTATCAAGCCTTTGCACACTTATTCATACTAATTGCATAGTTTTATATTTTCCCTTCCTAACTTTGTGATATGATTGAGAACATGCTTCTTTGGTTTTATATTTGCTAATATTAATCCTCTCTTATTACTATTCGATGCCGTGATATGTGCGTTAAGTGATTTCAGAGTTTACAGGGCAGGAATGGCTTGGAGGATGGAAAGAAAGCATGCAAAAGTGGAAGGGAAACAAGAAACTGAAGGAATTGCTGAGCTGTCCAGCCTGACCTCTTCGCACTCAAACAGTAATAACTTAAGCTACAGAGGTCCAAATGAAGCGGTTTTAGTTGCATTGGAAATTTAACATTTGGGGCTTCGAATTGATATATAATTTGCCATAGTTTCCGGAAGGATAGACAACGCGAATGCGTGCATCACGCGGACGCATCGCATCTGCGAAAATCAGCGTATTTGAATTTGTAACCAGCGAATTCTGGGCTGTTTTTGACCCAGTTCTCGGCTCAGAAAACACAGATTAGAGGCTATAAAGTGGGGAAATACATCCAACAATTGACAATACAACTTTTATAATTCACTTTTCATAATTTTAGATGTAGTTTTTAGAGAAAGATGTTCTCTCCTCTTTCTTAGGATTTAGGATTAGGATTCCTCTTAAAGGAATTAGGATTTCTTCTTCTCAATTTTCAAGTTCAATATTCCTTTTACTTAATTTTTCAATTTGGTTTATGAACTCTTTATTTTTGGATTGATTTTCTTTTATTAATATAATTTGAGATATTTTATATCTATGATTTTATTTAGCTTTTTACATTCTTAGCTTTGGTTGATTAATTGGAGACACTTGAGTTATCAAACTCAGCTGTTGATTGAAATTGGAATTACTGATTGATCTGGATCACTCTAAAGCTATTCCTTCCATAAGAATTGACTAGGACTTGATGATCAATCTAATTAGTCCACTTGACCTTCCTTTGTTTAGTAAAGGCTGACCAAGCGGGATTAAAACCCAATTTCATCACACTTAATAAGGATAACTAGGATAGGAATTCCTACCTTGCCAAGAGTTTTCTTAATTATTAATTTATTTTTCTTGTCATCTAAATTACTTTTTCTTTATTTCAAAAACCCAAAATAAAATATATCTTTTTCCATAACCAATAATAAATCATACTTCCCTACAATTCCTTGAGAAGACGACCCGAGGTTTGAATACTTTGGTTATTTATTTTTATTGGGTTTGCTTAAGTGACAAACAAAACTTTTGTACAAAAGGATTCTCTGTTAGTTTAGAAGCTATACTTACAACGTGATTATATTCTTGTGAATTTCTTTTCCGATAGAAATCCGATCGTTAAAATGGCGCTGTTGCCGGGGAATTGCAAATGTGTGCCTTATTATGGGTTATTGTAAATATTTGCTTTTAAATTGATTTTTTCGAAAAAAAATTCATTTTTTATTTTAAAATTTTTATCTTATCTTATCTTAGTTTTAAATTTCAAAAATCATATCTTTTTCAAAATTCTATCTTATCTTTGTTTCAAAAAATCATATCTTTTTCAAAATATTTTTTTTTATTAGTTTTTGTTTTTATTTTCTCCTACTACTATGAACTCTCACCCCTTTGGCTGAGTTTGGTTACAATCATGTTACAGGAAGAGAAGATTACAATGAAAGCTTGAGCCATGGATGGAACAATCAAAGATGGGAGGAGCCACGAGAATTTGATCAACCCCCTTGGCAACAACCACCTCCAAGGCATTATCAACAACCATTCTATGATGCGCACCAAGACAATGGTTATGGTGGACCCCCTTGTAATTACCAACAAGGCCCACCATATGATTATGAACTGCCTCCTCAACACAACTCTGGACCACTATACTCACAAGTCCCCTACTACCAAACACTATCACATGATTCTAACCTTTATCCACCATATCAACCACCCTATGAGCCATATAAGCCATACATAGATCCATCCCAATTCCAACCCAGTTACTCCCAAGGACCACCACGTCCATATCCATCAATCCAAGAGCCTTATGATCCTACTTATGATATCCGAGCATAACAAGAGTCAAGGGATCGTCTCAAGAAAATAATGGATCAATTTCAAGCAACCCTGCGTCAACTGGACCGAGCGATAAACCGAACAGCACCCGAAGCTTTCATGGCTAAAGAATCTCAACTTGAGAACACAGAATTAAAATGTTCTGTGCAACAAGTGAAAAAAATGGAGAGTGATGAACCACCCTCTTATCATGAACGCTTCCTCCCAAGTAATGAACCCTCACATCCACCCCAATCTCCAATGGATGACATCCTTCGTGGTCTTCTTCAAGGGCAAGCAAAGATGAAAAGGGATGTACTAGAATTCACGACTGCCTTGATCGAGGTAGTAAATCATATAGCTCCCCAACATCTGAGTACTCAAAGTACTCCCATGGCTACATGTGGAGAATCAAAAGAAGAGCGCAGCATGAAGAAGACACTAGAAACTCTAGTGGACAATGAGAAACATGGCTTTGTATTGGAACAAGTGGAGGAAGCCATAACAGTTGCAGAGAAAGAAGTGGTTGAAGATTTAGGAGATGCTGAACCTCCATGGGAATCTAGAATTGTCGAGTACCCCTCCAATGAGATTGAAATTGATGTCGAGAAGGCCAGTGCACAACCTCCATGGCATATTCCTATGAAGACTTGGATAGGATAGATCAAGAAGTAAGTTCCCTTGGTGATGAGAATCATGCATCAAGTCCTCCTAGTAATAAATCTACATCCACAAATGAACTCCTTGAATATGAAGACTCTTCTCTGATTGAGTCTGAGAATAATATGGAAGCGGAAATCCTTAGAAAAGGGAGGACGGGAGTTGAGTACGCTTTGTCAAGAACGTTGGAGACTTCTCCACCTAGGTTGTCGTCTACTCCTTCACTTGAGTGGGTAAAACTTATCTCATTTCGTTTTCCGATCCCACTTGAGTACGGTATTCTTGAAACGGACAGCCAACTCAAGAAGCTTTGTGGCATTAAGCGTAAGAGAAAAATGTTTAGTGGTTGGAGTTGCAAATCCAGGCTCATCAAGGTAGATATTTCCAGAGTTAGATATAAGGACTCAACTGGTGATAATTTGGTTAGATCCAAAAGAAGAGTTTGGTACTCCTTAAAGAATTCAAATTGCTTACCACCCGGATGGAACAATGATGATCAACTTGAAGACGGGTGTAGAAACAAGATTTGGGATCTAGGAATATATGAAGATCAATTTTGGGAGCTCAAAGCTTGTGAAGAACTCCATCAAAGCTTGAGGAATTTACTTGGTATTGATAGAGCTTATTGGAAGTCCAAGCATTGGTGAAAGTTTCAAGATGAGTTCAAGCACAAGCCGCCATGACAAGGAGCTCACCAAAATGTCCAACTTAAGGACAATAACTAAAAGTTCTAGGTGAGAGACAACCCACCATGGTATGATAGTTCCTTTTTAATTTTAATTTTATTTCGTTTTGTTTGTTTTAAAGTTTTGTTTTATTCTATTGAACCTGGAATTATTCATAACCTCCATATTAGCATTCAATTTTGCATACTACATTATTATTATTATTATTATATATATATATATATATATATATATATATATATATATATATAAAATGCACGCGACGCGTAAGCGTCGCTGACGCATCCGCGTCATAGGTGCATAAGCGAAGAAAGGAAATTGAACAGAAAGTCACGCGGGAGCGTGGCTGGAAGCGTGCCTTTGGCACCAACGCATCCAGATGGACGCGTCCCTTACGCATCCGCTTCATTTGCGAAAACAGTTCTCCACGCGTGTGCGACAGCCACGCGCACACGTGACCAAAAAAATCGACGTCAATAGTGTTTAGTCAGAGAGTTGAGCTGCCCTTGAGCTGGAATTGCGTTGGAGGCACAAAGTGACCCACGCATACGTGTCCCTGACGCGCGCGCGTCCTATTGCTTCCAAGACCACCCACGCGTATGCGTGGGCGACGCTTACGTGTCCCATGGCTAGTTCAGTTTTCCTATCGCTGCCCGTTGCTACATTCTTACTTCTTTCTTCTCTCCTTTCTACTTCTTTCTTCCTTCTTTCTTACTTTCTTCTTCTTCATTCTTTTAACCTCTCACCCTTCTTCACTTTTATTTTATTTTATTTAATTAATCTGCATACTTTCATTCATTGCATTTTAATTTTTTTTGTTGGTGTTAAATTTTCTTATTTAACTGTTGCATCTTTTCTTGAATTATTTTTTGTGCTTAGTGACTTGTTTTCCACTGTTGGGTAATATTATTTAAGTCAATGCTCATCTTTTATGATACTGGTATTTCTTTTGTATTGATATGCACTTATATTATCTTGCATTACCCACACTCTCTTCCACATTGTTGCAATTCTTGCACTATTGATATGCCGTATGCTTCTATTGTTTTCTCACTACATGTTGTAGCTACCATGTAATTGAGACCCTTACTATCTGGCATTAACACCCATATTTTATTTGTTTTCTATCTTTATTTTTGGGTTACTTTTCTTCTTCTTCTCTTCTTTCAGGCTGGCCACCGAAGAAGAAAAAAGAGGAAAAGCTTCTTAATAGAGAGACAAACAAATCCATCTACACAATCCTTGGAGAAAAGCATCAGTTGGAACAGCCCGTCCACTTGTACATCTTAGCATGCACCGAGGATGGTGCAACCTTTAAGTGTAGGGAGGCCGATACCGATCTCCGTGGGTTAGTACCTTCCTATCTCAACACCAATGTTTAAATTTTCTTTGTTAAATTAGTTGTTGCATTTGCATGTTTGTTTGATTTTGTGCATATTTTACCACTTGGTTGAAGTAATATTTTCTTTTTCAAGAAACCTTTTATAGCATTTCACTAATTTGAATTAAAATTTTTGAGAAACTTGTTTGAAGAAATATTATTTTGGAATGTGGTTTAGAGCTCGAACACACAAAATCCGTGAGATTTTGAGCCTATTTGATTGGTTACATTTTATCAACCAATATTTTATTTTTGGTGTGTGTTTTTCTCTCTAAAATTGTTATCTTTGTCTTGCTTAATTCTATATTTCCATTATTTGATGTATGCATGTACTTATATGATTGAGACCTTATTTCACTAAGCTTACATACCCATATGGCCTTAACCTTTCATTATCCTTTGCAAACCAATTTGAGCCTATTTTATCCCTTTTATTCTTTACTTTAGCACATCATTAACTCTAAGCGGAAAACAATAATGTCCTTAATTTGAATTTTTGGTTAGCTTAGACTAGTGAGAGTGCTTATTATTTAAGTGTGGGAAAATTGGGTTTGGAAACATTTGGTTTGAGAATTGAGTATGTTAGACTTTGTGTGAAAATGTGAAAAATGTTAAGAACATGTTTATGCATTCAATACCTTAATCATATGCATTGAAAAAGAAAAAAATAGATTAAGAAAAGAAAAATAAAAAAAAAAGAGAAAAAGAAAAAGAAAAGAAAAAGAGTAAAAAATTAAAATTAAAAATAAAAATAAAAAGGGAACAAAATGCCCCAAGTTAAGTAATAATATCAATGCATATGAGTTGTACCTAAATTTGGGATGCATGAATGTGTGGTAAACACAGTTAATGGGTAGTTATTGATTTTATGTTATGATTATATGGATTGTCCGAAGTTAGGTGGAAAGTTTAAGTTAATTAAGGATTCAGATTTTAGTCCACTTGGCCAAATACAATCCTACCTTTACCTTGACCCCATTACAACCCTTAAAAGACCTATTGATTTGTATATCTGTGCATTAAATTTTTGTTGATTGTTAGATGAAGAGCAAGCCATATAAAGCAAGATTAGTAGAGAATTGAGAGAATCGAACCTCAAACACCTGAGCGGTTAGAGTATGTACACTTCCAGTGAGGGTTCGATGCTTGATTCCTTGTTCCCTGCTTTCGTGAGCTATTTTCTTCTTGTAAGTTATTTGTACTTTATTTTGTGATTTGAATTAGTGAAATCCAGTTCATATTTGTTCTTGAAAGATTTATTTACTTTTCACCAAGTAAGTAGAATCATTTTTGCATATAGTTGCATTCATATAGATTGGTTGCATTTCATACATTCTACTATTCCCCTTCACTCTTTTAGTTCTCTTGAGCTTAACATGAGGACATGCTAATGTTTAAGTGTGGAAAGATTGATAAACCACTATTTTATGGTTTATCTTGTGCTAATTTGAGTGGTTTTTATCAAGCATTTGCACACTTATTCATACTAATTACATGGTTTTATATTTTCCCTTCCTAACTTTGTGATATGATTGAGAACATGCTTCTTTGTTCTTATATTTGCTAATATTAATCCTCTCTTATTACTATTCGATGCGTGATATGTCCGTTAAGTGATTTCAGAGTTTACAGGGCAGGAATGGCTTGGAGGATGGAAAGGAAGCATGCAAAAATGGAAGGAATACAACAAACTGAAGGAATTGCTGAGCTATCCAGCCTGACCTCTTCGCACTCAAACGGTAATAACTTGAGCTACAGAGGTCCAAATGAGACGGTTCCAGTTGCGTTGAAAAGCTAACATCCGGGACTTTGAATTGATATATAATTTTCCATAGTTTCCCGGAGGATAGACGATGCGAATGCGTGCATCACGCGGACGCATCGCATCTGCGAAAATCAGCGTATTTGAATTTGTAACCAGCAAATTCTGGGCTGTTTTTGACCCAGTTCTCGACCCAGAAAACACATATTAGAGGCTATAAAGTGGGGGAATACATCCAACAATTGACAATACAACTTTCATAATTCACTTTTTATAATTTTAGATGTAGTTTTTAGAGAGAGAGGTTCTCTCCTCTCTCTTAGGATTTAAGATTAGGATTCCTCTTAAAGGAATTAGGATTTCTTCTTCTCAATTTTCAGGTCCAATGTTTCTTTTACTTAATTTATCAATTTGGTTTATGAACTCTTTATGTTTGGATTGATTTTCTTTTATTAATGCAATTTGAGATATTTTAGATCTATGATTTTATTTAGCTTTTTACATTCTTAGCTTTGGTTGATTAATTGGAGACACTTGAGTTATCAAACTCAGCTGTTGATTGAAATTGGAATTATTGATTGATCTGGATCACTCTAAAGCTAGTCCTTCCATAAGGATTGACTAGGACTTGAGGATCAAGCTAATTAGTCCACTTGACCTTCCTTTGTTTAGTAAAGGCTGACCAAGCAGGATTAAAACCCAATTTCATCACACTTGATAAGGATAATTAGGATAGAAATTCCAGTTTTCATACCTTGCCAAGAGTTTTCTTAATTATTAATTTATTTTTCTTGTCATCTAAATTACTTGTTCCTTATTTCAAAAACCCAAAATAAAATATATCTTTTTCCATAACCAATAATAAATCATACTTCCTTGCAATTCCTTGAGAAGACGACCCAAGATTTGAATATTTCGGTTATTTATTTTTATTGGGTTTGCTTAAGTGACAAACAAAACTTTTGTACGAAAGGATTCTCTGTTGGTTTAGAATCTATACTTACAACGCGATTATATTCTTGTGAATTTCTTTACCGATAGAAATCCAATCGTCAAGAAGCACACACTGGCGTGTGCATATGCACAACCTACTATGCGTACGCACAAGAACCACTCAGTCATGTGTGCGTGCGCACAACATTCTGTGTGTACACATAAGAAGAAAATCAGCAAGTGTGCGTACGCACAGCAAGTCCCAGCGTGTGACTCATTTATTGCAAATCGCTGGGGGCGATTTTCGGGCCTCCAGAGCCCGGTTTCGGACCTTCTGAGGCTGATTGAGTGCTATATCAAAGAGGGCCTCCTTCCATGTGAAGGGGGGAGCAATTAGGGTTAGTTTTTAATCATGTAGTTCATTTTCTAGAGAGAGAAGCTCCCCCTTCTCTCTAGAACCTAGGATTTTTAGTTTTATTTCCTTGTAATTTCTACTTTTAATTCTTGTTTTCATCTAGTTTCTTCTACCTTTCTTTGTTCTCTTGTTTTAATTTCCTTAATTTATCTTGTTAATTTCTCATTTTAGTTACTTTTTATGTTTATGCACACTCTTGTTATTTTAATTTTCAATTAATGCAATTTATGTTTTCATGTTAATTTTTGCTTCCTTTAATTGTTGTTATTATTTTCTTACTTTTGGTAGTTGTAGATTTTATTATTTCTTGTCATTTTATCATGCTTTCTTTTCATGCACACCAAGTGTTTGATAAAATGCTTGGCTTAGTTTTTACTTAGTTTTTCTCCACTCTTGGCTTGGAATTGATGACTTTGGTGACTCTTGAGTCATTGATGTTCATTCTTGTTTGATACATTAGAGTAGTTAGTTGATTTGGTTTTCCTTGACTCTAAGTGACCCATTAATAGTGTTGACTAGGACTTAGGAATTGGAATCAACTATGCATATTTGACTTATCCTCGATGTAGGGTTGACTAAGTAGGATTAACTCTTCATAATCATCATGTGTTTGTGGTGAATGGTTAGAATAGGTAACCTTATCTCTCAGTTACTTGCCAAGAGGTTTCTTGCATTTCAATTTTCCTTTCCTTCCTTGCATTTTAGTTGCCTTTGAATTTAATTGCTTTGATGTTTAATTTCTTGCATGTTTAGTTTTCACACTCTTAGTTGAGAAATTGGGTGTTTGTGTGAAATTGAGTTGTGGATGTCATTCCGCATTATGTGAGGATTGTTAATTGGCTTGGTTTCCCTTGACTCTAAGTGAACCACTAGTGTTGACTAGAGGACTTATTGATTGGAATCAATTATGCCCCCTTTGACTTATCATCGATGTTAGGATAGACTAATTGGGATTAATTCACAACAATTACCATGTTTGTGGTCCACAACTAGAATAGGAATCATTAATTACCCACTTCTTGCCAAGAGTCATTTTTTATCATTTAATTTTCATTTTCATTGCTTTTAATTGCTTTCTTTTAATTCCTTGCATGCTTGTTTTACTTTCTTGCTATTTACATTCCTTGCCTCTCTTCTCTTGCAATCATTCAAACCCCCATTTTCTTCTCATAGCCAATAATATGACACTTAATTACAACTCTTAAAAAAGACGATCCGGGACTTTAAACTTTCGGTTTATTTTGTATTTTGAATTTAACATTTGATTATGAGAATTTTTTGTTGATTTAGACTATACTACCAATGAATTGATTCTTGTTTTTGATTGATTCTAAATCAACAAAAACTCTCTCATCACCTGTCCTCAACTTCTTGCAAGTGGTGACCTTAATCATCCAAGATCTACGTGAGATTATGAATTTTGCTCATGTAACTTTTTTAAGAATCTCTTAAAACGACAGAGATGCACTTTTAGTTGTGGAGGATGCCGCTAAAGTATCGAATCAAAGATTGGTGGCAAAGAAGGATCCTTTCTCGTAAAACGTAGTTTTTGTATAGCTCTCCAAGTCCAAGACTTTCCAACCAAACCACATTAGGATCTATTTGCACAATTATTCGATCCATTACCTTTCTCATCATTTTATTGGGATTATTGGGTTACAGTCTCCAGTTTTATGTATATTACTTTTGTTAGCATTTTAATCTTTCAAGTATATTTTAATGGTTTACTCTTAAATTTGTTGTACAACGATAACAACAAATCTTTATCTAACTTCGTGGATTGACTCCATGAATTAAATAATGGCATTATGCTTGGTCATGGATCATATCTCCATAAAGGTCATTTGCACTTAAGTTTCTCTTGATTATTTCATTTAGAATCTTTTTAGGTATTTAACATTTGGTCTATTTTCTTGATCAATCCTCTTTCCCCACATGTACAAACTACCTAAATTGAAATATCATATATATTCTACTAAGTGTCACTTCAATTTTCTCTATCGTATCTTTATTCCTTTTTCTATGTATTTGTGATGTAACAATAACGCAAAATTTAACTTTAAATTTTTATAATATTTTTCGGGTAATCAGAAAAAAGTATTATATTTCTTATTTTTTTTATTACATAAAACACAAAAACACTCCTATTTTTTACCAACCCGATATACATCATCCTATATTAAATTTGAATACTCTAAATGTGCAAGCGTTTTTGGTAATTAAGTTTATGCAAGTACATAAACTTATCAAAAGCTATTTACACAACGTATGTGTGAATTATGCATTTTTTTTTTATATTTGTTCATTTTTTTGTCTATTACCTGGGTCAGGATTTGGTGGTCCAGAATCTTTGGAACACTTAATGGTCCATTAAAAAATATATTTTTAGAATTTTTTTAACAATTACTACATAGTCCTTGAACTAATTTTAATTATAAATTAATCTCGTATATTTTATTTAATTATAAAAACTATTTTTTATTTTATAAATTATTATTTTATCAATTATCTATTATATTTATTAACAATCAAATACAAAAACAACAACCAATTATATCCTCCATTGATCTTAATAAAGCTTTTGGCCATTCCAATCGATTAAAATATTAAATTTGATCTCGTGACGTTCGTCCATGGCTTCCAAATTGTGTTTCCTTGAAACTCAATCGATTGGTTTATCAAAATAATCGATTAAATTGTAACTCAATCGATTGAATTACAGTGTATCACAAAACAATCGATTGAAAGTTGTAAGGTAGAATGGTTTTTGCTTAAACCAATTGATTGTTTATACTTTTCAATCGAATGAATACCCAAAAACAATATATTATTTTTGTTACTCAATCGATTGAATTCACGAAAACAACATGGATTTGCCAAATACAATCTATTGGAAAGTGATGACATTGAAGTTTTAGCCATATTCAATCGATTGGTAAATGAAGTTGAATTTTTTGCCAACTTCAATCGATTGGTAATGCTACCCAATCAATTGAAATGTGTCCTGCGCCTATTTCAATCTTGTTATCTTTTTAGAAATTATCTTATTATTCATCTATCTTATCTTTAAAATTCTATCTTCAATTTTTACTGTTTTATTTTGATGTAGATAAACTAATCTTATCTTTTCCTTAATATTAACATTATAAATTGGTGAATAATCCATCACTAATTATTCAATCCCACCATTGAAATCGTGTATCATTTTCTTTGATTATCAAAAATTTAATTATTTTTCTTTGGAACATCCATCTACTCAATATCCAATTTTTTTTAATTTTTTATCCGTCTATCTAATATCCACTATTTCTTCATCGTTAATCACCGTTGCAGTAATCAGCAAATGTCCAATCAAATTTTTTATTGTAGTGTTCAAAAAATAAACCATTGTTTTGATTACAAAATCGAGGTTAGTGAATAGAATCTCTAATTTTGCAATTATTAGTTTCGATACTTTATTAGTGAAAGTGATTGTGTAAGGAAAAAATATTATTTTTATCTTTTATTAATTCAGAAAAATTGAGAAATACTAAAAAGTAAATAGATGTTATTATTTTTTATTACTAATTAATTAGCTAGTAATCAGGGAAGGACCTAGAGGGGCGAGTAGTGGCCTTGACACCCAAAATTTTAAAAAATTATACTTATCTATAACAATTTATATTTGGAATACAGAGGGTTTGGTGTCGATTATTTTTTTCTATTTTATCCCTATATTTATAATCTAAAACAATATACTCAATCACGTACTCACGTTCTGTAAATTTTGCATTAACCCATGACAGAATGATGTAACTGCTCGTTAAGATATTCTTATTGGATGTAAATTATTGTTACAAATATTTTTATTAAGATATGTTTTGAAGGAATAAAAGTATAATAGTTCAATAAGGATTATTTTTTTAAAAAAATAAATTTACACTAATAATTTTTCTCTTCAAATTATTAACGTACTTTTCTAATATACTCTAAATACCTACACAATATATAATATTAATTATTAGCGTTCAAATTTAAGTTCCAATATTGTTATTAACGAGAGAGGTTTATTAATTTTTAAAAAAAAAATTTACACACAATAAGTTTTGTATCAATATATCATGATTCATTTTAAAAATAATATTTATTCATCTAAGTTATAGAATGTCTTGAAAAATTATATTTAAATAATTTTTTATTTTTTAACTATTTTATATTTTTAGATTGAAAATTTTGTATTTTTTTTATTCAAGCTTTATTTTTATATTTTATTTTAATTGTCTTATTTAAAATTATTAATATAAATTTTTATTTTGTAGGATAAATAAAAAGATGAGATTTTTTTAATAAATTAAATTATTGAAAAACTTACTTATTATAAAAGAAGTTAAGTATATTTCTTGATTATAAGAATACATATAATTCACTTTTGAATGTAATCAAAATAAATATAAATTTATTCAATTTTTTAAATTTTACATTAATTATTAAAATTATAACATAATGAATGTACTTCTATACAAATTTATTCTTATTTTTGTACTTTATTTTAATTTTGTTAAACAAAAAAGTTTAAATATTATTTACTTTTAATTTTTAACTTTTATCACAAATAAAAATATATGACTTTGTGTGTATTAAATAAATTTTTTCATTGGACATTTTTATTGGACACATTTCAATCGATTGGGTAGCATTACCAATCGATTGAAGTTGGCAAAAAATTCAACTTTATCACCTTCCAATCGATTGGATTACATTACCAATCGATTGAATTTAGCTAAAACTTCAATGGGGGATGCTTCCATAAAGACGCAGAAAACGTCTTTTTTTAAAGATATTTTTTAATAATTAAAATTTAACACATATAATAATTTAAATTATGTTATTTTTATCAAAATTAGGTCAGAAAAATTAATTTGATAAATGAATAGTGAATCAAATTTTGAATATGTCTAAATTAATATTATTTTTTATAAAAAATTACTACAATACCCCTATTATATAAAATGATTAAAATACTCTTATTATATATATTAATTTTGAAAATCCTAAATTCTAGCCCTTTTTCTCTATTGTTATAAGGTTAGAATTTAAAGTTTTTAAAATTAATATATATATATATATATATATATATATATATATATATATAATAGAGATATTTTAGTTGTGTTTTATAATAGGGATATTATAGTAATTTTTTATAAAAAATATTAATTTACACCAATTCAAAATTTAATTTATTAATTTTTGTGCTAAACTGATTTGTCCACTCTAATTTTAATAAAAATAATATAATTTAACTGATTATATGTGTTAAATTTTAATTTTTAAAAAACATCTTTAGAAAAAGACGTTTTTAACATCTTTATTTAAGTGGCTCCCAACTTCAATATCATCACTTTCCAATCGATTGTATTTGGCAAATCCATGTTATTTTCGTGAATTCAATCGATTGAGTAACAAAAACAATCGATTATTATTGGGCATTCATTCAATTGGAAAGTATAAATAATCGATTGGTTTAAACGAAAACCATTCTACCTTACAACTTTCAATCGATTGTTTTGTGATACATTGTAATTCAATCGATTGAGTTACAATTCAATCGATTGTTTTGATAAATGATAAACCAATCGATTGAATTTCAAAGAAACACGATTTGAAAGCCATGGACGAACGTCACGAGATCAAATTTAATATTTTAATCGATTGGAATGGCCAAAAGCTTTATTAGGATCAATGGAGGATATAATTGGTTGTTATTTTTGTATTTGATTGTTAATAAATATAATAGATAATTGATAAAATAATAATTTATAAAATAAAAAACAGTTTTTATAATTAAATAAAATATATGAGATTAATTTGTAATTAAAATTAGTTCAAGGACTATGTAGCAATTGTTAAAAAAACTCTAAAAACATATTTTCTAATGGGACCATTAAGTGATCCAAAAGTTGTGGGACCACCGAATCCTGAACCCTATTACCTCCTCCTCTTCTTTGTTATTCTTTTATGCTATTGTTGCTAATTTTTTCATTTTTTTCTTCTTCTGGTCTTTCCGATGTTTGCAACATTTTCTATTTTTGTATTTTATTTAATTTTTTTATATTCTTAAGAGCGCGAACCAACTAGAAGAATGAAAAGGTAAAACAAAAAGAAGAATATAAAAAAGAGAAAAGGAGGAATTTGAAAAAAATATAAAACAAAACACATAAACAATAGGTTAAAACAAAAGTTAATTTAAATTTTAAAATTTTAATTTTAAATTAATTATGTTTATTCATGTTTAGTGGGCTTGAGATGTAGTCCATTGTTCACAATTTTCCTTGTCTACTTAGCGAAATTCAAATTTTAGTTACAAAACATAGAAATTATTTTGAACAGTGCATATTTTTTTGTCGAATAATAATAATGAAAAAAATACATAAGTTTTTGTTAAAAACGTAAAATTTTCATTAAATAACACAGAAATTAAAGTTGTATAACAAAAAAAATTTTTGAATTATGCAGATTTTTTAATTGAATTACAAAAAAAAAATATAAATTTTAGTTAAAAAACATAAAAATTTTAATTGCATATGGTACAAATTCTCTTGGATTGTGCAGATTTTTTTTTATCTTATTCTTGTTCTTCATCTTCCTCCTCTTTTTCTTTCCTCAACACAGTTTGTGTTTTTCTTCAATAAATTTTCATGTTTACTTTTTTTTTTCTTCTAAATATTGTATTTGCCTTAAAAAATGCATTTACCATCATAAAATTTCTTTATTTTGTATAAAAAGACTATTTTTTTATTCTTCTTCTTTATAAAATTTTTAGAAATTCATAAACACAAATAAACAAATAAGAAATGAAGCGGGAAAACGTAGAAGAATGAAAAAGTAAAAAATTTAGAGCCAGTTAGTTATTATCCAACTTGGTTAAACTTGTTATAAAAAACACTTGTCATAATTTATTCATTTATATTGAATACATAAAATCTGGACCACCGTATATCTTTCACCGTGAATAACAGTAATAAAAATTCGAGCAGGAAAATGATGTCTAACAAAAATAATGTGTAGGCAGAATGCAATTGTAAATCAAGGAAACACTGTTGAGGCAATTAAATGGGAGAAAAAAATTTGGTGGCGAAAATGACCAACTAGATATAAGATTCTAATACACGACAGGGGAAGCACAATACTTTTTGGCTTCCCGAACAAAACAAGAAATACATAAAAAAATCATAACGAAACGAGGGCCAATATGACAACGAATAATTTAACATCAGCGAAAACATCAAAGCTTCGTCGTCAAAAAAAGCTTACAGGTCACAAGGGATTTGGTAAAACCAAGACTTCAACGTTTCCTTGTAACTATAATAAAGGACAAACAAATAATATTTAGCATATTACAAAGGAAAAACCACAAGACTGAACATCAATTGTATGATGATGATCACTTGGCAGAATGAAGTGCTATCAATTGGCAAAAATATCATGCCACAACCCATCTGACACCATGTGATATGTAAACCGGCCACTGCGAAAACCAAAGCTCGGTCCAGCAACCCTCTATTTACCAAGGATGGACCTTAAAGGACGCACACAAGGAAAGCATTAACTTGACCCCAATTGTCGTCCTGTGGTACTGGACGTCTTTAAACCAGCCGAAACTCCTGCAGTTGACAAACTTCTGAATAATGTCTTGAATAGTAAAGAAAGCGCAAGCCATAAAGAAATCACCAAAATTATCTACTGAAAATCCAAGGATTTACAGATAAGAATAGGGAGAAGAGTGCCATAATGTTACCCAAGAAAAAAACACGAATATCTTCTAACTAAAAGTTGAATCCACCGGGTGGCACAGCAGGACCATCAGAGCCACCAAAGTTGAACCCTGATTGGGAACCATCCCCTGGAGGCATCGTCTCGTCATCTTCCTCCAACCAGTATGTTTCAAGAATCTTCACTGCCTTTTCATAAATCTCTGTGTTATCATGACTCTGGAGGTTCTCAATTTTCTCCAAACCCTCCGCATCGTCAATCATTTGGGCATATAGATTCACATCACCGGTATTGCCCATATTTTTATCAGCTTCTCCCACCTTCAAGATGTTTTCAAGTCCTTCCAAACAAACTGTCACAATTCTAGGATCAGGACAGATGAGAAGGTCGCACAAGGGCTTGATACACCCTTGGCTTACCAGGTACCTGTCAACCAAGGAAAATAATCATAACATGATACTAAAACTATCATAACAAGACTGTAACATCCAGGGGATGTTATGATCAAAAGCTACTCTCCATACTTGATTTGTTCGTGAGATCCACCAGATGTAGCATTTGATATAGCCCAAGCAGCCTCTTTCTTGATGTCAAACTCAGCATTTTGAAGCAGGCTGACCAAAGGACCAATTATATTAGACTCAATTACAGCCTGTAATTGAAAAATACAAGAACATATAGTTCATAATTAGAAGAGGATATTATAAATCTTAATTATTAGAACAAGCAAGTGCAACGAAATAAAGAGAGGGGAGCATGCTATACCTGAATCTGCTGTTTATTACCAGCTGTGATGTTTGATATGGTCCAACAAGCTTCCTTCTTGATGCTTTTTTTATAAGTATTAGATAACAGATTAAGAAGGCAAGGAAGAGCTTGATGGTTGATGATAATCTATGAAGAAAAGAATCACATTAAAAAAATCCCGAATAAGTACAAGAACATTTAATTACTGTAACACCAAGTTTAATTAAGCGATTATCATCAGATACAAAATTTGTAGTAGCTTGTGGTCCAAGTTAAGAGTTGGTTGAGAAAGGGCAAAGGTAGTTAGTCTTTTCAGTTAGGTAGTTACTTAGTTATGGTTTAATACAATATAACTATAAATACATGAAGAAATTATGTAAACATTAAGTAAGATCACTAAATGAATCAAATTCAGATTAACACAAGATTTCTCTCTTCTTCCTTCATCATCAATTCATTTCTTTCAAGATCCTTAACCAAGAATCAGATTTCTGTTAGCATAATTGCTTACTGAGTTCTTGGTACAGTTACAAACTCTTTCAAGTAATGTGGAATAACAGAGGAAGGGGAAACAAGGACATCACAATCAATTGATAAATGTATGTTCTGTCTATGTCCCTCAATGCAGAAAAGCATAGTGAGGTACTGATCATAACGAAAGAACCGTGACATGTTCTGGAACCTAATACCTGAGTTTGCATATCATCTCCAGTGACAATATTTCCAACTGTTCGAAGAGCAGGAATTAGAACTGAAGGGGATGGGTGCCTGGACAAGAACAAAAAATAAAAGAAAAGTTAGAATTGACAACAAATGAGACTGGGTCACTAGGACACAAGCATATATATAACTACACAGCCATATGTTTAGTACTCACATTAAAAGCTCAACTAGCCGGGGACAGACACCAGCTTCAATTACAGCTTGAATTTTATCATTTGTACCATCAGAAAGATATGAAAGTGCCCAACACGCATCAGTCAAGACTTCTTCATCATTTGAATGGATAAGACTAGCAAGGGCAGGAAGTGCAGGTTTAACCTGTTTAAAAAGAAAGTGAAATGTACGGAAAAGAAATCAAACATAATTACATAAGTAACTTAGTTAAGTAGAAGTTAGAAATGTTGAAAAATAAAAAGTGGTTAAACCAACGATATTAAGACATTTACATACAAGTGCAACGAAATTACATATTAAATGATCTGTAAGGGCCACTCATAAAGAAAAATGCTGCCACATACATAGAAACATTACGACGGAAATGCATGAATTGATTTCTAGAGAACAGAGAAAAAGCAGAGCGAAACTGCTCATCAGACCGCAAAACCAACTATAACAAAGTAATGAAGTATTTTAAAAAAATATGAGAACACTCTAATCAATAGGGTACATATATGTACATCTAGATCTCATTGTGATAAAGGACTGTACTACAATATTTAAAAAGGAAAGAGAAGATATGTTGCTACTTTTGGTTTCAATGGGGAAGAGAGATAAGAGAAGGGTTTAAAGTATATATAATGAAATGGACTAAGATTTATACTTCAAGACCTCCATTTCTCTCCGAAACAAAAGCTTGCAAACAAACCTAAGGACCAGACAATCAATTTTCAAAGACTGATTATTCAGAGAGATTAAGGCATTAAATAAACTGTTTTTCACCTGATCAAAAGGAGGCTGTGGCTTGCCCCTGCAAAAGTTTGAAAGTGTCCAGGTAGCATTCCTAAGCATGGAAAGTTTGGCATGTTCATTCAATTGCGCCAACAGAGGAAGCAGAGCACCATGACTGAGTACAAGATCACGGCATCGGGGAGAATCCCCAGCAACATTTCCTAATGCCCACACTGCCTGGAAACCATAAACAAGTGGTTAAATCAAAACTTTTAACTAAAGATACCATGAACACTTAGATACATTGCATTGCATTGTCTGCTACATATTAATAATAAATAATAACACTCAGCATTAAGAACCCTCCACTTTCTTTGTATGCATGAGCAAATACATAGCACCATTATACCTGCCACAATTATCTCATCAAAATCCAGAGGGGAAGATGAACAACTGTATTTCATAATCGTGATCCATATTTTTAACTTCACAAACTTAACAAAAACAACAATTATACACAAACAATGCATGTATATGTTCCCCAACACTTAACAGATGCAACAGCACAAAAAAGGTACCTGTTCACGGACATCGTCACTGGGTGAAGCAAGGAGCCTTACAAAAATGGGGACAGCCCCATGATCAATTACCACCTTGGTGTTTTCAGATGTTCCAGAAGCTATATTTGTCAAAGCCCAAGCTGCCTCGAACTAACAACATGCAATGAACATAGTCAATGAAATATAGTAGAAGCTAGAAAGCATGTACATAACGACTGGCCATTTGTTTCTACAGGTCCACATTAGACCTTGTTCGACACACTAATAACACATTTCATAATTCACATGTACATTTGGGGGAAAAATTATCTGAGAAAAGAAATGACATGCAAATTTTTAGTTTATTCAGATTTTAAAATAACTTAAATATTGAAATTTAAAACATGAATCATCTTATTTAAATTTTTTCAAACTTTTAATTACATACACCATCTATGAATATTGTAATTTTCAAACTTTAAAGTGTTCCAAGTGTTCTGCATCCATATACCTACCTACCTATACTTTCAAGTTAAAAGACTAATCAAAGAAAACAAGGCAGACAACAAACCTGCAACTGGGGGAAATCATCCCTCGAAAGAAATTCAACAAAGCGAGAAACGACACCAGCCTGTATAACCTCCTCAATCGGCGGACAGCGCTCTGGAACACAAAAAGCACCCATCTAAGTGAACTAAACAAAACGACAAGAAATAAATGAGGTAGTAGTATAAACTATAAAGACCAAACATCTAACCAATCGAAAGCAACTTCCGGAACTGAGTAGTTGCTTCCAGCTGAAGGCTATTATCATCAGAATAAACACCTGCAACCATCGTAGGTAGGTGTTCCAACTGCACCACCATAAACTTTCAGTGTAAGCAAATTAACACAATCAACGCACTGCCATCAACATTCTTAATAAAACTACTGAAGTCTACTCGGTAAACATATATATAGCGAAATCAGAAGATCAATTCAACAATTCAAGTATCATTTGTGAACAGGTCAACCGAGCACGCATCTAAGTAAACTAACGATATCCATTTTCGAGGGATAAAATAGGGAGAAAAATGATTATCATTATGAGCAGGAAAAAAGAGAGTACAGATTGTGGAAAATTTAAGAATTGACCTTCTTCTCTAGCACAGTGGATTGTGCCGAAGCGGGAATCTGCTGTGCTTGGAGACCCTCGCGCCGCTTCTTCTGTAAGCTCTCTTCCCTTCGGTTCTTCCTGATCTCCACCATGGTGTCTTCTCGCCGCCGGCGACCCTCCTCGGCGTCGACAGCCACCTTGTAGCGGCTACGGCGGACATCGGTCCTTGAGTTTCCGGTTGGGCGATACGACATCGCTTGGGAACAATCAAGAGAAGAGTGAACTGATGAGTAGGGTTTCTTGGAGAGTAGATAAATAGAATCGAAGAGATTTTGGGTTTAAGCCTTAAGCTATTGAAAAATAGGGTTTTCGCTACTGAAGAAATGGCAAGAAGCGGGGGCAGACTGTGTTTTGGAAACCAGGAAAAAGTACAACTCAAGTCAGGAACTCAGGATGCAATTTGTTATTTGTAATGGAAATTTATTTAGTAATGGAGCACTTTTTTAATTTTGTTGTGATAGGATTTGTGTATAGCATGGTTATTGGAGCGCGAGGAGAATCACCAGGTTTGTGATGGCTGCGTGGAACAAATCGGACGGTCGGATTACACAAATTAAAAAGTACACAAATCTAACCGTCTCATTTGTATATTATAAGTTATGCATCTTTCATGCACTTTTTTAACCTTAGATTTTGACTCTTTTAGTTTTGTATCTCAGCAACATATTTCCTCAACCATTTCTTTTATTCTCACTCGTGCCTCACTCTCCGTACCACTTCCAATCTCACCTTTCTTTTCTCTTCTTTCATTATTGCTGTCGAAATTCAAGAGGAAGAAAAAATTGCCACGATCAAAATTTTAACAATGCTAAAGAGATATAAAATAAAAAAAATTAATCGTTCAGAACTTTATATTATTAATTATCTTGATTATCTTTATACCGTACTTCCATAATCTCAGACGAAATCGAACAATATTTCGGCGTAACGGCTATATTCTAACACATTACTCTCCGCAAATTTCGAACTCAGAACGTCCCACTCAATCTCATACTCAAATCACTACGATCTCAGACCTTATCAATCAAAAATCTCGGAAATTAACCAACCACAAAGCAAACAGACTAGGTTATAAAGTCAGGCCTAGGATTTGAATAAAAAACACACAACATACTTCGAATCACACCTGTTATCACTTATATCCTTTATTTAGTTTATTCTTCCATTGACTTGGACGTCGGAGTCCTTTTTGCAGGTACCACGCTCGGATCCGAGTTCACGAGGATACAACCTACCCAACCAAGGTCACCGAGCTCACCTCGATCAACAAGGAACCGACGTATAGCTCGGCAGCAGTATCCTTGCAAGAACATTTGGCGCCCACCGTAGGGCCCGAAAAGTTTAATTTCGCCCACAATTATTTTAATCCTTATAATCCATCTGCGTCCATTTTGCATCCGTTTTTCTTTGCAGGAGGGACACTATAACTGATCATTCGGAGACTCAACAACCCTCCCGAACTAACACTGACCTCATAGTTGCCAACGCCGCCCTCCTGACGGAAAATCAGCGGATGGCCAAACTTTTAGCGGCAATGCAAAACAATAGAGATCGAAAAATTGACAATAAAAAGACAAACGATGATCAACATGAAGAGCATCAATCATAGTCTAATGCAAAGACAGGGGAAACCCCCCTCCAAAACTGGGAGACAACAAGCCAATCCATTTTCTGATGAGATAATGAATTTCAAAATACCCATGAACTTTATGCTCCCGATGACCCTAGCACCATATAAGGGAGTCGGGGATCCTAAAGTTCATGTCATGAAATTTGAGTCCATGATGTTTCTCAACAGTGACTCCGATCCTATTTTATGCCGATTCTTTCCTACTTTTTTGGATGGAGCTGCCTTATATTGGTTTTCCAATTTGCCTGCAAGGTCTATAACTAGCTTTGATGAGTTCGCCAAGATGTTTATCAATCATTTTGCAGCATCTAAAATTTATGTGAGGGACTTAGATTACCTCAACACAATCAAGCAAGGGCAGCATGAGAGCCTGAAGGATTACATGACGCGTTTCACCACAGCGGCCATGGAAATCCCCGACCTTAACCCAGAAGTATAGCTACACGCGATTAAAAGTGGCCTTCAACCCGGAGAATTTCAGGAAGCTATAGCTGTAGCAAAGCCAAAAAAAACTGGAGGAATTCCAAGACAAGGCCACGAGACAAATTGAGATAGAAGAGTTACGTGAAACACAAAGAAACGAAAGACCATCATCTTGGAAGGAAGACGACAGGCCGAGCAGGTCCCATCACAAGGATCCCAAAAATCCTTTTAAACTAACACCAAAACTTGATTCTTATACCAGGTTTAACACAAGAAGAGAAGACATCATCAAAGAAATACTGCACAACAGACTCATAAAGCCACCAGTCAAGGCGGGAACATACCAAGATCAAAAATACGTGGACAAAAGCAAACATTGTGTGGTCCACCAAAAGTTCAGCCATACCACTGATGAATGCGTAGTGGCCAAGGACTTACTAGAGAGATTAGCAAGGCAGGGACTACTGGACAAATACATCAGCCTCAGGAATCGCAAGAAGCCAGCCGAAGACCTACACAAGCCTAAATTCACATCCGAGAACAAAAAAAATGAAATTGGCGCAACCCAGTAGAAACCCCCGCTTCCAAAGGAGTCATAAACTACATATCAAGGGGTTTCGCAGGAGGAGGAATTACCAGAACAGCCAGGAAATGAAGTTACCGGGTGATGATGACGATGGAGGAGTCTCACCAAAATCTGCCCGTCCCGACCTCCACCACCCATATCAGTTTCAATAATAATCACTACAAATCACAAATACCGAACTTGGACAACCCAGTGGTAATTTCGGTGCACATGGGGGAGTTAACAATAAAAAAGGTCCTGCTCGACCCAAGAAGCAGCGCCGACGTTTTATTCTATTCTACATTAAAAAAAATGTAGCTGAGTGATAAAGCATTACAACCATCAGGAGGGGAATTGGCAGGATTCTCAGGTGAAAGAGTCCCCATATCAGGTTATGTGTGGTTAAGAACAACATTGGGAGAACCACCGAATTGCAAAACACTTGATATTCAGTTCTTGGTAGTAGATTGTGTTAGCCCATATGGTGCACGAAATTGCAATAACACTTTTTGTAATCCGCACAACTAACCAGCAAGTGCACTGGGTTGTCCAAGTAATACCTTACATGAGTAAGGGTCGATCCTACGGAGATTATTGGTTTGAAGCAGACTATGTTTATTTTATTAATCTTAGTCAGGATGTCAATAAGATTAATTGGATTTAATTGTAAGAAGTCAAAGTATTTGGAATAAGAAATTGTTACTTTATTAATGGAGAATCTGTTGGAGTTTTGGAGATGCTTTGTCCTCTGAATTCCTGCAATGTAATATTCAACTCAATTGTTTGTAAAGTTCCATCCATGGCAAGCTGTATGTAGGGTGTCACCATTGTCAGTGGCTACTTCCCATCCTCTCAGTGAAAACGTTCCAGATGCTTTGTCACAGCACGGCTAATCAGCTGTCGGTTCTCGATCATGTTGGAATAGGATCCATTGATCCTTTTGCGTTTGTCATCACGCCCAGCAATCGCGAGTTTGAAGCTCGTCACAGCCATTCAATCCTTGAATCCTACTCGGAATACCACAGACAAGGTTTAGACTTTCCGGATCCTCAAGAATGGCCGCCATCAGTTCTAGCTTATACCACGAAGATTCTGATTAAGGAAGCTAAGAGATGCTCATCCAATCTGATGTAGAACGGAGGTGTTTGTCAGGCACACGTTCATGGATTGAGGAAGGTGATGAGTGTCACGGATCATCACCTCCTTCACAATTAAGCGCGAATGAACATCTTAGATAGGAACACACACACATTTGAATGAAATAGAAACAATTGCATTAATGAATTGAGACGCTGCAGAGCTCCTCACCCCCAACAATGGAGTTTAGAAACTCATGCTGCCAAAAGGTACAATTTTCAGATCTAAAAATGTCATGAGGTACAAGATAAGTCTCTAAAAGTTTTTAAATAGTAAACTAGTAACCTAGGTTTACAGAATATGAGTAAACTAAGATAATTGGTGCAGAAATCCACTTCTGGGGCCCACTTGGTGTGTGCTAGGGCTGAGACTAAAGCTATCCACGTGCTGAGACTTTTCTTGGAGTTGAACTCCAAGTTATAACGTGTTTTGGGCGTTCAACTCCGGATCATGACGTATTTCTGGCGTTTAACTCCAGACAGCAGCATGTACTTGGCGTTCAACGCCAAGTTACGTCATCTATCTTCACGCAAAGTATGGACTATTATATATTGCTGGAAAGCCCTGGATGTCTACTTTCCAACGCCGTTGAGAGCGCGTCAATTGGACTTCTGTAGCTCCAAAAAATCCATTCCGAGTGCAGGGAGGTCAGGATCCAATAGCATCAGCAGTCCTTTTTCAGCCTAACTCAGATTTTTGCTCAGCTCCCTCAATTTCAGCCAGAAAATACCTGAAATCACAGAAAAACACACAAACTCATAGTAAAGTCCAGAAATATGATTTTTTCCTAAAAACTAATAATATTCTACTAAAAACTAACTAAAACATGCTAAAATCTACATGAAATTATCCCAAAAAGCGTATAAAATATCCGCTCATCACCATACAATATCATTTTGGGGCGTCTGTCCCTTAACTCTTTTGGGGCCATAGTCTCCAGTATATACCTGTGTGTCATGTTTCCTTTGCAGGATAACAACGTGGCAACGGTTCACGCAGATCACAAAGAAGCTAGACAATGCTACAATGCAAGTTTACAGAAAATCACACAAGAACAAATCCCAAGGATCAATTCTGTATACAACTCAGAAAGCATTCCAAACCTTGCTAAAATGGACCCTAGGACAACAACAGCCGTCCTTCCCTAACAGATGAAATGCAAAAGGTAAAACTAGGAGAAACAAATCAATATACTAACATCGGTTTTGCTTTTTCTGCAAAAAAAAAAACAACAGCATCTGAAAGACATACTAAGAGTCAACGCCGACCTCTTTGCTTGGACCCATGCTGACATGCCCGGGATTGACCCAAATTTCATATGCCACAAGCTAGCGGTAAATCTCAATATCTGACCTATAAGACAAAAGAAACGTAGCCTAGGCACCGAAAAAAGGACCGGAGTAGCAGAAGAGACATAGAAACTACTCGATGCAGGGTTCATCTGAGAAATTCGATTTGCTTCATGGCTAGCAAATGTAGTTATGGTCAGAAAAAGCTCGAAAATGGAGGATGTGCGTTGACTTCACAGATCTCAACAAAGCTTGTCCGAAGGACTCCTATCCATTGCCAAACATCGACAGACTAGTAGACGACACCTCTGGCTACGAAGTACTGAGTTTCATGGAAGCCTACTATGGGTACAACCAGATACAAATGCACCCAGAAGACGAAGATAAGACGGCATTTGTAACCAATCAAGGTAACTTTTGCTACAAGGTAAAATCGAAGACAGAAGTTCAGTATCCATGAAGAACACGTTCACTTTCGCTCCCGGTCTTCTTTCCTTCTTTTTTTCTTAGTTAGCTTTGTTGATGATGATAATTAATGAAGGTTAGTGAGGCTTTAATGATTAGTTGACACATGGGGGATAATATCTAAAACGAATAATTATGAAAATTGGATATATTAAAATACAAGTAATAATGTATAGGGATAATATACATGAGTTACTAATATAAATGATATTAGTAACTGAAGGATAAAATATATTGGATGAAGCATTAGTAACTCTAAACTCATAAAAAAATATCGATAATTACTTATATCGGCAAATATCAGACTTGGTAATAATATTAACTAAACTTTATCAAAGCAGGTAACAACAACAACAACAACAACAACAACAACAACAACAACAACAACAATTTTATCCTTTCTCGAAATATCTCGTTAAAAATTATGTTAAAATCTTAATTAATTTAAACTCTAGTTATTATAAAATCAATGATGTAAAATATTTTATTATAAAAAGAATTATATAATAATCTTAATTAATCCAAACTCAAATTATAATAATAATTATAAAAATCAATTTAACTTTTTCTATTAAAATAGTTTCTAATAAATAGTTCAACCTAATAAAATAAATAATAATTAATTTAAACTTTAATAATTATAAAATCAATTTAATTATTCTTAATAAATTAGTTTCTAAAAATAAAGAGCTCCAATTAATAAAATAAATTACAACTTATTTATATTTAGATTTTTAAAAATGCAGGTCGCTACAAATGCCGCCAAATCGGCACAAACAAATTGTGGAGGGGCATTTACGGGAGACTGATTTTTATCATGTTTCCTAGATTGGGGTAATCCAATGTCAGTCAAAATTGGTTAATGCTCTGATCGAGAGACGGCACCTTGAGATTCACACATTCTATTTTTCAGTTGGTGAGTGTGCTGTGACATTGGAGGACGTGGCGATAATTCTTGATCTTCTGACAAATAGTCTTCCAGTTATAGGACCGACCCTCAGCAATTATGAGGCCTTAGAGACCGAATGCTTGCACTAGTTTGGTGTTGCACCTAGGAAGACAGTTTGTAGAGGAAGCTTCATAAAGTTGACGCACTATAAGAAAAATGAGTTTTAGCGACAAACTTTTAGCAACAATAACATAATGGCCACTGTTTCTTTTATTTATGTTTTTATGGTCATTATATATTTGTCATTAATACTATATATTATAATGATAATTATTATTATTGTCACCAAAAAATACATGAAAAAAGTTTTAGAAACAAATTTTAGTGGCAATTATATAGTTGACACTATTATTATATTTATAATGGCAATTATTATTATTGCCACTAAATTATTATTTATTTTTACTTTTAGTTTTAATTTTTTTAAACTAATAATGGTAATTATGTAATTGTCATTAAAATTTCATTATAATATTTTATTTAGTTTTGTTTTTAGTTTTAATTTTCTTGTAGTGTTCGTTATTTGATTTCCCGAAGAAGAGAACCCTTGTCTCCCTGATAACCCGCTCCCTGAAAAATTTTCCACTGATAACCGCCCACCACCGCCGACATAGGCCTATTGCCATTGCCGACGATCGACACCTATCGTCCTACTAACACATCTGTCTTCCTGTTTCCATGTTCTGCTTCAGATATAAGTCAAATCCACACCAAATCCACCTTAGATTCGTGTTGCTGCTCTAGACATCAAACATTATTGCCATTGCCATTGCAGTTGTTGTTACCCTTGCCATTGTAGTCATTGTTGTCGTCATCGTCGCGAACCTTTGTTCCTTCCGCTGTCACATTTGCCCTTCGTTGACTCCATTGACTCCACCGTATTAATTCATTATAGCAAGTAACTCTTATGGGCATTCTCTTTACTTTGATCCATCTCTTTTTATTTTTATTTTACTTTTGCCTATGATTTGATTTGTGTCTCTGCGTTTGTTTGAAGTAAAAATACACACTCTCTTTGTTCTCATTATTCAAATTTATAATGTGTTTAATTGCTTCATTAGTTTAGTATAATTTCATTTTTCTTCTTTCTATAATGTGTTTTGATTAATATAGTTACTATTTGAATTTGTGGTTTTAGATAACTGTGTTTAGATGTACTTTCATAGATGTTTTCATCTAATTGTGTGTGTATGTATGTGTGCATTTATAACTTTGTCAATGAGCTTGGCTTATCAAATAGTATAGTAAGTTGAATAATAGTATAGTAATAAGTAGTAATAATAACAAATTAAAGCATAAGAAAAACTCTTACGAACTGAGATAGCAAATTTATATTTATTCAAAGACTCTAAAAAGGCACCTAAAAAGGTTCGCAGACCAAACAAGTAGCAAAGAGGTAAACAAGTAAAAGAATAAAGGAAGCATGTATACCTCAAAAACACTCATGGATTATGAACAAAATGAATGAAATGTATGTACTATGGATGATACAAATATCTTAACACATATTCTTCATCTTTATCTTAATTTTCTCAAAAAGAAAAATATGAATATAATGTATGAAAAATGATTTACGAAAAACGAAACCTATTTTTGTTTTACTTGCTGAAAGTGCGATCATGGTTAATTGAATGTTACTATAAAGTCATAGATTATTGCAGGGAAACATTCGACATCTTTGTGCTAAAGGATCTTTAGTTTTTTAGATTGAACTATAGGAGTTAAAAGAACTAGTTAATTATTGGACAAATACTATTAAAAGACAAATACTATTTATTTAAGTTCTATACTTTATTTTTTTAATTGCTTCTATCTCTCATGAAGTGGTCATGCTTTCTATGTGTTATGCGTAATCTTCATTACTTTGCTGCATTGAGTATGTTTTGTAACTACATTTGTTGGAATTCTTTTTTCAATTTTGTTATTGTTGTAGCAGTTATTAAGGTTTCTTTTAAGGCCAGTAACTGTTTGTAGATTGTGTTAAAGGTGAATTGGAATGTCTTTAATGGAGGTTGAGTTACAATTGTGCTCTGTTATTTTTGTAGTTGCTGCTTACATATCAAGCTGTCTAGTATTGTCCCACATAGGCTTATATCGAGAAAGAGGGCGGCAAAAAGTTGAAACAAAAGCAAAGGGAGCGCATGCAACCAAAAATGGGGAAAATAGACATAGACTATCAGGTTTCATCTGATTTTGCATTTTTCTTACCATTCTACATTGCTTGAATACTGCTATCAGTTTTCTGATTATTCTAAATTCACTATTTTTATCCTTTCTCATGGGTTTGTTTTCTTTTGCAAGGTTCCTCATGATACATTTTTCAAATACTAAACAAAGCTAAAGTTGACATCTCTTGGGGACCTATATCACGAAGGAAAAGAATTTGAGGTATAATCCATGTTAAGGTGTTGCCGGACAATAAATGCACAAACCACATTTTTGCTTGTAACTTTGGTAAATCCGTGTTCACAAACCACTATATGTGTTTGTACATAGAAAGAATTGCATCTTACATAATTATGTTTGATATAAAGGTAAAACTGAGAGAGATGAAACCTGGCATGTTATCACATGAATGGAAAGAAACTTTTGGTATGCCTGAGGGAGCTCTTCCTCCCTGGCTTATAAATATGCAAGTAATATTGTAGTGAACTGATTTGTTCTTGTATATTTTTTCATGGTTGTTAGCCCTTTGACTACATTAATTTGGTTCTTTTAGCGATACGGTCCACCACCATCTTATCCTTATTTAAAGATACATGGATTGAATGCTCCTATCTCTTGCACTTGTTTTTTTAGATTGTATTTGATTGCTTTTTTATTTTTTCCCTATGATTTTTTATTGGCTGAGTTTCGATGATCCTCTCCTTAATTATGTGGTTGGCACTGGCGCAAAGGACAAATCAAGTGCCAAAAGGGTAAACGTTCTCTATTTTTGTTTGAGGGGATGGGAGCTTAGTCACATAACGATAGAAGAGCAGTGTTTTTCATTCTTTTGCCTTATGAACTTTCAGGTTGATTTGCTCAAGGGTTAGGAGTCGGACAAAATAGATGTCACCTTACTCCCGAAAGAGCTAGAATCGCTAGATAATGTCTTATTTACAAAGTATTTTTTCTAATTTATTTTTTGGTTTCTTAATTTTGTTGACTATGTTAACTTTATTATGCCAAAGTGACAAGGTATGATTTATTACTTATGTTGGAATTATACAGGTATGAAGAAGCAAGGGAAGAAGAGAGGGCATGTAGTCAGCGTGAAGATTTCAGTGCATGGTTGCAGAGGTATGTAACTTTCAGCCTTAAAAGTCATTCTTGTAGTGTTTCTCATTGGAATTTGACTATTTTTGCCTTTTCTTCTTTATGATTCCTTCTCCATTTCTTTGGTACATTCAAAATAATCCAATTGTCTTCTCTTACTCAAGACTACCTCTTCCTGTGAACAATTCAATCCGCTAATAGAGTGTCATCTTTGGGGGCGTCCTGCTACCTCAGATTCCATCCAATTCTTCTCAATAATACTATCTGGACATTCTACTTGTGATAAATTATCACTAGTTATAGGCCACTTTTTCAACTTCTTCATCAAATTAAACATAATTCCACTACTACCATAGTTTATGTACCTATTGCTTTGATCAAAGAAGGAACTAACACAATTCCACTACTATTATTCACAACAGGTTGGGGGCTAGCTGGCTTATCAGAATCCATTGGTGAGCATGTGTTATTTAATTGATTTCTTAAATATGAATTCACCTATCTCAGGTATTCAAGCTCTTTAACATCATTTAATCTTCTTTATCCTTAGTTGTCAATTAGAATTGAATTAAATGATAGATGATAAATGATGAATTATTGATTAAATTTATCCAAAATGCTAAAATTTGAATTGTCCACTATGAAGCACAAATACTTCATTTTCACTTTTGTGTGTATGTTATCTCTATGTATGCATCTCATATTTGTGCAACATAAATCATCCAAAATAGAGGATGGTTATCTCTAAAGATTTAGCAAGACAAGACAACTGAGATTCAAGAGAAGACAGCTTGCAAGTGAGACTTCTCTTCTGCATCTGCAGCTCCTTATTGACCTTCCTTAACTCAACAACCTCAAGCTCAAGATCCTGTATTGAACTATCCTTTTACCCTTTAACCACCAGTTCACCACTCTCAGAAGAGACACAGATCAATGCAGTAAGTTGCTCAGAGAGGCCATGTTTCTCTTGTTCCAATAATGCTACCTTTTTCACAAGTTCAACAACCTCAGCATGATATTCATTTGAGCAATTAAGTTACTGTATCGGTTATCCAGTGTAACTTGTTGTTTCTTCTCAACATAGATTTGTAGTATTTGTGTGGTTTAAATTTGTATTATGCGTTATTACTTTTCAAGAGAAATTTGTATATAAATATTTTGAATTTAATGAAATATTTTATTTTATAGTAATTCATTTTAGCAATTTTATATTATGTACAATAATAATAATTATTGGTAAAAATAATTTGAAATTTTTGAAAAAGGATAGGTTGTTATTTCTAAAAGAGTGGGTATAATTAAAAAATCTTAAGATTTTAACAGCAATAGTAATGGCAACTAAAAGTGAATAACATTACAATTTTAGAATTATTTTTAGTGTCTATATAAATTTGGTAAAATGGATTTTGGTGGCAGTAGTAATGGCCATTAAAAGTGAATAACATTGCAATCTTAGAATTACTTTTGGTAGCCATATGATTGCTAAGAAAATGGCCGTTAAAAGTTATATATTTTTTGTGGCAATTAAAAAGGTCTTTACCGGTATATGTTATAATTGCTGCTAAAACCTTTAGTGACAAAGTATAAGACGGCTAATGTATAATTACCGGTAAATATATTAACAACTATTTTTATTGCCACTAAAAGCAAAATAAATGACCGCTGAAAGTGATTTTTCTTGTAGTGACGTGGTTTCGAAGACGGAAAGATCGTTTATTTTTTACTGATGATATTCACATTCAGAGGTACGTCAAGTGCCACATAATGTTATTATTTGGAACCATTCTATTTGGAGACAAGTCTGGGGCAGCAGTGCACTGGATAATCTAGCATAGAATGTCATTGGTTCCGACTCATATACCTGATATTCTACACCTCCGCGGATGGTATAATCTTTCATCGCCTTAATCTTTCATTGTTGGTATAATCTTTCATTCGTTGGTTCCGTGCGTACACATAATTTTAATTCTTTTTTAAATTCATGCGTACACATGCCCTATGCGTATGTGCGAATATCCAATTCTGCAGAACTTCAGAATTTCAGGTTTAAAGCCTAGTTTTCACACCTTCATAACTTTGCTACAAAACTCCGTTAGACATTTTTAAAGCTCTTTCCATTATCTTTAATTTAAGATAAATTGCATTCAATTTCAAACTCCAAGTGTCAAGTTATTACCAGTTGAAATTGGTCAAAAACTCATTTTTTACCAAAAATCTGGATAATGTCATTTTCACCAATTCTCAATTTAATTCATTTCAAAACCACCCCAAACCAACCCTAAGAATACTCAACCCTCATTTATCAATCATCGATCACTTTCTAACCATACAAGACCTGAAACACCCAGTTCTCCATCAATTAAATATTTTCAAAATCATTAATATCATTCAAATACTAAAACTCACTAATCCATGTCAACACCAAGCTCAACATCATTCACATCACAGACAATACCATCATACTTACCGAAACTTATCCAAATACGGTCTTAGGCACAAACTCTCACATCAAACATCATTCAATTCAATTTCATAGCTCATCACAAGGTAATCAAAATCACAATATTCATTTACTAATCAAACACAATATTTACACTAGTTCATCATTCAAGCACATAAAAAATAATACATACCAATTCATGAGACTCACAAAATCACCAAAATTATAACTTTCATATCGATATCGATTTATAACAATCCTTGGCAATATAATGATTTTAAGAAAAATCCCTATTTTATTGACAACGATTTTCCAACACTTGGATTTCCACCCCAAAAGGAACCAAGCTTTGATCAAATCCTCCAAGTCTCCACCAAATGACCCAAAATCAGCCCAAGCGTCAAGTCAAGCCTCAACAAAAGCTCCGTAACCACATCAAGCACCCAATTTGTGCAAAATCAACTAAGCAACTCTAATTTCACCAAATTCTACATATAGTTCAAATATGGCTTGCACATAAAAGGGAAAATCAAAGAGAAAAGAGTTCGTTTACCTTAATTCACGTGTTTATGGGTCAAAACTCTGCTAGAACTCAAGGTTAAACTTTTCCTAAACATCAAAATCATAAAATCTCAACAACAAACTAACTAAAATGCATTTTCATTGAAAAAATAGAAAATGGGATAAGGATTTTGAAGTTTCTTACCACAAAGTTTTAATAGAATTGAAGAGGGAGTCAAGACAAACGCGTAGTCGCAAATAGATCGTCGATCGAAGCTCCTGATTGAGAGATATGTAGATTTTTGTGTGGTGATAAATAGTAAACAAGGTTTTCCTTCTCTTTCCCTCTTCTCTATCCATGGCTCTCTCGATAAAGGGGAGAAAATGAGTGCTAAAATGCCCTACACAAAGGGCTTATAAGTCTTGGGCTTGGGCCCAACATGGGCCCGTTTTGTATTTTTGAACCCGTTGGTCCTATCTTAGGACAAAACCTTTAAAATAAGTGTCCGATTTTTATTCTTAAATATTTTTTATGCCATTCGTAAAACAAAGTTTAAAATCTTAAATAACTCATATTTTAATTTTTCAAACGCACAAAAAATCTGGGGTCTTACATCCTACCCTACTTATAAAAATGTTCATCCTCGAAAATTAATATAGTATACAAAATTAGCACATAACTTATCACTGTATTAGAACATGAGGAGGAAACATAATAGCGTAAAATTTAACAAAGATGTACAAACGTGGTTAGATGTGCCAAACAGAGTGTCAAATTGCATCTCAAGAAATCTGAGTCAAAGAACATCAATAGAAACATAAGAAAAGTTGGTATCTTAGGCCAAAACAGGTTCAAGATGAATAAGAGAAGTACAGAGTTCACAAATGATGCCAACTAAGCTCCACAAAGAAAAGTGAATGCAATACATGATGCAAAAGAACCAATCACTTTTCAAGAAAAGGCAGTGAAACAAGAAATTCCAAGACAAAGAATAAAGGAATAAACGATCTGAAAAATCATGCGGCACGATCCAGGCGCATTCGTCATCTCAAACCAATCGAAGAAGAATACCTAACTTTTTCAAACCCCTTGATTCACATAACCTATTACTCATATATCGTCTATGATAATCCATTATTATTTCCAAATACACAGATCAATAGTATTATGTTGGACAAACTGAATACCATAAAATGTGCATGGTAGACTAACAGAGTTAATCAGTAGACAGTCACATGCATAACGCTCTAACTCGCATCCTCTGGACAAGACCTACAATATGACAGAAGCTCAGAGTATGCAATTGAAGCATAATTATTCTACTCCTCAGGCTCTATAGAAAAGACTTCTCTGATACCATAATGTAACATGCATCCTTACTACCAGAATGTCACGGCCTCTAGCTCAAGCATATAATCTATCTCGCTCAAATTATCATAATCCAAACGAACAAGTCCCAATCACATAGACAGTCAAACAATCATATATAGAGAGCAAGTATGACAAGTAGTACAATTAGCAATTAATATGATGTCAATTAGGCAATCCCAAGTAATTATGCAAATCCAAGAAAATGCAGTATGATGCATGCTTGTCCTACTGGCTGTGAGCTCACATGTCGGTTAGACTGTCAGTATCTGACACAAATCCAGTTGGCATCTCCCGGATCAATCTCTCTGGTGTACATCCCCAGGAGGAATAATTCCAAACAAGAATATCCTACCACCTTCTCCTCGAGATATACTCAGGGGGAAACATTATGAGGGAGAGTGTCCTACCACCTTCCCCTGGATGCCATAAAATTTCGTAGGATAATGCCCTACCACCTTGCAACTAGAGAAAAACGTGGAAAAAATATTCCGAGAAAGAGTGCCCTACCACCTTTCTCACTTTCAACATACACAATTAAAAGAGGATGTGGGAAAAAATATTCCAAAGGAGAGTGCTCTACCACCTTTTCCACTCCCAACTAACACAAAAGACGATGTAAGAGAAAATATTCAGAGAGAGAGTGCCCTACCACCTTTTCCACTCCCAACCAATAATCAAAAGAGGACATGGGAGAAACATTCCAAAAGAGAGTTTCCTACCACCATCTCCACTCCTAAATCACAATTTCATCCCCAAGAGGAATAATTCCAAGGGAGAGTGCCCTACCACTTTCTCCTGGAGGTAGTGCCATATTAATACGCAAGTGGGACAAATTTCTATCCTTGTCGATCACAGTCATTTGGATGACAATCAGTCAATATTAATGTCTTTAAATCAATTTCATAACCGTTAGATTCATTAATCATAACCCTTTGTTCAATTTCTCAAACTTAGAGTCATTAACTCCAATTCTCTGTCAGTTTATCAATTTCATTATCTCGTGAACGGGATAATACCATCGTCCTCACCACTGGTGGGACGAAACCACCAACCCTGAAACATTCTCAATATCCCCTTTAGCAAGTTTCGAATGAAAAACTTAATTCAAATTCATTAAAATCCAACCCAAGTGTATATAAAGTTTTAAAATAGGTTATCAGAGTTTATATAGGGGCTGTAGGGGTTTACAAACTGGTTGGATAGGTTAAACAATTCAAAAATAGCAATTTCAATAAATCATTGCAGTTGTGCGTACGCACGATTTTAATTCTGTTTTAAATTCATGCGAATGCATGCCTTGTGCATACGTGCGAATCCTCAATTCCACTGAACTTCAGAATTTCAGTTTTAAAGCCCAGTTTTCAAACCTTCATAACTTTTGCTACAAAACTCCATTTTCCTCCATTCTTTTTAAACATCTTTTTATTATATTTAATTTAAAATAAATTTCATTCAATTCTAAACTCCGAGCGCCAAGTTATAACCCATCAAAATTGGTCAAAAACTCATTTTTTACCAAAAATTTGAATAATGTCATTTTCACCAATTCTCAATTTAACTCATTTCAAAACCACCCTAAACTATTACTAAGCATACTCAACCCTCATTTATCAATCCTCAATAACTTTCTAACTATAGAAGACCTAAAACACCCAGTTCTCCATCAATTAACTATTTTCAAAATCATCAATATCATTCAAATACCAAAACTCACTAATTCATGTTAACACCAAGCTCAACATCATTCACATCAGAGACAATACCACCATACTTACCGAAACTTACTCGAATACGGCCTTAGGCCCAAACTCTAACATCAAACATCATTTAATTCAATTTCATAGCTCATCACGAGGGAATCAAAATCACAACATTCATTTACTAATCAAACATACATTCTCAACCATCATCAAACCCAACATTTACACTAATTCATCATTCAAGCACATTAAAAATCATATATACCGATTCATGAGACACACATAATTACCAAAATTTAATTTTTATATCGATATCAATTTATAACAATTGTTGGTAATAAAATAGTTTTAAGAAAAATTCCTACCTTATTGATGACGGTTTTCCACAGTTGGATTTTCACCCCAAAAGGACCCAAACTTTTATCAATCCTCCAAGTCTCCACTAATTGACCCAAAATCAGTCCAAGCATCAATTCAAGCCTCAACAAAAGCTCTGCAACCACACCAAGCACCCAATTTGTGCAAAATCAACCAAGCAACTCTAATTTCACCAAATCGCACACATAGTCCAACTAGAACTCACACATAAAAGGAGAAATCAAAGAGAAAAGAGTTTTCTTACCTTAAGCCACATGTTTATGGGTCAAATCTCTGCTAGAATTCAAGGTTAAGCTTCTCCTAAACATCAAAATCACAAAATCTCAACACCAAACTAACCAAAATACATTTTTAGTGATGAAAAAGAAAATGGGGCAAGGATTTCTTCCTTACCAAAAAGTTTAGATCAAAATGAAGAGGGAGTCGAGACGAATAAATAACTGTAAATGGGTCATCGATCGGAGCTTCGGATTGAGTGATATGTAAATTTTAGTGTGGTAATGAATAGTGAACAAGGGTTTCCTTCTCTTCTCCTCTTCTATATCCGTGGCTCTCTCAATAAAGGGGAGAAAATGAGTGTTGAAATGCCTTAAATGAAGGGCTTATAAGCCTTTGGCTTCGGCCCAACATGGGCCCGTTTGTGTTTTTGAGCCTGTTGACCATATCTTAGGCCAAAATCTTTAAAATAAGTGTCTGATTTTTATTCTTAAATATTTTTTATCATTCGTAAAATAAATATCAAAATCTCAAATAACTCATATTTTAATTTTTCAAATGCACCAAAAATATGGGGTCTTACACTTTATACATGCTACAGCTTCAAATTTGTTATGTAACAAATATAACCAGCAAAAATGTGTAGCATCATCAACAAGACTTAGAAAATACTTCTTGCCATCAAAAGTTGGCACATGGTATGGCCCCAAACATCACAATGAACAAGGTCAAAAGTATCTTTAGACATGTTATTATTTGATTCAAATGAAAGTTTCTTGAATTTGGCTAGAGGACAAATGTTACAATGAGTGGAAACTGACCCATCTAATGAATTAACATTTTGTAAATGAAAATTAGAAACTTTAAACTCAATGATTTTATCAACTTATCTTGCACTTATTCACTGAAATAGCATGGGTTTGTGATTTTTTTCTAAATTGTGCTTAAAAGTAAAAACATTCTTTTTTAGGCTCTTAAAATGCTAAATTTAATTTACTTTAATTCCATTTGATACCTTAATATATTTGTTGAGTGATTTCAGGCTTACAATGTAAGGATGGATTGAAAAAGTGAGGAAAAAGCATGTGAAAGTGAAAAATTATGAAGAAATGGAGTTTGGAGCATTTTATGGTCATGCGTATGCATGCCTTATGTGTACACATGAATTTCATGGTCATGCGTATGCATGATTGTCAGCATGTGATTCACTTAAGTGAACACACAGGTCGCGATTTCAAGGCTCTCTTGGGCTCAATCCAACTCATTTCTGAAGTATTTCAAGCCAAACTCAAGAAGGAACAAGGGGGAGCAATTAGGATAGCTTAGGAACATGTTTTAGGGTATTTTTTCTAGACGGAGAAGCTCATTCTCTAGAATTTAGGGTTCTTAGGTTAATATCTCCTTATATTTAGGTTTTAATCCTTGTTTTAGTATAATTCTCCATGTAGTTTCTTATTCTAGCATCTTAATTCTTATAGTTTTATTTATTATTCCCTTTATTTTATCACTTTCATGTTTATGAACTCTTGTTGAGATTGATTTTTTTAATATAATTCCGGAGAATTGCAATGTGTGCTTGTTATTGGTTTTTGTTCATATGTGAATATTGTGAATAGTTTGCTTTTTGTTTGTTTGCTAGTTTTGGTTTAAGAGTTTGTTTTCTTTGTCTGTTATTAGCTTCTTTTTTTTACTTTCTCTTTTCACTATGAATTCTCACCATTTTGACTATGAGTTTGGTTCTAACTGTGTTGTAGAAAATGAAATTTTCAATGATGGGTCACATCATGGATCGTGGAATCAATTGAGTGAGAAGTCATATGCTTATAGACAAACTTCTTAGCAACAACCTCCTCTGGTTTCTTATGGTTACAATCCACCCTATAATGCATGACAATATGAACCAACTCCTCAACATTATTATCAACCTTTCTCACAAGCCACATCTTATCACTAAACACCTTCCTATAACCCATATTTGCCATACTAACAACCATATAAACCATACCAAGAACCACCACTTTCATATACACTACCTCAATACTCTCACTAATATGAACCACCTTCTAATTATGACATCTTTCTCCCAAAAAATGAGCACTCTTTTTCACCACCTCCTTCAATGAACGAAGTTCTTCAACCTTTAATACAAGAACAAAGAGATCTTCACTCTTTTTTGCAAAAGCAAGAGCAAAATGGGCTAGAAACCATGGTGGCTACCCTGGCTGAAGCTATGAACCGATTAGTTTGATTGCGCTCACGCAATCAAGACACTCCCATTGATGAATGTCGAGACTCAAATGAGAAGCGTAGTGAGAAAGAGAAATCAGAGCTTCAAGGAGAAGAAGAGGAGTTGAAGCAAGAATCGTAACAAAAGAAGGAAGTTGAGATAATTGAACTGGAAAAAGTGGTTGGAGAATTGAGGAAAATTGATCAGGAAATAGATTCCATCATTAACAATTTCTTGTCCATACTAACCAATCCCCTCGATGATCTTGTTGAGCCTTCCCCCGTTGAATTCGAAATGGGTGTTGACATAGATTTTACGTAACTTCCGAGTTATGACTTGAGTGATGGAGAAGAGTTAGAAGAAGTTGGTGAGAAAGTAATTAAATATGAGGAACCTTGTCGAGAAGTAAAAATAGAAGACACTTTCCAAGAGGTGGTGGTAATCCAAGATGAGCACAAGGGGGTGAAACTTGCAGACCATTGGAAACATCTCTTTCTAAGTCATCATCATTCATTACATCATTCAAGTGGGTAAATTTTATATCCTTTAACTTTCTTATTCCACTTGAATATGGGTTGCTTGAGATGGATAGTCAACTTATGGCTCTTTCTGCAATCAAGAGTAAAAGAGAGATGATTAGTGGTTGGCATTATAAATCAAGGCTCATTAAGGTTGAAGCTTCAAGGTTTAAGTGCAAGGGCTAGTATAGTGCTCAATTGATTGGGTGTAAGAGGAGAGTTTGGTGCATGAATGAGAATTCTGCTTGCTTATCACTCGGATTAAATCATGATGATCAATTAGAAGACGGGTGTAAGAACAAGATTTGGGATGTTGGCATACAAGAGGATCTTTGGGAGCTCCTAACTTGTTCACAACTTCATCAAAGATTGGTACACTTAGTTGGAAATTTTGGAGCATATTGGAAGTCTAAGAATTGGTGGAGGTTTCAAGATGAGTTCAAGTATAAGCCACCCTGACAAGGAGCTCACCAAAATGTCCAACTTAAGGACAATAACTAAAAGTACTAGGTAGAAGACACCCCACCATGGTAAAACCTTCCAAACTTCACTTCTTCTTATCATTCTCGTAAATGTTTCTCTTAGTTGTTAGCTTAATTGTATAGATTTTTGTTTTGAATTGCATGTTTAAATAGTTAAAATAGTTTTTAGAAGCTAAAAATATTGTTAATTTGGAGTTTAATTTGTTTTTAGAATGTGAATAGTAGGTTAAGAAGCATTGTCTATGCTTAAGTAGTAAAAAAAACCATTCGTGTATACACATGCATCATGCATACGCACGATCCACAAAATTTGCCAATCTCGTATACGCAACTGAGTCATGCATACGCGACATAAGGGGGCAGTGACAATATCCCGCGTGCGCAGTCATTTCTCGCGTACGCACCACTCCCCCATTGCCCTAGTCATGCATACGCATGACTTCATAATAACCCCATATTATGTGAATGCCCTAATTGTGTTCGTATAAACCCTTCTTCCCCAACGTTCCCTTCGTATCCAACATCCCTTTTTCTCTCGACCTTCATCACCCTTCACCTCCGGTCCAGCACCACCGTCGGCCACCCTACCGCCGGCCACCGTTCATCCTTTACCTCCTCCCCTCTTTGATTTCTTCTTCCTCTCACCACACCTTCACTTATCAACCCCCATTTCTTCCTTCACGCCACCGGCGACCACCATTGTCGCTACCCATAGCCGCCACCAACTCCCTCTCCTCATTTCCTTCTTCCATTTCTCTTCCCTTTTTCCCATTTCTCCTTTCTTGGTTCACCCCTATCCATGGCAGCACTTGCAGGGCACTCCTCTATTTTCTTCCCCTCTCCGTCACTACTGGCAGTGCCGCCTTCTTTGGTCGGCCATCACTGCTACAGCTCTATCCTTGCCACTCCCTTCCCTCTTTCTTTTTTGCTTTGTTCTACATTTTCAGATTACTTTCATTTCTTTGTTTCTGCTCAGTTTAATTTTATTTTGTTAATTAGTTAGTCTTGATTGATTAGATTTCTTAGATTGTATGCTATTAGTTGATTTAGGTAGTTAGGTAGGTTGAACATAGTATGTAGAGGATTTAGGTCTGTTTATTTTTCTACGGTGAATGTGTTTGGATTGGATTCTTATGAATTTGAACTTGTTATATGATGATGGTTTTCTTGTTTTTAGATTGAATTGTGAAATTATTGCTCCACTCAATTGAATTTCTTTGTTTGATGCCTGTGAATTGATATATGAATTGCGTTTGTTTGTCTATTGCATTCATATGGATATTTGTTGATTGAATGAATTGATGCAATATGATGGTTCCTTGCTGAGTTGATGCTGAAAAGTGTTTGATTTGGTTTTCAATATTTTTTTTCAATAGGGTTGCCTAATTAAGTTTAGCATATTACTGAAGTTACTTTGAGATTTTATTGAGCTCAATTAGTCACCTATCCAGTAGCCTAAATTCTTGTTTTGTTATTGAATGCTAAGATTTCTTGCTATTTTGTTTGATGTGAAGCTGTGTTCTATGAACCAATGATACAAGTTTCCTATTGACGATTTTAAGTGTTAATAAGATCGTGTGCACCAATTGGTTATTGAATTTGCATCAATGATTTTACTTTACTGATGGTTTTTGGTCTAATTTCTGCTTCAATGGCCATTTTTCATTCATTTCAACTAAATGCGTTGAAGTAAGCATTTTAAAGTTTCTAAATGATCAAACATTTGAATTTCACATTTTCATCATTGAACGCATTGATGATGAAAAATGTTGTTTTACTATTACTCTTATCTATTTCATCATAATTGGCTTGTGCATATGCACTTATAACAATTAAACTTTATTTGATTAAATGTATGCACTACACACGACTTGAATTGATCATTTTTAGCATAATGCACATTGTGTGGAGTTGAATATCGCTTGTCTGTTTGAAACTTTTTGAAAACCTTTATAGCTTAAGAATCATGCTTGCTATGCACATGACATTTAACTTTCTTTTTTCCCTAACTTTTATTTTTCAACTGACACTTTTACCTTTCTTTTCATTTTCCAACTAATTCTTTTTTTTCTTTTTTTCTTTAGTGCATAGCAACATTGTTCTTGCTTTCTTCTGTTAAACGGGCAAGTGACCTAACTTTCATTGGATATAACTGTTTGGAATGTGAATTCTAATCGACTTTGATTCCTATTTTAATTCACATTCCAAGTTAATTCTACTTTAATCCGTTCACTTCATAGTTTTGTTGTTCCTTATCTCAATCTCTCACTTCTTGCCTTCTTGTCATAATTACTTTGGTTTACTTGCCTTTTGAATACACTTTACATACCTGTTTTCTTTGTTCTTTTTTAGGATGACGGATAAGAAAGGAAAGGGCAAAGCAAGGGCGTCTAGCTCAGGTAAACGAAAGTGAACGACACAACCCACTACTATAGCGGATGATGGGCTACAGTCTGCAAAACATATATCATTGAGAGAGACAGAGTTGATCAGAGTTTACCTCCCACTGATCTATACCCGTTCAACAACCTTTACTCCGAGCTAAAGTTCCCAACTTTTAAAGAGCGCAATCTACACGTGGAAAGAAAACTCCAGATTCTCGAAGAGCTGAAAAAGTAAACCAAAACTCATATTAATGATAGAGAATGGGGGTTCCTAGAAAGGGATCTTGTGGCTGTGAACACGTCGTGGGTCCGGGAGTTTTATGTCAACTACTAAAATGCAGACCTCAACGTAGTTCACCTCTGAGACCAAAAGATTTCAGTAGCTGAGGAGACTATAGAGCATATCCTCCACCTTCTGCCTAGATGATGCGTGAGCATCTTTTCTATCTTTTCCTATTGAATTTTCACTTAAATTGTTGAGTTTAATCAATAATTAATTATCTTTTAGCCACTATGGATGCTACTTTAAGTCTTGTGCAATTATGTTTATTTTAGGTAGCATTTGGCTGGATTTGATGGAAATGGAAAGAATCACAAAGCTGTCAAGCCTGACCTCTTTGCATTCAATCAATCATAACTTGAGCTACAGAGGTCCAAATAAGGCGGTTTTAGTTGCGTTGGAAAGCTAACATCCGGTGCTTCGCAATGATATACAATTTGCCATAGTTGATCTGGCGTTAGAGGGTGCGCACACGCACATCACGCGCACGCGTACATTGGCAAAAAGTCCATCGGCACGCACGCGCACCTGGCGCGTACGCACGACATGCGCAACGTACTGCAAACTCAGAATTCGCCCCCAACGATTTTTGGGCTGCTTTTGACCCTGTTTTCAACCCAGAAGGCATAGATTAGAGGCTGCAAAGTGAAGGAATCAAGTGGTCCCCATCCATCAATTGAAGACTTGCTGATTGCCATAATTAATTCTGATTTAAATTTAAATCTTTATTTTTTAATAGGAAAAAGATATTATTTAGTTTTGAAAATTAGGATTAGATATAAAAGAAATTAGGATTCTATACCAATGAATATTCCGTACTTCCAGTTGACCTGAATCCTTATTTTTCTCTGAGTCATGAGCAACTAAACATCCATTGTTAAGGTTAGGAGCTCTGTCTATTGTATGGATTGGTACTATTATTTTTCTATTTTAATTCATGTTTTGATTTATATTTCAAGAATTGTTTTCGTTCTTTACTTTATGAATTTAGGTGGAACGGAAGTATGACCCATGTTCTAATTGAGTTCTTGTATAACTTGGAAAAGCTCTTTACTTGAACAACAGTTTGAAAACAATTTCTCCTAAATTCTAATTATCTGGATTTAACGGGATACGTGACATATAATCCTCTTATCTTTAGGTAATTAAGATTTTTGTGGCATACAAACTGGAATTTGATCATGCAGCTTCTAATTGGAATTAATTAACCAAGGAATTAGCAGTTAATGAATTTTAGAGGAGACTAGAAAGGTCTAAGGAATTAGGTTCTAGTCACATATAGTTTGCTATGAATTAAATCTTGCATGATTAAAATAGTTAATAAGAAAAGTCAATCCGGAAAATAGATAACTTTGAAGCCTTAACTGTTTCTCCAAATATATTTCACAACTTCTTTACTGCTTGCATTCTGATATTCTTGATTATTGTTTAATGCTCTTTGAACATCCAACACTTTTTTCTGTTTGCCTAACTAAGTAGTTTAACCAACCATTGTTGCTTGATCCATCAATCCTCGTGGGATCGATCCTCACTCACCTAAGGTATTACTTGGTACGACGCGGTGCACTTGCCGGTTAATTTATGGGTTATAAAATCCCTGATAAACCCATATTTCATGGTTTATCTTGTGCTCAATTGAGTGGTTTTTATCAACTCTTTACCCATTTATTCATACTATTTGCATGGTTTTACATTTGCCTTCCTAATTATGTGCTTTGATTGAAAACAAGCTTCTTTTGTCTTAAGTTCCCTATGTTTAATCCTCTCTTATTACCATTAGATGCCTTGATATGTGTGTTAAGTGATTTCAGAGATTATAAGACAGGAATGACTCAGAAGATGGAAAGGAAGCATGCAAAAGTGGAAGGAATACAAGAAGTTGGAGAAACTGCTAAGCTGTCTAGCCTGACCTCTTCTCACTCAAACGGCTATAACTTTAGCTATAGAAGTTCAAATGATGCGGTTTCACTTGCGTTGGAAAGCTAACGTCTGGGGTTTCGATTTGATATATAATTTGCCATAGTGACCGTACAGATAGGCGATGCAAACGCGTTATCCACGCGGACACATCGCATCTGCGAAAATCAGCGTGGCAGATTTCACAAACAGCGAATCCTGGGCTATTTCCGGCCCAGTTTCAAGCCCAGAAAACACAGATTAAAGGCTGCAAAGTGGAGGAATGAGAGGAGACTTCAGAAGGCTTTCATAATTCTCTTTTTATTATTTTAGATGTAGTTTTTAGTGAGAGAGGTTCTCTCCTCTCTCTCTTAGGATTAGGATTTAGGACTTCTCTTAGTTTTAGGAGTGACTCTCAATCCCAGGTTCTTTATTTTTATTTATTTTTCAATGTTCCATGTTTAGATTGATTTTCTTGATTAATGTTATTTGAGATATTTCAGATTGATGACTGCTGTCTTTTATTTATATAAATAATTTGGATTTTCCTGTTGCCCAATTGGCTTATGAATGTCTTCCATGTTAGATTTTACTGCTTTAAATGAATTGAAGGTATTCCAGATATTTATGATTTTAATTTAGCTTTTTACATTCTTGGCTGTGGTTGATTAATTGGTGACCCTAAGGTTATCAGCTCCATTGTTGATTGAAAATTGGATTTCTTCATTTCATTAATTCATATTCCAATAACTCTAGCCTTTCCCAAGGAAAGACTAGGACTTGAGGATTCGAATTAATTCATCCACTTAACTTACCTTCATAGTTAGAGGTTAACAAAGTGGGAGAAAAATTCAATTCTCATCACAATTGATAAAGATAACTAGGATAGGACTTCCAGTTCTTATACCTTGCCAAGAGATTTTATTAGTATTATTTTATTTTACTTGTCATATAACATATTCCCACCTTACTTCCAAAACCCCAATTTTACCTTTTTCATAGCCAATAATAAGAACATACCTCCCTGCAATTCCTTGAGAAGACGACCCGAGGTTTAAATACTCGGTTATCAATTTTAAAGGGATTTGTTACTTGTGACAACCAAAACGTTTGTACGAAAGGATTTCTCTCGGTTTAGAGACTATATCTACAACGCGACTGTTTTTATGAAATTCTTTACTGGCAAAAATTCTAACGTCAAAATGGCGCCGTTGCCGTGGAATTGCAAACGTGTGCCTTATTATTGGTTATTGTAAATATTTTTCAAAAAATTTTTTTTTTCAGATTTTTATTTTAAAATTTTTATCTAAAAATTTTTCAAAAATCTTCTCTTTTTCAAAATATTTTCTTTTTGTTAGTTTCTATTTTTATTTTCTCCTACTACCATGAACTCTCACCCCTTTGGCTATGAGTCTGGTTACAATTATGTTGCAGGAAGAGGAAATTACAATGAGAACAGGCACCAAGGTTGGAACAATCAAAGATGGGAAGAGCCACAAGGATTTGATCAACCCTCATGGCAACAACCCCCTCCAATGCACTACAACCAACAACCATTCTGTGATGCATACCAAAATGATGACTATGGCGGACCCCCTTGTAGTTACCAACAAGTCCTACCATATGCTTATGAACCATCTCCTCAACATAACTTTGGACCACCAAACTCACAAGCCCCTTTCCACCATTCACCTCCATACGACCCTAACCCTCATCCACCATACCAACCACCTTATGAGCCAAATGAACCATACACAGAACCACCACCTTTCCAACACAACTACTCTCATGAACCACCACCTCAATATTCTCCATCTCCATATAATTATCAAGATGAACCATCTTCCTATTATGAACCCTCTCTCCCAACCAATGAATCCTCATATCCACCCCAACCTCCAATGGATGACAGACTTCGTGTTGTTCTTCAAAGTTCTTTAGAAAGGCAAGAAAGGATGAATACGAGTGTGCTAAATTTCGCGGCCGCCTTAGGCAAGTTTATAAATATAATAGCTTCCCAATATCTGAGCACTCAAAGAACTCCCATGGCTACATGTGGAGAATCAGAAGAAGAGCAAAGCATGAAGGAGACACTAGAAACTTCCGAACAATGAGGAACATGGCTTTGTATTGGAACAAGTGGAGGAAGCCATAATAGTTGCAGAGGAAGAAATGGTTGAAGACTTAGGAGATGCTGAACCTCCATGGGAAAGTCAAGACATAGAGCCTCCTTCCAAGACGGTTGCAATTGATGTTGAGGAGGGTGTACAACCTCCAAGGCATATCATAGCTAAAGACTTTAAAGAGGTTGATCAAGAGATGGAGATTCAAGAAGAAGAAGCACACCCTCCTATGCCCTTGGTAAGCAATGAAGAGGAGATTGAATTGGAAGAAAGCTACCAAGAGGAAGAGGTTGAAATTGAAGAAACTTGCAAAGAGGTGGTAGTTATCAGAGAAGAGCACAAGGGAGTGGAGCTTGCAATTTCATTAAAAATACCTCCCCCTAAGTTGCCATCATCCTTCACAACATTCAAGTGGGTAAAATTCATATCCCTTAGCTTTCTAATTCCACTTGAATATGGGCTACTGGAGACGGATGGTCAACTTAGAGCTCTTTGTGACATTAAGAGTAAGAGAAAGATGGCCAGTGGTAAGAATTGTCCTGCAAGGTTCATCATGGTTGGAAGCTTTAAGTTTAAACGTAAAGGTTGGTATAGAGCTCAACTGAATGGGTCTAGGAAGTTGTTTGGCCGCTTACGTGAGAATTCAGACTGCTTGCCACCCGGATGGAACAATATTGCTCAACCAAAAGACGGGTGCAAAGGCAAGGTCTGGGACCCCAGAATCCATTCTACCAATCACCACTCTTGGGGCCTTGTCACTTGCTTTAACTTACTTGAAGGCTTTCTGCGCCTAGTTTGGGATCCCGGAGGACACTGGAAGCACAAACATTGGTGGGGATTCCTGGATCAGTACAAGCACAAGCCACCATAGCAGGAAGCTCATCAAATGTCCAACTTAAGGACTTTAACTAAAAGTGCTAGGTGGGAGACAACCCACCATGGTATGATCTTTCCTTTTTTCAATTATAATTTTATTTAGTTTTGTTTAATTTTGAATTTTATTTTATTTCATTGAACCTAGAGTTTTGCATAACATTCATATTAATATTGCATTATGCATATTGCATATAAAATAAAAAAATGGCACGCGACGCGATCGCATCAGCGACGCGTCCGCGTCGCAAGGGGAGAAGAGAAAAATAAAAATGAACAGAGAGTCACGCTGGAGCGTGGCTAGAGGCGTGCCAATGGCACATATCAACCCACGCGACCGCATCGCTGACGCGTCCGCGTCGCATGGGAATAATGGCCTCCCACGCGGCCGCGTGACCCACGCGGCCGCGTGACCAAGATTTCGACGTCAAAGTGGTGCACACCCGAAAGTTGTGCGAGAGTGGTGCTGGATTGGTGCTGAACGCATAATCCCTCCCACGCGGCCACGTGACCCACACGACCATGTCATATTCCTTTAAAGCCCACTCACGCAATCGCATGACCCATGCGATCGCGTCACTTAAAATTTGGCACTAATAAGATTTTGAACAGAGAGTTGTGTGAGCGCGAGGCTGCACTCGCGCCACTAGCACAAATCGAGTCACGCGATCGCATGACCCACGCGTCCGCGTCGATTGACCTTATTGCGCACCAGCGGCCGCGTCACTCACGCGACCGCGTCGCCAGCGTCGCACACCTTAACCTTATATGCCAAAATATCTTATCTTTTCCTCCCTCACTCACTTCTTTCCCTTCTCATTCTTCTTATTTTTTTATTTTATTTTAATTTATTTGCATATCTCATTCATTGCATTTTAAATTTGTGCATATTTTTATTTTCTTTTCTGAATTTTTTTTATTTTTCCATTGGTGTTAAATATCTTTTCTTATTCTACTGTTGCATCTTTTCTTGAATTTATTTTGGTAACTTGTTTTACACTGTTGGGCAATACTATTTAAATCAATGTTAATCTTTTATGTTATTTGTATTAATTTTGCATTGACATGAATTTATATTGTCTTACACTCTCTTCCCCATTGTTGTACATTTTGTACCACTGGCATGCCATGGCTTCTATTATTTTCTCACGTACATGTTGAAACTTCCATGTAAATGAGACCATTATCATTTGGCATTAACCCACCCATACTTCATTTATTTTCCTATCTTTATTACTGGGTTACTTTTTCTTCCCTTTTTCTTTCAGGATGGCCACCCGAAAGGGAACCGAAAGATGTTTACATGGGGAGACAGACAAGTCCATCTGCAAAATCTTGAAGAAAAGCATCAGTTGCAACAACCCGTCCACCTGCACATCTCGGCATGCACCGAGGACGGTGCAATCTTTAAGTGTGGGGAGGTCGATACCGATCTCCATGGGTTAGTATTTTCTTGTCTCAACACCAATGTTTAAATTTTCTTTGTAGATTAGTTGTTGCATTTGCATAATTATCTGATTTTTTTTTTGCATATTTTACCACTTGGTTGAATTAATAATTTCTTTTCCAAGAAACTTTTTATAAGATTTCACTAATTTGAATAAAATTTAATGTTACACTTGTTTGAAGAAATATTATTTTGGAACATGATTTAGAGTTCGAACACACAAAACTTGTGAGATTTTTTAGCCTATTTGAATTGGTTGCATTTTATCAACCAAAAATTTTGTTTTAGTGTGTATTTTTCTCTCTAAAATTGTGATCTTTGTCTTGCTTAATCCTATATTTCCATTTATTTGATGTATGCATACACTTATATGATTGAGGCCTTGTTTCACTGAGCTTACATACCTATATGGCCTTAACCTTTTCATTATTTATTGCAAACCAATTTTGAGCCTATTTTACCCCTTTGTTCTTTATTTTAGCACATCATTAACTCTAAGTGAAAAATAATAATGTCCTTAATTTGAATCCTTGGTTAGCTTAGACTAGTGAGAATGCTTATGAATTAAGTGTGGGGAAGAGTGGGTTTGGAAACATCTGGTTTGAGAATTGAGTATGTTAGAATTTTCTAAAAATGTGAAAGAAATGTTTAGGACATGTTCATGCATTCAATAAATTAATCATATGCATTGAGAAAAACAAAAGAAAAAATATATATATATATATATATATATATATATATATATATATATATATATATATATATATAAGGAGCAAAATAAGTGAAAGGGGACAAAATGCCCCAAAGTAAGTGGTGAAAGCAATGCATATGAGTTGTACTTGAAATTAGAATGGATGAATATGTGGAAAACATAGTTAATGGGAAGTCAGATTTTATATTAGATTACTGATAAACGAAATTTAGCATGTCGATTTAGAATTCAATGATGAATATGATCGTGAGTATAGTCTAATCGACATTTAAACTTCGCATCAAACAATCCTACAATCTATAACCGAGAGTATTAGTCTCCCGAGTCGTCCTCCCTTGGAATTGCTAGAGTGTGCATCTTATTGATTAGAAAGCCTTGTTATGATTCTTTGAAGGTTTTAGCAAAATAGAAAACAAACAATCAATCCTTAGAAGACTTGGCTTAGGGTTGGCATTAGAAATTCTATCCTTATAGTTCTTTCAATGATGACAACAATTAGGCCTTGCTTCATTTAGTTAACCCCTAGGTATAGAGGAAAGTCAAATGTAAGTAATCAACTTGAGTCACAAGTCCTAGTTTTACCTTATGGAAATCTAGCTTTAGTGTACTCCAAGTCAATTAGCAATCCCTAATTCTAAATCAACAATTGACACAACTATTCAACTTCTTCTAATGGCCCAAACCCTATGCCAAGTAAGAAACTTTTACTCCATAACTAGTGTTGGCATCTCATCAAACATTTGGTGAGCAAGAGTGAAAGCCATGGTAAAATTTAGAAGAACGTAGAATTAAAAGTATTTCAACACAAGGAACTAACAACAATTAACAAAGAACAACAATGGAAATGAAATTCTAGAAGAATTGATTAAATCTAAAACTACAAAATTGAATCCAAGATCTATGAGAATTGAGCAATTACAAACACTACTTGAGATTGGAGAAGAAGATCTATGACATGAACAAAATGAATTGAGAATTGCAATGGATCTCACCAAAGAATGAATGAAAATTCAGAAATTGGATGAAGATGAACCCTAATGAGAGCTTTGAATCTCTCTCCTTCTCCACAAGTGTAACTAACTATCTCCCAAAATATCTAGAATTTAGAAAATGAGCTAAAAAGTCCTTAACCTTTGTTCCCTTGGTCTTCTTAAGCTTTTCCCGCCAGGGCACTTCCCAAAAATGGGATTCCCAACTGCCTCCACGCCCAAGTCACGTGGCTCTTTAAAAAAATCCTATTCGAACATCGGCGTGCACGCGCCATGTACGCGTGCGCGCCCACGGGGCATCTTGTAATGTGCGCGGAAGCGTAATGTACGCGTGCGCGCCACCGGAGACCATGGCTTAGCCGCTACGCAAGCCGGCTCGTGGTTTGGCTCTTGTCTTCGACTTCTAAATGCTCAATCCACGCGGACGCGTCAAGTGCGCGCACGCGCCCATGCTGAGATTTCCAAAGTTCAATTCTCATGCTCCCTTCCTTTGCACCCGTCCTCCTTCTCTCTTCCGGTCCATTCCTGCCCTATATTCTGAAACCACTTAACACACAGGTCACGACATCGAATGGCATCAAGAGAAGATTAGAAATGTATCTAATTTAGTGCAAAATAGGCATGTTTTCATCCATGAGGCAAAATTAGGAACGGAACACAAAGTCTTGTATTTTCATCTAGAAAGTGTGTGGAATTATTGATAAAACCCCTGAAATCAGCACAAGATAAACCCTCAAAATGGGGTATATCAACCTCCCCACACTTAGATTCTAGAATGTCCTCATGCTTAGAGAAATGCAAAAGAAACACTAAAGACCGAGGGATCATAAATGTATAAGACTCATGAAGTGCAACCTACTTATGTGAATGCAACTATGACTAGTGCTATTATCTACTTGGTTAGGAACAAATCGACCTTCCTAAGATATATGCAAGCATATGGGGTCCGATGGTGGTCAATATATAGGACTTACCAATTTCAAGTGTCAAATGCAATATATGCAACTTTGCATGAGGAACGCTCGTGAGAGCCGGGAATCAAGGAATTGAGCATCGAACCCTCACCGGAAGTGTTTGCACTCTAGCCGCTCGGTGTTTGGGGTTGGTTCACTCAATCCTCCCCTAATCATGCTTTCCAAGATTTGTCTTTCATCTAACAATCAACAATTATTCAATGCATGCATACAATTATCATGAGGTCTTTTCTTTAGGTTGTAATGGGGCTAGGGTTAAGGTAGGATGCATATTTGGTCAAGTGAGCTTGAAATTTGAATCCTTGATAGGCTTAGACTTCCCTCCTAACCTATGACATCCTATACAATTAAATTCTAACCTAACTACCCATTTTTCACCTTTTCACATACTCATGCATTTTCGTTCTCATTTCTCAACACCTATGCATTGATTTCATTGGACTACATTTTGCTTTGGGGCGTTTTGTCCCCTTTTTATTTCTTTCTTTTTCTCTATTTTATTTTTTTCATATTATTTTTTTCTTTTTCTTTTCTCTTCTCTTTTTTTTCTTTTGTTTTTCTCATTTTTTTCCTTTCTATATACAAGAGCATCAATGCATAAGGTCTATACATTTGATCAATACATGAGTATGTACCCAATTCCCAATATTTTTAATAACAATACAAAACTACCCTTTTATTCATCCAATGTCCCAAGATTCCCACGCTTGAATGATACTCACACACACTAGCCTAAGCTAATCAAAGATCCAAATAAGGACTTTTATTGTTTTCCGCTTTAGGGCTTGTAATGTGCTAAATTAAAGAACCAAGTGGGTTAATCGTAGGCTCAAAGTTGGCTAACAAAGGAAGATAAAAGGTAAGGCTATTTGGGTAAGTAAGCTCAATGAAATGATGGCCTCAATCATATAAATGCATGAATACACAAAATAATGGATATAAAGAATCAAACAAATCAAGGATCACACTCATAGAGAGAGAACAATTGCACACAAGAAGGATAGTAGGTGACTATAAGATGTAGCCACAAAACAAGGCTCAAAGCTCACTAGCTTGTGTTCTTAAGTCAAAATCCATGTTCCAAAATATAATTCTTCATGCAAATTTGGCATCAAAATTGTTTAAAATTGGCAATGCCACGGTTGCCCCAAAGTATTGGTTTCCTAAGAAAGAGTTTCATTGTCCCAACCAAGTAAACTTATCATGCAAATGGTGTCAAATAAGACCTAATCATGCAACCTATCCTAATTACAAAGGAGTTCAAAGAACAAGAGTTTATTCGGGTGTTACCTATGGAGATCGGTCGGCCGACCTCCCCACACTTAAAACTTAGCACGGTCCTCCGTGCTATAGGTTAGGCGCAATGGGTGGTCGAGTCCCGAGTGTCCCTCATCTCCAATGTCATTGCTATCTCCGCCCGTAGTTGCGGTTGATGTGGAGATATCGGGTTCCTCCACAGGTGGGGTGACTACGCTTAGAAGTTTCTTCACGTGAGCGTATCGGCGTTGGTTACGCCTCTCATAACGGTCCAACTTCTTGTGAAGGTCTTCAAGGCGTTGGGTGGCTGATTTTTGTGGTGTGGATGATGTGGTAGTGTTGCGAGTTGGTGTGGGTATACCAATGTCCTTGGTGAATTCCGGAGGCTTGAGGCACCTCTTGGTCGGAATAACATCGCCCTCGACCGGAATTGAGGTTCTCCTATCCTTAGCCTCTCGGTGGACGCCGGCCATTGCAACTAATTCGGTCACCATGGCAGGGAAAGGTAGATTTCCCTTGGCATGAATGCGCCCCATGGATTGGCGAATGGCATGCGAAATGTCGACCGGTTTCTCGGTTAAGATGCACCATATCAATAATGCAAGCTCGGCGGTAATGGATGACCCATGGGTGCTCGGGAGCACGTAGTGGGCTAGAATTTGGGCCCATGCCGTAGCTTCTTGAGTGAGGTAGCGGGCATGTAAACCCTTTGGGCGTTGCTTTATGGTCCCCCGAATCGAACGCACGGTCATCGCATGCAGTCAAGACTTCTTGGTAGGCATCATATCCATCCGTCAACGGCCCAATCCCAAGGACTTCTCGGATGGTTTCCACTGTGACTGACACTTGCTTCCGGTGCACAAATATTGATGTGAGAAGGGGTGAGTGGTAGTTGGAGTAGAATTCCACCACCCATGAGAGATTGGCCTCCTTTGGTTGCCTCAAGAGGAACTTCCATTGCCTCCGATTAATGTGTGGCATCACCATCGGAGTGAGGTGAGCCAGTAGGACTAGAAGAGGCTCCGGGTGATAATTCCTTTCAATCATTCTTGAGTAAATAAGTTCGCAGTAGCGGTTAGGGAACTTATTTGAATCCTTTGGAGGGTTTTCCTTCTCTAGAACATCAACGGGGCCCTTAGCCTTCTTTAGGAGTGGCTTGGCCGTGAGTTCTTGGGGCACTCTATTGGAAGCTGGCTTCTTCGGGGCTTTCCCTTTGTTCCTTTTGATTACCATCCTGTGATAGCAAAGAAAGGGGATAATATCAAACCCAAAGAAGCGTAATTGAATGCGATGATGCAAATGAAGAGTTATGCCATAAGAAGAATATGGGTATCATTGTTACATGACAGCTGCAACATGTAACTCAGATAACATGTGATGAGCAAGGCAAATCATTTGCATGTGGTGCAAGGGTGGTTTAAGTATGCAAGTAAGAAGCATGAGAGGCATACACCCTCAAATACCAAAGTGGGAGTCAATTTATGAAAAGGTGAGTGGATGGATTGCAAAATGTGGGGATGCACCCAAAAGTGGTTAGTTAAGAGGCAATTAGTCAAAATGAGCTCAAAACTCAAGTATGCCTTTCATCAAACACTTGGCGTGCAACCTTTTTGTAGTATGTAATTAGATGCAAGTGAAAGCAATGTAACAATCCACAATCCAATATTAATGATTACAGTGCACAGTGGGTGTAAGAAAATCAAGCAACACATCTCATCTATCAATGCAAGAGAATGTAGGACCCAAATGCCTATGAAGAGTTAAATGGAAGAAAGAAAGAAACAAAAACACCCCAAAGAAGTAGCTAAAAAGATGTAGGGGAAAAGAAAGGGACTACCTAAAACAAGTTGAAATTGAAGATTAAGAATCAAAAATAGAGAAGTAGAGCAATAGGGGAGCTTAGTAAAGTACCTTGAGAGAGATGGAAATGGATATGGGGGAGGAGGTTGGAAAGTGGAATGATGGAAGATGGGGGGACAATGTAGGGGCCACCGGAAGTAGGTGGTCGGAGGTGGTTGGAAGGAAGGAGAAAGTGTAAGAGGGGGAGGGGTAGTGGAGGGGGGAGAAGAAGAAAAGTGGAAAAAGAATGAAGGGGGGCAAGTGTGTTCTTATTAAATCTGGCGTCGAGCACCCACGCGTGCGCGCCTGGCGCGCGCTCGCGCAGAGAAGCGAGGTGGGTTGGGGGCGCGCGCGCGCACGTTGCGCGTACGTGTCCATGGGCTTGTGCTGGTAGCACAAAGGTGGCTTAGAGTTGGCACAACTCTCTGGACGAAGTACCAGAAGTTGGCTGCAGGGCTGTTGGCGCGCGCGCGCACAGTGCGCGTGCGCGGCAATGTGGTGATGCCCCAGGCATGAGATGGGCTTGGGGTGGGCCTAACTCTCTGTGAAGTGGCCTAAAGGAGGGTGCAGGGCCAGGGACGCGTGTGCGGCCTGGGCGCGTGCGCGCACATCGTGTTGCAAGCATATGGACGCGTGCGCGCCAGGTGCGCGCACGCGGCAAAGGTGGTGGGCTGGTGGCTTAATGCAGGCTGAGAGTGGCCTAACTCTCTAGAATATGTGCCAAGAGTGCACAAAGGTAATTGGCGCGCGCGCGCACGGTGCGCTAGCGCGTCGATCCGCAGATTTGTTGAAGCGTGCGCACGCGCCATGTGCGTGCACGCGTGGTTGGCCTGTGCCTCAAGCATGGGGCTGGCGTAGGGTGGGCTTAACTCTCTGGAAAACGTATGGGGGGTTGTTTTTGTCGATCCACGCGTCCGCGCACGGTGCGCGTTTGCGCGGATGGTCGACAATTGCTTCAAGGACGCGCGCGCGCCAGGTGCGCGCACGCGCCGAAGGGTGTGTTTTCCAAAATTTTGCATGTTTTTGCACCACCTATGGCATTCCAACCCTCTAAACAGCCACTTAAGCACTATAGAAGGATGTGTTAACTTGATACTACAAAAATGAACTCAACAAATGAAGCAAAATTAGAATTGAAATCTAACTACAACTATTTCTATTACCTAGGTACCAATCATGAAGTCAAGTGTTAAGCAAGTGTCAATCAAGGAATGATGCAATGGTTATGTACAAAGGAAGATCTTACCATGGTGGGGTGTCTCCCACCTAGCACTTTTGTTTACCGTCCTTAAGTTGGACTTCCACTAGCTCAAAGTTCTTGTTCAAGAGAGGCATCCCTCAAGAGGAATACTTCAAATTCCTTGGAGTTCCTTCTTTGCTCACCATGGTACAATTTGAGACGGTGCCCATTTACCTTGAAAATGTCCGGACTTGATGGGTGGCGCAAGTGGTAGACCCCAAAAGGTTCTACTTTCTCCACTTGGTAGGGTCCATCCCACCTTGATCTAAGCTTTCCGGGTAGTAGTCTCAACCTTGAGTTGTAAAGAAGGACTAGGTCACCGGGTCGGAATTCCCTTCTCCTAATGTTCTTGTCATGGATGGCTTTCATCTTTTCCTTGTAAAGTCTAGAGTTGTCATAAGCTTCTAATCTTAAGCATTCCAATTTCGCTAATTGAAGCTTTCTCTCTACTCCGGCTCCACCCAAGCTCATATTACATTCCTTTATTGCCCAATAAGCTTTGTGTTCGATTTCTATCGGTAGGTGGCATGCTTTACCGTATACAAGCCTAAAGGGGCTCATGCCAATGGGTGTTTTGTAAGCCGTTCGATATGCCCATAGTGCATCGGAGAGTTTAGCGCTCCAATCCTTCCGATTCGGCTTCACAACCCTTTCCAACACATGTTTGATTTCCTGGTTAGAAACCTCAGCTTGGCCGTTTGTCTGAGGGTGGTAGGCCGTGGCGACTTTGTGTATGATGCCGTACTTCCTCATTAGGCTGTCCATTTTTTTGTTATAAAAGTGGGATCCTTGGTCACTTATAATTGCTCTTGGGGAGCCAAAGCGACAAATGATATTGTTCCTCACAAAAGAATAAACAACATGAGCATCATCCGTTCGGGTGGGGATTGCCTCCACCCATTTTGACACATAATCGACGGCTAACAAGATGTAGAGAAAGCCATTGGAATTTGGAAATGGTCCCATGAAGTCGATTCCCCATACATCAAAGATTTCACAAAAAAGCATATTTTGTTGGGGGATTTTGTCCTTCTTAGAAGTATTTCCAAACCGAATGCATTGGGGACAAGATTTGCAATAGAGAGAAGAATCTTTGAGAAGTGTTGGCCACCAAAATCCGCAATCAAGGACCTTTCTTGCCGTTCTTTGGGGGCCATAGTGGCCACCTCCTTCGGAAGCATGGCAAGCGTCCAAGATTGCTTGGAATTCGGTTTGAGGTATGCACCGTCGCACTATTTGGTCCGCTCCACACCTCCACAAATAAGGATCGTCCCAAACATAGTATTTGGATTCGCTTTTCAGCTTATCCTTTTGATGTTTGCTGAGATTGGGAGGGAGAGTGCGTGAAACCAAGTAGTTTGCTATTGGTGCATACCAAGGAACTACTTCCGAGATTGCATGCAAACCATCTAGAGGAAATGAGTCATTGATAGGAGTGGTGTCGCCTTTTGTGTGTTCGAGGCGACTTAGATGGTCCGCCACTTAGTTTTGGGAACCATTCCTATCTTTGATCTCCAAGTCAAATTCTTGCAACAAAAGCACCCAACGAATTAATCTCGGTTTCGATTCCTTTTTGGCCAATAAGTACTTTAGTGCCGCGTGATCTGAGTACACTACAACCTTGGAACCAAGTATATAGGCTTGGAACTTGTCCAAAGCAAAAACAATGGCTAGGAGTTCCTTTTCGGTTGTAGTGTAGTTGGATTGGGCACCGTCTAGTGTTTTGGAAGCATAAGCTATGACGTAGGGGATCTTACCTTCGCGTTGTGCTAACGCAGCTCCTATCGCATAATTTGAGGCATCGCACATGATTTCAAATGGTTGAGTCCAGTTCGGTCCTCGCACAATAGAGGCTTGTGATGAGTGGATAATTTGTACGCTTTTTGGCATTGTTTTTAGTATGTTTTTAGTATGATCTAGTTAGTTTTTAGTATATTTTTATTAGTTTTTAGTTAAAATTCACTTTTCTGGACTTTACTATGAGTTTGTGTGTTTTTCTGTGATTTCAGATATTTTCTGGCTGAAATTGAGGGACCTGAGCAAAAATCTGATTCAGAAACTAAAAAGGACTGCAGATGCTGTTGGATTCTGACCTCTCTGCACTCGGAGTGGATTTTCTGGAGCTACAGAAGCCCAATTGGCGCGCTCTCAACGGCGTTGGAAAGTAGACATCCTGGGCTTTCCAGCAATATATGATAGTCCATACTTTGTCCAAGTTTTGATGGCCCAAACCGGCATTCAAAGTCACCCTCAGAATTCCCAGCGTTAAACGCCGGAACTGGCACAAGAATGGGAGTTAAACGCCCAAACTGGCATAAAAGCTGGCGTTTAACTCCAAGAGGAGTCTCTACACGAAAATGCTTCAATGCTCAGTCCAAGCACACACCAAGTGGGCCCGGAAGTGGATTTTTATGTCATTTACTCATCTCTGTAAATCTTAGGCTACTAGTTCTCTATAAGTAGGACCTTTTACTATTGTATTTTTGATCTGGGTAGTTATCTTTGTTCCGATGCTATCTTAGATTATTGGGAGGTTGGCCATTTGCCCATGCCTAGACCTTGTTCTTATGTATTTTCAACGGTGGAGTTTCTACACACCATAGATTAAGGTGTGGAGCTCTGCTGTACCTCGAGTATTAATGCAATTACTATTGTTCTTCTATTCAATTCCGCTTGTTCTTGTTCTAAGATATCACTTGTTCTTCAACTTGATGAATGTGATGATCCGTGACACTCATCATCATTCTCACCTATGAACGTGTGACTGACAACCACCTCCGTTCTACCTTCGATTGGGTGAATATCTCTTGGATTCCTGATACACGATGCATGGTTGATCGCCTGACAACCGAGTGCTCGCCTGACAAACGAGCCAGCCATTCCGTGAGATCAGAGTCTTTGTGGTATAGGCTAGAACTGATGGCGGCATTCAAGAGAATCCGGAAGGTCTAACCTTGTCTGTGGTATTCTGAGTAGGATTCAATGATTGAATGACTGTGACGTGCTTCAAACTCCTGAAGGCGGGGCGTTAGTGACAGACGCAAAAGAATCACTGGATTCTATTCCGGCCTGATCGAGAACCGACAGATGGATAGCCGTGCCGTGACAGGGTGCATTGAACATTTCCACTGAGAGGATGGGAGGTAGCCACTGACAACGGTGAAACCCTTGCTTAAGCTTGCCATGGAAAGGAGTAAGAAGGATTGGATGAAGACAGTAGGAAAGCAGAGGGACGGAAGGGACAGCATCTTCATACACTTATCTGAAATTCCTACCAATGAATTACATAAGTATCTCTATCTTTATCTTTATAGTTTTATTCGTATATCACCATACCCATTTGAGTTTGCCTGACTAAGATTTACAAGGTGACCATAGCTTGCTTCATACCAACAATCTCTGTGGGATCGACCCTTACTCGCGTAAGGTTTATGACTTGGACGACCCAGTACACTTGCTGGTTAGTTGTGCGAAGTTGTAGTGATCACAATTTCATCCACCAAGTTTTTGGCGCCGTTGCCGGGGATTGTTGAGTATGGACAACTGACGGTTCATCTTGTTGCTTAGATTAGGTTTTTTTTTTCGGAATTCTAAAAGATGAATTCTAGAGTTTCATGATGATTTGTTGAAGTCTGGCTGGCTGTGAAGCCATGTCTAATTTCATTGGACCGAGGTTTCAACTTATCATCACAAGAGCATGTTGATTTCTATCAATCTTGCTGTTAGAGCAGTGATCTGCTAAGGTTTGGCTGGCCATTGGCCATGTCTAGTGTTTTGGACCGAAGCTTTCTTTGAAAGCTTGGTTGGCTGTGAAGCCATGTCTAATTCCTGGACCGGAGTCTTAGACTAAACATTGCATGATTCCTGGAACTCTCATTAAGAATTTTGATACCTTTATTTTCTTTTTCCACTTAATTTTCGAAAAATCACAAAAAATTTTTTTTTACAAAGTCATAAAATCCAAAAATATTTCTTGTTTGAGTCTAGTGTCTCATGTTAAGTTTGGTGTCAATTGCATGCATTCATTCATGTGTCTTAGTGATCTTCAAGATGTTCTTGATGATTTCTTACTCTAATCTTTAAATTCTCTTGACTTGAGTGTTTTGTGTGTCTCATATGCATTCTCATTAGTGTCAGTAGTATACAAACTGCTAAGTTTGGTGTCTTGCATGCATTGTTATTTGTTTCTTGTTGCATTTTGATTTTTCCTTATTATTAAAAATCCAAAAATATTTTTAATTTGTGTCTTCTCAAGTCAATAATACAGAGAATTGAAGATTCAGAACATATAGCAGAGGAATTACACAGAAAAAGCTGGGCGTTCAAAACGCCCAGTGAAGAAGGACAGACTGGCGTTTAAACGCCAGCCAGGGTACCTGGTTGGGCGTTTAACGCCCAAAAGGGTATAGTTTTGGGCGTTAAACGTCAGAATGTGCACCATTCTGGGCGTTTAACGACAGGATGGCACAAGAGGGAAGATTTTGTTTTTAATGCAGATTTTTTTTCAGTTTTCAAACTTTTTCAAAATCAAATCTTTTTCAAATCATATCTTTTCAATCATATGTTTTCAAAATCAATTTCTTTCTATTTTTAAAAATATTTGCTATCAATTAATGATTTGATTCAACATTTCAAGTATGTTGCCTTTTCTGTTGAGAAAGGTTTAATGTTTGAATCATATCTTTTCTTGTTAGCCAAGTTTTTAATTTTCAAAATCAAATCTTTTTAAAATGTTTTTCAAATCATATCTTCTCAATCACATCTTTTTAAAACTAATCATATCTTCTTAACCACATCTTTTTCAAAATAGTTTTCAATCAAATCTTTTTGATTTCTAACTTCAAAATCTTTTTCAAAAATCACTTGATTTCTTTTCCACTTTCATTTTCGAAAATCAATTAGTGTTTTTCAAAAATGTTTTCAAAATCTTTTACCTAATTTTCGAAAATTGCTTCCCTTCTTCTCACATCCTTCTATTTTATGGACTAACACTATTCCTAAATGCAAAATTCGAACTCCATCTTCTTTGATAAAGTTCGAATTTTCTACTTCTGTCTTCTACTTTTCTTTTCCTCTGACACCTAAAGGAATCTCTATACTGTGACATAGAGGATTCCACATTCTCTTGTTCCCTTCTCTTTCTTATGAGCAAGAGCAAGGACAAAAGCATTCTTGTTGAGGCTGATCCTGAACCTGAAAGGACCTTGAAGAGAAAGCCAAGAGAAGCCAAAGCACAACTCTCTGTAGAGGACCTAACAGAAATCTTCAAAGAAGAAGAACCCATGGCAGTCGAAAACAACAACAATGCCAACAATGCAAGGAAGGTGCTGGGTGACTTTACTGCACCTACTCCCGACTTTTATGGGAGAAGCATCTCTATCCCTGCCATTGGAGCAAACAACTTTGAGCTTAAGCCTCAATTAGTTTCTCTAATGCAACAGAATTGCAAGTTCCATGGACTTCCATTAGAAGATCCTCATCAGTTTTTAGCTGAATTCTTGCAAATCTGTGACACTGTCAAGACTAATGGGGTTGACCCTGAGGTCTACAAACTTATGCTATTCCCTTTTGCTGTAAGAGACAGAGCTAGGACATGGTTAGACTCACAACCTAAAGAAAGCCTGGACTCTTGGGAAAAGCTAGTCAATGCCTTCTTGGCAAAGTTCTTTCCACCTCAAAAATTGAGTAAGCTTAGAGTGGAAGTCCAAACCTTCAGACAGAAGGAAGGAGAATCCCTCTATGAAGCTTGGGAAAGATACAAACAATTAATCAGAAAGTGTCCCTCTGACATGCTTTCTGAATGGAGCATCATAGGTATTTTCTATGATGGTCTCTCTGAACTATCCAAGATGTCTTTGGATAGCTCTGCTGGAGGATCTCTTCATCTGAAGAAGACGCCTACAGAAGCTCAAGAGCTGATTGAAATGGTTGCAAATAACAAATTCATGTACACTTCTGAAAGGAATCCTGTGAACAATGGGACTAGTCAGAAGAAAGGTGTTCTTGAGATTGACACTCTGAATGCCATATTGGCTCAGAACAAAATATTGACTCAACAAGTCAATATGATTTCTCAAAGTCTGTCTGGAATGCAAAATGCACCAAGCAGTACTAAGGAGGCTTCATCTGAGGAAGAAGCTTATGATCCTGAGAACCCTTCAATGGAAGAGGTGAATTACATGGGAGAATCCTATGGAAACACCTATAATCCTTCATGGAGGAATCATCCAAATCTCTCATGGAAGGATCAACAGAGACCTCAACAAGGTTTCAACAATAATAATGGTGGAAGAAACAGGTTTAGCAATAGCAAACCTTTTCCATCATCTTCTCAGCAACAGACAGAGAGTTCTAAGCAGAATACCTCTGACTTAGCAACCATGGTTTCTGATCTAATCAAAATCACTCAAAGTTTCATGACTGAAACAAGGTCCTCCATTAGAAACTTGGAGGCACAAGTGGGTCAGCTGAGCAAGAGAATTACTGAACTCCCTCCTAGTACTCTCCCAAGCAATACAGAAGAAAATCCAAAAGGAGAGTGCAAGGCCATCAACATGGCCGAATATGGAGAGGAAGAAGAGGCAGTGAATGCCACTGAGAAAGACCTCAATGGACGTCCACTGGCCTCCCATGAGTTCCCCAATGAGGAACCATGGGAATCTAAGGCTCAAAATGAGACCATAGAGATTCCATTGGACTTACTTCTGCCATTCATGAGCTCTGATGAGTATTCTTCCTCTGAAGAGGATGAGTATGTCACTGAAGAGCAAGTTGCTAAATACCTTGGAGCAATCATGAAGCTAAATGACAAGTTATTTGGGAATGAGACTTGGGAGGATGAACCCCCTTTGCTCACCAAAGAACTGGATGACTTGTCTAGGCAGAGATTACCTCAAAAGAGACAAGATCCTGGGAAGTTCTCAATACCTTGTACCATAGGCACCATGACCTTCAAGAAGGCCTTGTGTGACTTAGGGTCAAGTGTAAACCTCATGCCTCTCTCTGTAATGGAGAAGCTAGGGATCTTTGAGGTGCAAGCTGCAAAAATCTCACTAGAGATGGCAGATAACTCAAGAAAACAAGCTTATGGACTTGTAGAGGATGTTCTGGTAAAGGTTGAAGACCATTACATCCCTACCGATTTCATAGTCCTAGAGACTGGGAAATGCATGGATGAATCCATCATCCTTGGCAGACCCTTCCTAGCCACAGCAAAGGCTGTGATTGATGTTGATAGAGGAGAATTGATCATTCAAGTGAATGAAGAATCCCTTGTGTTTAAGGCTCAAGGATATCCCTCTGTCACCATAGAGAGGAAGCATGAAGAGCTTCTCTCAAAACAGAGCCACACAGAGCCCCCACAGTCAAACTCTAAGTTTGGTGTTGGGAGGCCATAACCAACTTCTAAGTTTGGTGTTGAACCCCCACATTCAAACTCTAAGTTTGGTGTTGGGAGGTTCCAACATAGCTCTGAGCATTTCTGAGGCTCCATGAGAGTCCTCTGTCAAGCTAATGACATTAAAGAAGCGCTTGTTGGGAGGCAACCCAATGTTATATTTTATCTATTCTCTTTTGTTATTTTATGTCTTTTGTAGGTTGATGATCATGAGAAGTCACAAAATCAATGAAAAAAGCAAAAACAGAATGAAAAGCAGAAAGAAAAACAGCACACCCTGGAGGAGAGCGTGCTGGCGTTTAAACGCCAGTAAGGCTAGCTGTTGGGAGTTTAACGCCCAGTCTGGCACCATTATGGGCGTTTAACGCCAGAAAGGGGCACCAGACTGGCGTTAAACGCCAGAAAAGGGCAAGAAGCTGGCGTTAAACGCCAGAAATGGGCACCAGCCCGGCGTTTAACGCCAGAAATGGCTAAAAACGCATTTTTTCTTGCCATTTGGTGCAGGGATGACTTTTCCTTGACACCTCAGGATCTGTGGACCCCACAGGACCCCCACCTACCCTACACTCTCTCTCTCTTCTTCACCCATTCACCAATCACCTCAACACCTCTTCCCCAAAAACCCTTCACCTATCAAATCCTATCTTTCTCTTCACCACTCACATCCATCCTTCATAAAATTCCACCTACCTCACCCTTCAAATTCAAACCACTTTCCCTCCCAAACACTCCCATACATGACCGAACCAAGCCCCTCCCCAATTCTATATAAACCCATCTTCACTACTTCATTTTCATACAACCTAAACACCACTTCTTCCCCTTTTGGCTGAACACAAAGCCATTCCCTTCTTCCTCATTTCTTCTTCTTCTACTCTCTTCTTTCCTCTTTTGCTCGAGGACGAGCAAACCTTTTAAGTTTGGTGTGGTAAAAGCATTGCTTTTTGTTTTTCCATAACCATTTATGGCATCCAAGGCCGGAGAAACCTCTAGAAAGAGGAAAGGGAAGGCAAAAGCTTCTACCTCCGAGTCATGGGAGATGGAGAGATTCATCTCAAGGGTGCATCAAGACCACTTCTATGAAGTTTTAGCCTTGAAGAAGGTGATCCCCGAGGTCCCTTTTTCACTCAAAAAGAGTGAATATCCGGAGATCCGACATGAGATCCGAAGAAGAGGTTGGGAAGTTCTTACCAACCCCATTCAACAAGTCGGAATCTTGATGGTTCAAGAGTTCTATGCCAATGCATGGATCACCAAGAACCATGACCAAAGTATGAACCCGGATCCAAAGAATTGGCTTACCATGGTTCGGGGGAAATACTTGGGTTTTTAGTCCGGAAAATGTAAGGTTGGCATTCAACTTGCCCATGATGCAAGGAGATGAACATCCTTACACTAGAAGGGTCAAATTTGATCAAAGGTTGGACCAAGTCCTCACAGTCATATGTAAAGAGGGTGCCCAATGGAAGAGAGATTCAAGAGGGAAGCCGGTTCAATTGAGAAGGCATGACCTCAAGCCCGTGGCTAGAGGATGGTTGGAGTTCATTCAACGCTCAATCATTCCCACTAGCAACCGGTCCGAAGTTACCATAGACCGGGCTATCATGATTCATAGCATCATGATTGGAGAAGAAATAGAAGTTCATGAGATTATAGCTCAAGAACTCTATAAGGTGGCGGACAAGTCCTCTACCTTGGCAAGGTTAGCCTTTCCTCATCTCATTTGTCACCTCTGTTATTCAGTTGGAGTTGACATAGAGGGAGACATCCTTATTGATGAGGACAAGCCCATCACTAAGAAGAGGATGGAGCACACAAGAGACCCCACTCATCATGAGATCCCTGAGATTCCTCAAGGGATGCACTTTCCTCCACAAAAGTATTGGGAGCAACTAAACACCTCCCTAGGAGAATTGAGTTCCAACATGGGACAACTAAGGGTGGAGCACCAAGAACACTCTGTTCTCCTCCATGAAATTAGAGAAGATCAAAGAATCATGAGAGAGGAGCAACAAAGACAAGGAAGAGACATTGAGGAGCTCAAGCACTCCATAAGATCTTCAAGAGGAAGAACAAGCCGCCATCACTAAGGTGGACCCGTTCTTTAATTTCCTTGTTCTTTATTTTCCTGTTTTTCAAATTTTAGTGCTTATGTTTGTCTATGTTTGTGTCTTGTGATCATTAGTGTCTTAGTGTCTATGCCTTAAAGTTATGAATGTCCTATGAATCCATCACCTTTCTTAAATGAAAAATGTTCTTAATTGAAAAAGAAAAGAATTGCATGAATTTTGAATTTTATAACAGTTTAATTATTTTGATGTGGTGGCAATACTTTTGTTCTCTGAATGTATGCTTAAACAGTGCATATGTCTTTTGAATTTGTGGTTCATGAATATTGGCTCTTGAAAGAATGATGAAAAAGGAGACATGTTACTGAGGATCTGAAAAATCATAAAAATGATTCTTGAAGCAAGAAAAAAGCAGTAAATACAAAAAAAAAATCGAAAAAAAAGAGAAAGAAAGAAAAAGAAAGAAAAAGAAAGAAATAAAGTTGTGATCCAAGGCAAAAAGAGTGTGCTTAAGAACCCTGGACACCTCTAATTGGGGACTCTAGCAAAGCTGAGTCACAATCTGAAAAGGTTCACCCAATTATGTGTCTGTGGCATGTATGTATCCGGTGGTAATACTGGAAGACAGAGTGCTTTGGGCCACGACCAAGACTCAATAAGTAGCTGTGTTCAAGAATCATCATACTTAACTAGGAGAATCAATGACACTATCTGGACTCTGAGTTCCTAAAGAAGCCAACCATTCTGAATTTCAAAGGATAGAGTGAGATGCCAAAACTGTTCAGAGGCAAAAAGCTAAAAGCCCCGCTCATCTAATTAATACTGATCTTCATAGATGTTTTTGGAATTCATTGCATATTCTCTTCTTTTTATCTTGTTTGATTTTCAGTTGCTTGAGGACAAGCAACAATTTAAGTTTGGTGTTGTGATGAGCGGATAATTTGTACGCTTTTTGGCATTGTTTTTAGTATGTTTTTAGTATGATCTAGTTAGTTTTTAGTATATTTTTATTAGTTTTTAGTTAAAATTCACTTTTCTAGACTTTACTATGAGTTTGTGTGTTTTTCTGTGATTTCAGGTATTTTCTGGCTGAAATTGAGGGACCTGAGCAAAAATCTGATTCAGCGACTAAAAAGGACTGCAGATGCTGTTGGATTCTGACCTCCCTTCACTCGAAGCGGATTTTCTGGAGCTACAGAAGCCCAATTGGCGCGCTCTCAACGGCGTTGGAAAGTAGACATCCTGGGATTTCCAGCAATATATGATAGTCCATACTTTGCCCAAGATTTGATGGCCCAAACCGGCGTTCAAAGTCACCCTCAGAATTCCCAGCGTTAAACGCCGGAACTGGCACAAGAATGGGAGTTAAACGCCCAAACTGGCATAAAAGCTAGCGTTTAACTCCAAGAGGAGTCTCTACACGAAAATGCTTCAATGCTCAGTCCAAGCACACACCAAGTGGGCCCGGAAGTGGATTTTTATGTCATTTACTCATCTCTGTAAACCTTAGGCTACTAGTTCTCTATAAGTAGGACCTTTTACTATTGTATTTTTGATCTGGGTAGTTATCTTTGTTCTGATGCTATCTTAGATCATTGGGAGGCTGGCCATTCGGCCATGCCTAGACCTTGTTCTTATGTATTTTCAACGGTGGAGTTTCTACACACCATAGATTAAGGTGTGGAGCTCTGCTGTACCTCGAGTATTAATGCAATTACTATTGTTCTTCTATTCAATTCCGCTTGTTCTTGTTCTAAGATATCACTTGTTCTTCAACTTGATGAATGTGATGATCTGTGACACTCATCATCATTCTCACCTATGAACATGTGACTGACAACCACCTCCGTTCTACCTTCGATTGGGTGAATATCTCTTGGATTCCTGATACACGATGCATGGTTGATCGCCTGACAACCGAGTGCTCGCCTGACAAACGAGCCAGCCATTCTGTGAGATCAGAGTCTTCGTGGTATAGGCTAGAACTGATGGCGGCATTCAAGAGAATCCGGAAGGTCTAACCTTGTCTGTGGTATTCTGAGTAGGATTCAATGATTGAATGACTGTGACGTGCTTCAAACTCCTGAAGGTGGGGCGTTAGTGACAGACGCAAAAGAATCACTGGATTCTATTCTGGCCTGATCGAGAACCGACAGATGGATAGCCGTGCCGTGACAGGGTGCGTTGAACATTTCCACTGAGAGGATGGGAGGTAGCCACTGACAACGGTGAAACCCTTGCTTAAGCTTGCCATGGAAAGGAGTAAGAAGGATTGGATGAAGACAGTAGGAAAGCAGAGGGACGGAAGGGACAGCATCTTCATACGCTTATCTGAAATTCCTACCAATGAATTACATAAGTATCTCTATCTTTATCTTTATAGTTTTATTCGTATATCACCATACCCATTTGAGTTTGCCTGACTAAGATTTACAAGGTGACCATAGCTTGCTTCATACCAACAATCTTTATGGGATCGACCCTTACTCGCGTAAGGTTTATTACTTGGACGACCCAGTACACTTGCTGGTTAGTTGTGCGAAGTTGTAGTGATCACAATTTTGTCCACCAGCTTGTGTCAATGCTACCTTGAGTTTGTCATATGCTTCCATACATTCCTTGCTTAGCTCAAATTCAGTGTCCTTTTGTAGTAGTCGAGAGAGAGGTAAGGCTACCTTGCTAAAGTCTTTGATGAATCTCCTATAAAATCCTGCATGTCCAAGAACAGAACGAACTTCCCTCTCGGAGGAGGGGTAAGGTAGACTAGATATGACATTTATTTTTGCCGGATCTACGGAGATGCCTTCTTTTGAGACTATATGTCCCAAAACAATGCCTTGTTTGACCATGAAATGACATTTTTTAAAATTTAAAACAAGGTTTGTTTTGGTGCATCTTTCTAAGACTTTTTCAAGGTTACCTAAGCAATGATCAAATGAATCACCGTACACACTAAAGTCATCCATAAAAACTTCCATACATTGCTCTAGAAAGTCCGCAAATAAGCTCATCATGCATCTTTGAAACGTTGCCGGTGCGTTGCATAGGCCAAATGGCATACGCTTGTAAGTGTACGTTCCAAAGGGGCAAGTGAATGTGGTTTTTTCTTGGTCCTCTAGAGCAATATAAATTTGGAAGTATCCGGAATAACCATCAAGAAAGCAATAATATGATTTACCGGCTAGTCGATCAAGCATTTGATCAATGAACGGTAGTGGAAAGTGATCTTTTCTTGTGACCGCATTTAACCTTCGGTAGTCTACGCATACTCTCCAAGAATTTTGCACTCTTGTTGCTATAAGTTCACCGCTTTTATTTTTGATTGTGGTCACCCCGGATTTCTTTGGCACCACTTGGACCGGGCTTACCCACTCGCTATCCGAGATAGGATAGATGATGTCCGCTTCAAGTAGCTTAGTGACTTCTTTTTTCACAACCTCAAGAATGGTTGGATTAAGTCTCCTTTGAGGTTGTCGGACCGGTTTTGCTCCTTCTTCAAGAAATATGCGATGCTCGCATACTTGGGGGCTTATTCCCACTAGATCCGCCAAACTCCACTCGATTGCCCTTTTATTTTTCCTCAATACATTTAGCAATTTTTCTTCTTGTTGAGGAGTTAACTCTTTTGCAATTATCACGGGGAGCTCTTGGGCTTCATCAAGATATGAGTACCTTAAATGGAGTGGTAGTGGCTTTAATTCCATCTTTTTGTCATTCTTTGAAGTTTGAGTTTCCGGATGGTTTGTATGGTGTGTGGTGTTTAAATCGCTTGGACCTTCATTTGTTTCTTCAATCATGTACTTCTCATCTAACTTTGCAAGGTGTACTTCGGCAACCATGTTGTCAATTGGGTCACACCGGAATAGAGAGTGATTCTCCGGTGGATGCTTCATTGCTTCTTCTAGGCTGAAACTTACGACTCTCCCATTGATGAGCGGATAATTTATACGCTTTTTGGCATTGTTTTTATATAGTTTTTAGTAAGTTTAAGCTACTTTTAGGGATGTTTTCACTAGTTTTTATGTTAAATTCACATTTCTGGACTTTACTATGAGTTTGTGTGTTTTTCTATGATTTCAGGTAAATTCTGACTGAAATTGAGGGATTTGAGCAAAACTCTGAAGAAGGCTGACAAAAGGACTGCTGATGCTGTTGGAATCTGACCTCCCTGCACTCGAAATATATTTTCTGGAGCTACGGAACTCCAATTGGCGCGCTCTCAACGGCGTTGGAAAGTAGACATCCAGGGCTTTCCAGCAATATATAATAGTCCATACTTTATTTGAAGAATGACGACGTAACTTGGCGTTGAACGCCAAGTACACGCTGCTGTCTGGAGTTAAACGCCAGAAAAACGTCATGATCCGGAGTTAAACGCCCAAAACACGTCATAACTCAGAGTTCAACTCCAAGAAATGCCTCTACTCGTGGATTGATCAAGCTCAGCCCAAGCATACACCAAGTGGGCCCCGGAAGTGGATTTATGCATCAATTACTTACTCATGTAAACCCTAGTAGCTAGTCTAGTATATATAGGACATTTATCTATTGTATTAGACATCTTTGATCTCAGTTTTGTTTTATTCTTCATCAGAGGGGATCATTGATCACGTTAGAGAGGGCTGGCCATTCGGCCATGCCTGAACTCTTTGCTTATGTATTTTCAACGGTGGAGTTTCTGCACACCATAGATTAAGGGTGTGGAGCTCTGCTGTACCTCAAGTATTAATGAAATTCTATCTTCTTTTATTCAAATCTCTATCTTATTCTTATTCCAAGATATTCATTCGTACCCAAGAACATGATGAATATGATGAGTCAAATTACCCTCATTATTATTCTCACTTATGAATGTATGTGATTGACAACCACTTACGTTCTACATGCAACAGAGCTTGAATGCGTATCTCTTAGATTCCCCAACAGAATCTTCGTGGTATAAGCTAGATAGATGGCGGCATTTATAAGGATCCGGAAAGTCTCACCTTGTCTGTGGTATTCCGAGTAGGATCCTGGGAATCCGGAAGGTCTCACCTTGTCTGTGGTATTCCGAGTAGGATTCCGGTAATGAATGACTGTGACGTGCTTCAAACTTTAACCTGCTGGGCGTTAGTGACAGACGCAAAAGAGGGATTCTATTCCAGTAGGAGCGGGAACCAACCGGTGATTAGCCGTACTGTGACAGAGTGCGTAAGCATAGTTTTCACTGCGAGGATGGGATGTAGCCATCAGCCATGGGTGATGCCTCCAGACTGGTTAGCTGTGCGAGTGACAGCCGCACAGGATATTTCCCCGTGAGGAATGAAAGTAGCCACAGTTGATGGTGAACCCCTATACAAAGCTTGCCATAGAAAGGAGTAAGAAGGATTGAGTAGAAGCAGTAGGAGGGCAGGCGTCCGAGAGCTCTACAGCATCTCCATCCGCTTATCTGAAATTCCCACCAATGAATCTGCATAAGTGTTCTATCCCTTTTATTGTTTATTTCCTTAACTTGCATATTTTCGAAAACCCATAAACTATTTTAATCTGCCTGACTGAGATTTGCAAGGTGACCATAGCTTGCTTCATACCAACAATCTCTGTGGATTCGACCCTTACTCACGTAAGGTTTATTACTTGGACGACCCAGTACACTTGCTGGTTAGTTGAACGGAGTTGTGAATCCAAATAAAGACAATTTTTGAATAAATCCATATAAGCACAAAGAATAGTGATCACAATTTCGTCCACCAAGTTTTTGGCGCCGTTGCCGGGGATTGTTTGAGTATGGACAACTGACGGTTCATCTTGTTGCTCAGATTAGGTAATTTTCTTTTCAAAAATCTTTTTCAAAAATTTTTCTTTTATTTTTTGTTTTTGCAAACTTTATTTTCGAAAATAATTAATAAAAATCCAAAAAAAAATTAGAAAATCATAAAAATCAAAAATATTTTGTGTTTCTTGTTTGAGTCTTGTGTTGAATTTTAAGTTTGGTGTCAATTGCATGCTTTTAAAATTTTTCTTGCATTTTTTTCGAAAATCTCATGCATTCATAGTGTTCTTCATGATCTTCAAGTTGTTCTTGACAAGTCTTCTTGTTTGATCTTGATAATTTCTTGTTTTGTGTTGTTTGTTGTTTTTCATGTGCATTTTTGCATTCATATTTCCCATGCATTAAAGATTTCTAAGTTTGGTGTCTTGCATGTTTTCTTTGCATTAAAAATTTTTCAAAATTATGTTCTTGATGTTCATCATGATCTTCAAAGTGTTCTTGGTGTTCATCTTGACATTCATAGCATTCTTGCATGCATCTTGTGTCTTGATCCAAAATTTTCATGTTTTGGGTCATTTTTGTGTTTTTCATTCAAAATTTGATTTCAAAAATATCTTTTCCTTATTTCCCTCCAAAATTTCGAAATTTCGGATTGACTTGGTCAAAAAATTTTAAAATTAGTTGTTTCTTACAAGTCAAGTCAAAATTTCAATTTTAAAAATCTTATCTTTTCAAAATCTTTTTCAAAAATCATATCTTTTTCATTTTTCTTATAATTTTCGAAAATTTCAAAAATTATTTTTCAAAATATTTTCAAAAATCTTTTTCTTATCTTTTTATCAAATTTTCGAAAATTAGCTAACAATTAATGTGATTGGTTCAAAAACTTTAAGTTTGTTACTTTCTTGTTAAGAAAGGTTCAATCTTTAAGTTCTAGAATCTTATCTTGTAGTTTCTTGTTAGTTAAGTCAATTTTAAAATTAAATCTTTTTCAAAATATCTTTTTCAAACATATCTTTTTATCTTTTATCTTATCTTTTTCAAAAATTTTATCTTTTTCAAAATTTAATTTCAAAATATCTTATCTAACTTCTTATCTTCTTATCTTTTTCAAAATTTAATTTCAAATTTTTTTTCAATCAACTAACTAACTCTTTGTTTGTTTCTTATCTTTTTCAAAACCATCTAACTACTCTTCCCTCTCTAATTTTCGAAAATTCCCCCTCCCTTTTTTTTAAAAATTCTTTCTGTTTGAAATTTTAATTTTAATTATACTTTGTCTTTGATTTTCGAAAATTACTAACCCCTTTTTCAAAATTATTTTCGAAAATCCTCTCCCTCTCTTCTCTTCTTCTATTTAATTAATTAATTACTAACACTTCTCTTCACCTCTCTTCATTCATATCCTAACATCTCATCTCACATCTCTGCCATCCTCACAGTTGTGTTTTTTTTCCACTCTTCTTCTACCCCCTTCCTCTTCTACTAACATAAAGGAATCTCTATACTGTGACATAGAGGATTCCTCTTTTTTTTCTTGTTTTCTTCTCTTTCTTATGAGCAGGAACAAGGATAAAGGCACTCTTGTTGAAGCTGATCCAGAACCTGAAAGGACTCTGAAGAGAAAATTAAGAGAAGCTAAATTACAACAATCCAGAAATAACCTTTCAGAAATTTTCGAACAGGAGAAGGATATGACAGCCGAAAATAATAATAATAATGCAAGGAGAATGCTTGGTGACTTCACAAAGCCAACATCCAAATTTGATGGAAGAAGCATCTCTATTCCTGCCATTGGAGCCAATAACTTTGAGCTTAAGCCTCAACTAGTTGCTTTAATGCAACAAAACTGCAAGTTTTATGGACTTCCATCTGAAGATCCTTATCAGTTCTTAACTGAGTTCTTGCAGGTCTGTGATACTGTAAAGACAAATGGAGTTAATCCTGAAGTCTACAGACTCATGCTTTTCCCTTTTGCTGTAAGAGACAGAGCTAGAATATGGTTGGATTCACAACCTAAGGATAGTCTGGACTCCTGGGATAAGCTGGTCACTGCCTTCTTGGATAAATTCTTTCCTCCTCAAAAGCTGAGCAAGCTGAGAGTGGATGTTCAAACCTTCAAACAAAAAGATGGTGAATCCCTCTATGAAGCTTGGGAAAGATACAAGCAGCTGACCAAGAGATGTCCATCTGACATGTTTTCAGAATGGACCCTATTAGATATATTCTATTATGGTCTCTCTGAATTTTCAAAAATGTCACTGGACCATTCTGCAGGTGGATCTATTCACCTGAAGAAAACGCCTGAAGAGGCTCAAGAACTCATTGACATGGTTGCAAACAACCAGTTCATGTACACCTCTGAGAGGAATTCCGTGAATAATGGGGTACCTCAGAAGAAAGGAGTTCTTGAAATTGATGCTCTGAATGCCATATTGGCTCAGAACAAAATGTTGACTCAACAGGTCAACATAATTTCTCAAAATCTGAATGGATTGCAACATGCATCCAACAGTACTAGAGAGGTAGCTTCTGAAGAAGCTTATGATCCTGAGAACCCTGCCATGGCAGAGGTTAATTACTTAGGTGAACCTTATGGAAACACCTATAACTCATCATGGAGAAATCATCCAAATTTCTCATGGAAGGATCAACAAAAACCTCAACAAGGTTTTAATAATGGTGGACGCAATAGGCTGAATAATAGTAAGCCATATCCATCATCTTCTCAGCAACAGACAGAGAACTCTGAACAAAATAATTCTAATTTAGCTAATATAGTCTCTGATCTGTCAAAGGCCACTTTCAGTTTCATGAATGAAACCAGATCCTCCATTAGGAATTTGGAGGCACAAGTGGGCCAGCTGAGTAAGAAGGTTATTGAAACTCCTCCCAGTATTCTCCCAAGCAATACAGAAGAAAATCCAAAAGGAGAGTGCAAGGCCATTGATTTAATCAAAGTGGCCGAATGCACTAGGGAGGAGGAGGACGAAAATCCTAGTGAGGAAGACCTCCTGGGACGTCCCTCAAGCAAGAAGGAGTTTCCTATTAAGGATCTAAAGGAATCTGAGGCTCATCTAGAGACCATAGAGATTCCATTAAATCTCCTTCTGCCATTCATGAGCTCTGAAGACTATTCTTCCTGTGAAGAGGATGAAGATGTGACTGGAGAGCAAGTTGCTCAATACCTAGGAGCTATCATGAAGCTGAATGCCAAGCTGTTTGGTAATGAGACTTGGGAAAGTGAACCTCCCTTGCTCATTAGTGAACTAGATACTTGGATTCAGGAAACTCTACCTCAAAAGAAACAAGATCCTGGCAAGTTCTTAATACCTTGCACCATTGGCACCATGAGCTTTGAGAAAGCTCTATGTGATCTTGGGTCAGGGATAAACCTTATGCCACTCTCTGTAATGGAGAAGCTGGGGATCATTGAGGTACAACCTGCATTGTTCTCATTACAATTGGCAGATAAGTCAGTGAGACAAGCTTATGGAATAGTAGAGGACGTGCTAGTAAAGGTTGAAGGCCTTTACATCCCTACTGATTTCATAATCCTAGACACTAGGAAGGAAGATGATGAATCCATCATCCTAGGAAAACCTTTCCTAGCCACAGCAGAAGCTGTGATAGAAGTCAACAGAGGAGAGTTAATCCTTCAATTAAATGGGGAATACCTTGTGTTTCAGGCACATGGCCATCCCTCTGTGACAAAAGAGAGTAAGCATGAAGAGCTTCTCTCAGTTCAAGGTCAAGAAGAGCCCACACAGTCAAACTCTAAGTTTGGTGTTGTGAGGCCACAACCAAACTCTAAGTTTGGTGTTCAAACTCCATGTCCAAACTCTAAGTTTGGTGTGGAGACAACACATTCAAATTGACTTGATCATCTTGTGGCTCCATGAGAGCCACTGTCAAGCTATTGACATTAAAGAAGCGCTTGTTGGGAGGCAACCCAATTTTATTTATCTAATTTTATTTTATTTTGTTTCTTTGTTATTTTTGTGTTTAATTAGGTACATGATCATGAGGAGTCACGAAAAAATCAAAAAAATTAAAAACAGAAGAAAAAACAGAAGAAAAAAATTTTTCACCCTGGAGGATGCACGGGCTGGCGTTCAACGCCAGTAAGGTGCATCTGGCCGGCGTTTAACGCCAGAACGTGCACCATTCTGGCGCTGAACGCCAGAAACAAGCAACAACCTGGCGTTAAATGCCAGGAAGGTGCACAGAGAGGACAAACTGGCGCTGAACGCCAGAAACAAGCATGAAACTGGCGTTCAACGCCAGAAACATGCATCACATGGGCGTTTAACGCCCAGAACATGCACCAATGGGCGTTTGAACGCCAGAATGATGCATGGAGGCAATTTACATGCCTATATGGTGAAGGAATGGTATTTCTTTTCACCTCAGGATCTGTGGACCCCACAGGATCCCCACCTACTATATTCCCACCTTACCTTCTAATCCTATTTTTGTGATTTGAATTCCCCATGTCACAATTCCCAATTTTCATTCACCACTCACTTCTATCCACTCTTCCCCACTCACCTTCAAAATTCAAAACTCTTTCCCACCCAAACCCACCCATATAGCCGAATACACACATCCCTCCATCTCTTCTTCTTCTTCATCATCTTTTCTTTCTTCTCTTGCTCGAGGGCGAGCAATTTTCTAAAGTTTGGTGTGGTAAAAGCATAGCTTTTTGCTTTTTCATTACCATTAATGGCACCTAAGGCCAGAGAAACCTCAAAGGGAAGACAAAAGCTTCCACCTCTGAGTCTTGGGAGATGGAAAATATAAGCCGTCATAGCTCAGTGGTATAACATGTGGCTGCAAATCAAGAGATCCCTGAGATACCTCAGGGGATAAGTTGTCCTCCACACAACTATTGGGAGCAAATAATGTTAAAAACACCAAAATCACTAGGGATCATGCAACAGAAGCAAGGAAAAGACATAAAGAAGCTCAAAAAGCACCATTGGACCTTCAAGAAGGCGCCACCCTCACTCAGGTGGATTCATTCCTTGCTCTTTATTTCTTTCTGTTTTCGTTTTTAATATTGTGTTTATCTATGTTTTGTATCTTTACTTCATGATCATTAGTATGTAACCATGCCTTAAAGATTATGAATAATTCCATTAGTCCTTCACCTCTCTTAAATGAAAAATGTTTTAATTCAAAAGAACAAGAAGTACATAATTTTCGAAATTATTAGTGAATTTAATTTAATTATATTGATGTGGTGGCAATAATTTTTGTTTTCTGAATGAATGAATGAACAGTGCATATGTCTTTTGATATTGTTGTTTATGAGTGTTAAAATTGTTGGCTCTTGAAAGAATGATGAACAAAGAGAAATGTTATTGATGATCTGAAAAACATCATGAAATTGATTCTTGAAGCAAGAAAAAGCAGTGAAAAAGCAAAAGCTTGTGAAAAAAAAAATTGGCGAAAAATTGAGAAAGAAAAAGAAAAAGCAAGCAGAAAAAGCCAATAGCCCTTAAAACCAAAAGGCAAGGGTAGCAAGGATCCAAGGCTTTGAGCATCAATGGATAGGAGGGCCCAAGAAAATAAAATCCAGGCCTAAGCGGCTAAATCAAGCTGTCCCTATTCATGTGCTTGTGTCATGAAGGTCCAAGTGAAAAGCTTGAGACTGAATGGTTAAAGTCGTGATCCAAAGCTAAAGAGTGTGCTTAAGAGCTCTGGACACCACTAACTGGGGACTTTAGCAAAGCTAAGTCACAATCTGAAAAGGTTCACCCAGTTATGTGTCTGTGGCATTTGTGTATCCGGTGGTAATACTGGAAGACAAAGTGCTTAGGGCCACAGCCAAGACTCATAAAATAGCTGTGTTCAAGAATCAACATGCCTAACTAGGAAAGTCAATAACACTATCTGAAATTCTAAGTTCCTAGAGAAGCCAATCACTCTAAACTTCAAAGGAAAAAGTGAGATGCCAAAACTATTCAGAAGCAAAAAGCTACAAGTCCCGCTCATCTAATTAAATTAATATTCATTGATATTTTGGACTTTATAGTATATTCTCTTCTTTTTATCCTAATTGATTTTCAGTTGCTCGGGGACAAGCAACAATTTAAGTTTGGTGTTGTGATGAGCGGATAATTTATACGCTTTTTGGCATTGTTTTTATATAGTTTTTAGTAAGTTTAAGCTACTTTTAGGGATGTTTTCACTAGTTTTTATGTTAAATTCACATTTCTGGACTTTACTATGAGTTTGTGTGTTTTTCTGTGATTTCAGGTAAATTCTGACTGAAATTGAGGAATTTGAGCAAAACTCTGAAGAAGGCTGACAAAAGGACTGCTGATGCTGTTGGAATCTGACCTCCCTGCACTCGAAATAGATTTTCTGGAGCTACAGAACTCCAATTGGCGCGCTCTCAACGACGTTGGAAAGTAGACATCCAGGGCTTTCCAGAAATATATAATAGTCCATACTTTATTTGAAGAATGACGACGTAACTTGGCGTTGAACGCTAAGTACACGCTGCTGTCTGGAGTTAAACGCCAGAAAAACGTCATGATCCGGAGTTAAACGCCCAAAACACGTCATAACTCAGAGTTCAACTCCAAGAAATGCCTCTACTCGTGGATTGATCAAGCTCAGCCCAAGCATACACCAAGTGGGCCCCGGAAGTGGATTTATGCATCAATTACTTACTCATGTAAACCCTAATAGCTAGTCTAGTATATATAGGACATTTATCTATTGTATTAGACATCTTTGATCTCAGTTTTGTTTTATTCTTCATCAGAGGGGATCATTGATCACGTTAGAGAGGGCTGGCCATTCGGCCATGCCTGAACTCTTTGCTTATGTATTTTCAACGGTGGAGTTTCTGCACACCATAGATTAAGGGTGTGGAGCTCTGCTGTACCTCAAGTATTAATGAAATTCTATCTTCTTTTATTCAAATCTCTATCTTATTCTTATTCCAAGATATTCATTCGTACCCAAGAACATGATGAATATGATGAGTCAAATTACCCTCATTATTATTCTCACTTATGAATGTATGTGATTGACAACCACTTACGTTCTACATGCAACAGAGCTTGAATGCGTATCTCTTAGATTCCCCAACAGAATCTTCGTGGTATAAGCTAGATAGATGGCGGCATTTATAAGGATCCGGAAAGTCTCACCTTGTCTGTGGTATTCCGAGTAGGATCCTGGGAATCCGGAAGGTCTCACCTTGTCTGTGGTATTCCGAGTAGGATTCCGGTAATGAATGACTGTGACGTGCTTCAAACTTTAACCTGCTGGGCGTTAGTGACAGACGCAAAAGAGGGATTCTATTCCAGTAGGAGCGGGAACCAACCGGTGATTAGCCGTACTGTGACAGAGTGCGTAAGCATAGTTTTCACTGCGAGGATGGGATGTAGCCATCAGCCATGGGTGATGCCTCCAGACTGGTTAGCTGTGCGAGTGACAGCCGCACAGGATATTTCCCCGTGAGGAATGAAAGTAGCCACAGTTGATGGTGAACCCCTATACAAAGCTTGCCATGGAAATGAGTAAGAAGGATTGAGTAGAAGCAGTAGGAGGGCAGGCGTCCGAGAGCTCTACAGCATCTCCATCCGCTTATCTGAAATTCCCACCAATGAATCTGCATAAGTGTTCTATCCCTTTTATTGTTTATTTCCTTAACTTGCATATTTTCGAAAACCCATAAACTATTTTAATCTGCCTGACTGAGATTTGCAAGGTGACCATAGCTTGCTTCATACCAACAATCTCTGTGGATTCGACCCTTACTCACGTAAGGTTTATTACTTGGACGACCCAGTACACTTGCTGGTTAGTTGAACGGAGTTGTGAATCCAAATAAAGACAATTTTTGAATAAATCCATATAAGCACAAAGAATAGTGATCACAATTTCGTCCACCACCCATCTATTTCAAATGAGTAGGTTCCCGAGTAGGCATCTAGCTTAAATCTAGAAGTTCTCCAAAATGATCTTCCAAGTAGGATAGATAATGCTCTCTCGGTTTCGCTTGATGGCATTTCAAGGACATAGAAGTCAATTGGAAACACCAACCCTTTGATATTCACCAATACATCTTCCGCAACACCCGTCACAGTTATTATGCTTTTATCCGCTAGGACAAATCTTGCCGTCGACCTTTTTAGTGGTGGCAACTTCAATAACCGGTAGACGGAGAGCGGCATGATGCTAACACATGCTCCGAGGTCACACATACAATTGATAAATTGAATTCCATTGACGGTGCAAGTGACCATACAAGGGCCCGGATCATCACACTTCTCGGGCAATGCTCCCATTAAAGCGGAAATAGAACTCCCCAATGGGATGGTTTCCAATTCAAGAATTCTATCCTTGTTCATGCATAGATCTTTAAGGAATTTTGCATATCTAGGAACTTGATGGATAGCATCAAAGAGGGGGATGGTTACCTCAACTTTCTTGAACATTTCTACCATTTTGGGGTCGAGTTCTATGCGCTTTTTAGCTTTCTTCGCAAGTGTTGGGAATGGGAGTGGTTGAGCAATTTCTTCTTCCAAGGTTCTCTTGGCCTTGGGGGTCTCCTTTGTTGGTTGAGCTTCATCCTCAATTATAACTTGTGGTGTCTCCTCTTCCTCTACTTCTTCTATACCTATTCTCTCCTCCTCTTGGGCGATTGTCATGGGATTTGAGTCCTTTGCTCCTTTCTCCTTTAATTGTGTTCCAGATCTAAGGGTGATGGCATTTATGCCCCCCTTAGGATTGGGTTGAGGTTGAGAGGGAATGACGCTTTGGATTGGGGGTTGAGGAGTGGGGTTTGATGGTGTATCCATTCGTGCAAGAAGAGCTTGTAGTGTAGAGGTGAGGCCAGTGAGGCCGGAAGCAAGTGTGTTTTGTAGTTCCTTTTGGCCTTAGATGATGGTCCGGAGTGTTTCGTCTTGGTTGGAGGGGGTGGTTGCATATGTGAGTTGAGGGGTTTGTGATTGGTTGGGTGGTGGTCTTTGATGTGGTGGTTGGTATGTTTGGTAGTTTCTTTGTGGGTTTTGTTGGTTGTATGGTTGATTTTGTTGGTTGTATGGTGGCCGGTTTTGTGAGAAATTTTGTGAGTTATTGTTCCATCTTTGACCTCCTCCGTTGTTGTTGTTGTCCCTATTTCCTTGTTGATGATTGTCTCTCCAATTTTGATTATGGTACCCGCTCCCTTGATTGTAGTTTCCTCCTTGATAAGGGTGCCCTTGGTTAGGATTACCGCCTTGGTAGTACCCTTGATTTGGGCGGTCATAGAAATTATGGGTAGCCGCCAAGGTGTTATCTTCTTGAAGGCTTGGGCACTCATCCGTGTAGTGGGAATAGCAAGAACAAATGCCACACACTTTTTGAGGGACCAATTGTTGATTGTGTTGTTGAGGGGGTGGGAGGTGTTGTTGGTATGATTGAGGTTGTTGTGGTTATTGTTGGTTCAATTGGAGTTGCTTCAAGATGGATGTCATTTCACTCAAGGATTAAGTTAGAGCGGTGGTTTCACTACTAGTTGATACCTCATTCACGGTTCTCGGGTGGTTGACTCTTCGTCTCATATGTTGATTGGATTCGGCTAAGTCAATGATAAGTTGCCATGCCTCCTCCGCTGTTTTATATTTAGACAAAGAACCATTGCTAGAGGTGTCCAAGAGAGTTCTATCTTGTTCTCGCATCCCTTGACATATGTATCCAAGCAATACTTGAGTGTCAAGCATGTGATTAGGGCATGCGCCTAGTAGCTTACGAAACCGTTCCCAATACTCGTATAGCGGTTCCGTTTCACCTTGCACAATACAAGACATTTCCTTCCTTAGCCTATCCATCTTCTCTGGAGGCAAGAATTTATCCAAGAATCCTCTTCTAAGTAGGTCCCAATCAGAGGTGACTTCACTAGATAGAGTGTAGAACCATTCTTTCGCCTTATCCTCAAGAGAGAAAGGGAAAGCAAACAACCATATAGCAACTTCATCGGATCCTTCCCGTCTAGTGGTTGAGCATATACAATGAAAGTCCTTGAGATGTCGAATAGGGTCTTGTGGGGGAAGCCCGTGAAACTTAGGTAGGAGGTTGATCAAAGCGGTCTTCAATTCAAAGTTTGCATTCAAGTTGGGATGAGTTACATGAAGGGGTTGAAGGACATAATCCGGTGCACCCGCTTCCTTGATGGTAACCCTCCTCGGAGCATCCATGGTGTTAGTACCTAAAACGAAAGAAGAGCTGTTAGTGATATTGATGGAAGTATGACTAATGCCTTCTTTGAGTGACGGTTCAATGTTCACTTTTAGTAAGGTGGTTGAGGTGGTGGAGACCTCTTCACCTTTCCCAAACTTTAGCCGCCTCCGAGCTTGTCTAATATGAAACAAAGTTCTTTCTATTTCCGGATCAAAGGGGACTAAGCTCGGATTCGGTTGTGAACGTGTCATGCAATGAAGGGGAAGTGAGATTCATGGTAACGATGAGGGGTTAGTCACTTGAACAAATTACAATGAAATGCAACTATGTACATATATACACATTCATTCCAAACAATAACATGGCACACTAAGCAAAATCCCCGGCAACGGCGCCATTTTGATAAACGAAATTTAGCATGTCGATTTAGAATTCAATGATGAATATGATCGTGAGTATAGTATAATCGACACTTAAACTTCGCATCAAACAATCCTACAATCTATAACCGAGAGTATTAGTCTCCCGAGTCGTCCTCCCTTGGAATTGCTAGAGTGTGCATCTTATTGATTAGAAAGCCTTGTTATGATTCTTTGAAGGTTTTAGCAAAATAGAAAACAAACAATCAATCCTTAGAAGACTTGGCTTAGGGTTGGCATTAGAAATTCTATCCTTATAGTTCTTTCAATGATGACAACAATTAGGCCTTGCTTCATTTAGTTAACCCCTAGGTATAGAGGAAAGTCAAATGTAAGTAATCAACTTGAGTCACAAGTCCTAGTTTTACCTTATGGAAATCTAGCTTTAGTGTACTCCAAGTCAATTAGCAATCCCTAATTCTAAATCAACAATTGACACAACTATTCAACTTCTTCTAATGGCCCAAACCCTATGCCAAGTAAGAAACTTTTACTCCATAACTAGTGTTGGCATTTCATTAAACATTTGGTGAGCAAGAGTGAAAGCCATGGTAAAATTTAGAAGAACGTAGAATTAAAAGTATTTCAACACAAGGAACTAACAACAATTAACAAAGAACAACAATGGAAATGAAATTCTAGAAGAATTGATTAAATCCAAAACTACAAAATTGAATCCAAGATCTATGAGAATTGAGCAATTACAAACACTACTTGAGATTAGAGAAGAAGATCTATGACATGAACAAAATGAATTGAGAATTGCAATGGATCTCACCAAAGAGTGAATGAAAATTCAGAAATTGGATGAAGATGAACCCTAATGAGAGCTTTGAATCTCTCTCCTTCTCCACAAGTGTAACTAACTATCTCCCAAAATATCTAGAATCTAGAAAATGAGCTAAAAAGTCCTTAACCCTTGTTCCCTTGGTCTTCTTAAGCTTTTCCCGCCAAGGCACTTCCCAAAAATGGGATTCCCAACTGCCTCCACGCCCAAGTCACGTGGCTCTTTAAAAAAATCCTATTCGAACATCGGCGCGCACGCGCCCATTCTGAGATTTCCAAAGTTCAATTCTCATGCTCCCTTCCTTTGCACCCGTCCTCCTTCTCTCTTCTGGTCCATCCCTGCCCTATATTCTGAAACCACTTAACACACAGGTCACGGCATCGAATGGCATCAAGAGAAGATAAGAAATGTATCTAATTTAGTGCAAAATAGGCATGTTTTCATCCATGAGGCAAAATTAGGAACGGAACACAAAGTCTTGTATTTTCATCTAGAAAGTGTGCGGAATTATTGATAAAACCCCTGAAATCAGCACAAGATAAACCCTCAAAATGGGGTATATCAATTACATGGATTGTCCTAAGTTAGATGGAATAGTTTATGTTAATTAAGGATTCAAATTTTAGTCCACTTGGCCAAATACAATCCTACCTTGACCCTAACCCCATTACAACCCTTAAAAGACCTCTTGATTTGTGTATTGGTGCATTAAATTTATGTTGATTGTTAGATGAAGAGCAAGCCTTAGAAAGCAAGGTTAGTAGAAAATCAAGAGAATCGAACCTAAAACACTTGAGTGATTAGAGTGATATACACTACTAGTGATGGTTCGATGCTTGATTCTTTGTTCCCGGCTTTCATGAGCTATTTTCTTCTACAAGTCTATTTGTATTGTATTTTGCGATTTGAATTAGTGAAATCCAGTTCATATTTGTCTTGAAGAACTTATTTATTTTTAACCAAGTAGGTAGAAATATTTTGCATTTAGTTGCATTCATAGGTTGCATCTCATACATTCTATCATTCCTCTTCATTCCTTTATAGCTTCTCTTGAGCTTAGCATGAGGACATGCTAATGTTTAAGTGTGGGGAGGTTGATAAAACCATATTTCATGGTTTATCTTGTGCTCAATTGAGTGGTTTTTATCAACTCTTTACCCATTTATTCATACTATTTGCATGGTTTTACATTTGCCTTCCTAATTATGTGCTTTGATTGAAAACATGCTTCTTTGGCCTTAAGTTCCCTATGTTTAATCCTCTCTTATTACAATTAGATGCCTTGATATGTGTGTTAAGTGATTTCAGAGATTACAAGGCAGGAATGACTCAGAGGATGGAAAGGAAGCATGCAAAAGTGGAAGGAATACAAGAAGTTGGAGAAACTGCTAAGCTGTCTAGCCTGACCTCTTCGCACTCAAACGGCTATAACTTTAGCTATAGAGGTCCAAATGATGCGGTTCCACTTGCGCTGGAAAGCTAACATCCGGGGCTTCGGTTTGATATATAATTTGCTATAGTGACTGTATAGATAGGTGACGCGAACGTGTCATCCACGCGGACGCGTCGCATCTGCGAAAATCAGCGTGGCAGATTTCGCAAACAGCAAATCCTGGGCTATTTCAAGCCCAGTTTCAAGCCCAGAAAACACAGATTAAAGGCTGCAAAGTGGAGGAATGAGGGGAGACTTCAGAAGGCTTTCATAATTCTCTTTTTATTATTTTAGATGTAGTTTTTAGTGAGAGAGGTTCTCTCCTCTCTCTCTTAGGATTAGGATGTAGGACTTCTCTTAGTTTTAGGAGTGACTCTCAATCCCATGTTCTTTATTTTTATTTATTTTTCAATGTTCCATGTTTAGATTGATTTTCTTGATTAATGTTATTTGAGATATTTTAGATTGATGACTGCTGTCTTTTATTTATATAAATAATTTGGATTTTCCTGTTGTCCAATTGGCTTATGAATGTCTTCCATGTTAGATTTTACTGCTTTGAATGAATTGAAGGTATTCCAGATATTTATGATTTTAATTTAGCTTTTTACATTCTTGGCTGTGGTTGATTAATTGGTGACCCTAAGGTTATCAGCTCCATTTTTGATTGAAAATTGGATTTCTTCATTTCATTAATTCATATTCCAATAACTCTAGCCTTTCCCAAGGAAAGACTAGGACTTGAGGATTCGAATTAATTCATCCACTTAACTTACCTTCATAGTTAGAGGTTAACAAAGTGGGAGAAAAATCCAATTCTCATCACAATTGATAAAGATAACTAGAATGGGACTTCCAGTTCTTATACCTTGCCAAGAGATGTTATTAGTATTATTTTATTTTACTTGTCATATAACATATTCCCACCTTACTTCCAAAACCCCAATTTTACCTTTTTCATAGCCAATAATAAGAACATACCTCCCTGCAATTCCTTGAGAAGACAACCCAAGGTTTAAATACTCGGTTATCAATTTTAAAGGGGTTTGTTACTTGTGACAACCAAAACGTTTGTACGAAGGGATTTCTGTCGGTTTAGAGACTATATCTACAACGCGACTGTTTTTATGAAATTCTTTACTGGCAAAAATCCTAACGTCAATCCCGCACCAAGTTTTTGGCACCATTACCGGGGATTGATAGTGATTAACAACTATTAGTTGTTTGATTGCTTAGATTAGGCATTTTATTTTTATTTTATTAAAATATATTTTTAATATTTTCAAAAAAAAAGAAAAAAATATTTTAATAGCACTAATATTTTTAGTAATTTTTAAAATTAAGTTTGGTGTTTTCTGGTTCAGGTTACCTCACTGGGAATTCTCTACACACTGACGTAGAGAGTTCCATTTTTTTCTTGTCTTCTGTTTATTTATGTGCAGGAACAGAGACAAAGAACATCTCTTAGACTTTGATCCTGAACTTGAAAGGACTTTCAGGTAGCGTTTACAACAAGCTAGACTTTGCAAGGCTGCAGAATCCACTATGGATCCTAACAATGCTGGTAATGCCAATATGGCAAATCCGAATGGGAATGAGTAACAAAGGAGAGTACTTGGCTATTACTCTGCTCCTACTGTAGATCTTTATGGAAAAAGCATCGTGGTGCCTCCTATAGCTACGAACAACTTTGAGTTGAAGCTACAACTGGTCACCCTGGTGCAACAAAAATGGCAGTATCATGGTCTTCCCCACGAAGACCCAAATCAGTTTATTTCTAATTTTCTGTAGATTTGTGATACTGTGAAGACAAATGGAGTGAACCCAGAGGTATACAAACTCATGCTTTTCCCATTTGCTCTGAGGGATGGAGCAAAGCTATGGCTAGATTTCCAACCCAAGGAGAGTCTGGAATACTTGGAACAAGGTTGTTACTGAGTTTTTCACTAAATTTTCCCACCAAAGAAGCTGACTAAGCTTTGGGTGGAGGTTCAGACCTTCAGGCAGAAGGATGGTGAAACTCTGTATGAAGCTTGGGAGAGATACAAGCTACTGACTAGGCATTGTCCTCCAAACATGTTCTCCAAGTGGACCCAACTAGATATCTTTTATGAAGGTTTGGGTGAAATGTCCAAGATGTGCTTAGATAATTCTGCAGGAGGTTCATTGCACAAGAAGAAGTCAGCAGAGGAGACTATTGAGCTTATTGAATTGGTTGCTAGTAACCAATATTTATACTCATCTAACATGAATCCTGTGAACTCTGAGGCTCCTCAAAAGAAGGGTGTCATGGAAGTAGAAGCTCTTAATGCTATTCTTGCTTAGAACAAGCTTATGTCTCAGCAAATAAGTCTACTTACTCAACACATGGGTGGCATGCAAGTCTCATCTATCAACACCCAAAATCCACCTCAAGAGGTCTCCTATGACATGGCAGGAAATTTAGTGCAAAATGATTATTATAATTATGCTCAATCCTCTTCTGAACAGGTCAATTACATGGGGAGTGGTTCTAGAAATCCCAAATAATGTCTCTTATTCTCAGACATACAATCAAGGATGGAGAAATCACCCAAATTTTGGGTGGAGAGACCAACCTCAGAGACCTCATAATTTTAACAATAATTCTCAGGACGGCTTCCAACAGAACAATTACAATAACTGCCAATTTCAGTCTCAGCAACAACAACCACCTCAGCAGGCTAACTCTAAATCCTAAGAAGATTCTAATTGAGAGATGATGATGAGTTTTATGTAGGAAACCAGAACCTCCATTAGAAACTTGAAAGTATAAATGGGCCAGCTGAGCAAGCAAATACCTGAGAGATCTGCAAGAACATTACCTGGTGATACAGTGGTGAACCCAAGAGAAGATTGCAAGGTTATTCAGTTGAGAAGTGGTAAAGTAGCTGGCTCTGAGACCAAGGCCAATGAAGAATTAGTTGAAAAAGAAGCTCCAGAGGAGAAGAAGGAAGAAGTAGAGTGTGCCCCTCCTAAGCGTGCAGATAACCCATTCCCTGATTCTCTTGGCACTTATCCTACCTTGCCAAAGGCTCCTGAATACAAGCCAAAAATGCCATATCCTCAGAGACTTCAAAAGGCTTCTAAAGAAAAGCAGTTTTCCAAATTTTTAGATGTCTTCAAGAAGCTACAGATCAACATTCCTTTTGCAGAGGCTCTTGAGCAAATGCCTCTTTATGCTAAATTTATGAAAGAGTTGTTGACCCATAAGAGAAATTGGAAGGAACAAGAAACAGTGGTGTTAACTAAGGAGTATAGTGCAATTATTCAACACAATCTCCCTGAGAAAATGCCAGACCCAGGGAGCTTTTTCATTCTTTGCACCGTTGGAGATGTCATCATTCAGAGAGCTTTATGTGACCTTGGAGCTAGCATCAATCTAATGCCACTTTCAGTGATGAAAAAGCTTCAAATTGAGGAGGCAAAACCCACTCGTATTTCTCTTCAACTTGCTGATCTTTCTATTAAATTACCTGTGGGTGTTGTTGAGGATTTATTTGTTAAAGTAGGGCCATTTATTTTTTCTGTTGATTTTGTTATATTAGACATGCAAGAGGAGGTAAAATCCTCTATTACACTTGGTAGACCCTTTTTAGCTACAGGTAGAGCTCTGATTGATGTGCAAAAGGATGAATTTACCCTGAGGTCGATGAAGAACAAGTGGTCCTAAATGTTTTTGAGGCTCTCAAACACCCTAATTATTCTGAAGGGTGCATGAAAATAGATGTTATTGAACCACTTGTTCAAGAGGTACTGAAAGCTGAGGTGCTTGATGACATTCTGGATCCTATTTCTGAGTATGAATTTAGTTGAAATTGATGATTCACCACCCCAGAAGGCTATAGTTTACACGCCTAAAGCAGAGGAGGAAGCCGCCAAGTTTGAGCTCAAACCTTTACCTCCTTCTCTGAAATATGTGTTCTTGGGTGAAAATGATTCATATTCGGTGATTATTAACTCTTCCTTGAAGCCTGAAGAGGAAGATGCGCTTGTTTCAGTGCTCAAGAGCCATAAAATAGCTCTTGGGTGGACCATTAGTGACTTGAAGGGGATTAGTCCAACCAAGTGTATACACAAGATCCTTTTGGAGGATGATGCTAAACCAGTTGTGCAACCACAAAGGAGACTCAATCCAACCATGAAAGAGGTGGTCCAAAAAGAGGTAACAAAATTATGGGAAGTAGGTATTATTTACCCTATTTCTGACAGTCCTTGGGTAAGTCATGTGCAGATAATTTTCAAGAAAGGAGGGATAACAGTGATCTAGAATGAAAAAAATGAGCTTATTCCTACAAGAACAATCATAGGATGGAGAATGTGTATAGACTACAAGAGGCTCAATACTGCTTCAAGGAAGGATCATTTTCCCCTGCCTTTCATTGATCAACTGCTTGAGAAGTTAGTTGGTCATGCTTTTTATTGTTTTCTAGATGGATATTCTGGATATAATCAAATTACATTGGACCCTCAAGATCAAGAGAAGACAACATTCACATGCCCCTTTAGAGTATTTGCCTACAGGAGAATGCTATTTGGACTTTGTAATGCTCCAGCAACCTTTCAGTAGTGTATGCTTTAAATTTTTTCTGACATGGTTGAAAAGTTCATTGAGGTATTCATGGATGACTTTTCTTTTTTTGGTAACTCTTTTGAATCATGCCTTAAGCATTTATCTCTTGTCTTGAAACGGTGTCAAGAATCAAACCTTGTTTTGAATTGGGAAAAATGCCATTTTATGGTCACAGAAGGTATTGTTCTTGGACACCGGATTTCAAGTAAGAGGATTGAGGTTGACAGAGTAAAGGTGGAGGTAATTAAAAAATTACCACCACTAGCAAATGCTAAAGTAGTCAGGAGTTTCTTGGGTCATGCAGGATTTTATAGGAGATTCATAAAGGACTTTTCTATAATTGCTAAACCATTGAGCAACATGTTGGTTGTTGATGTTCCTTTTGTTTTTTATTCTAATTGTCTGCATGCTTTTGAAACTCTGAAAGCAAACCTTATCAGGATTCTAAACCAAGATTAATCAGATGGGTGTTGCTTCTTCAGGAGTTTGATATTGAGATAAAAGACAGAAAAGGGTCAGAAAATCAAGTAGCTGACCATCTCTCTAGAATTGAGCCTAAAGCAGGAGTACAACCCCCCACAGCTGTGACTGAGACATTTTTGGATGAGCAGTTGTTTCCCATTCAGTAGGCTCCATGGTTTGCAGACATTGCAAATTATAAAGCCATGAATTTCATTCCAAAGGAGTACAACAGGCAATAAGTAAAGAAGCTATTGACGAATGCAAAGTACTACATTTGGGAGGAACCATATCTTTTTAAGAGGTGTTCAGATGGTATCATCCGAAGATGTGTCCTAGATGAAGAAACACATCAGATTCTCTGGCACTGTCATGGTTCAGATTATGGAGGCCACTTTGGTGGTGAAAGGACAGCTACAAAGGTCCTTCAGAGCGGATTCTACTGGCCGACTCTCTTCAGAGACTCAAGAGCATTTGTGAAGCACTGTGACAGATGTGAAAAGGCCATGAATCTCTCTGCCAACCATAAAATGCCACAGTAGGGAATTCTTGAGGTTGAGTTGTTTGATGTATGGGGTATTGACTTCATGGGACCTTTCCCACCCTCACATTCAAACAACTATATTTTAGTGGCAGTTGATTATGTGTCCAAATGGGTGGAAGCTGTGGCTCTACCTACCAATGATGCCAAGGTGGTGATGAGTTTTCTGTAGAGATATATCTTTAGCCGGTTTGGTATTCCAAGGACACTCATTAGTGATGGAGGAAGCCACTTCTGTAACAGACAGTTGGACTCTCTTCTGCAGAGATATGGAGTCCGTCATAAAGTGGCAACCCCTTATCACCCTCAGACAAGTGGGCAGGTTGAAGTTTCCAACAGGGAACTCAAGAGAATTCTAGAGAAGACCGTCAGTGTTTCAAGAAAGGACTGGTCTAGGAAGCTTGATGATGCTCTCTGGGCATACCGGACAGCTTACAAGACTCCTATTGGCATGTCCCCTTATCAATTGGTCTATGACAAAGCCTGTCACTTGCTAGTCGAGTTGGAGCATAAAGCCTACTGGGAAATTAGGTATCTGAACCTTGATTCGGAAGTTGCAGAAATTAAGCGAATGCTTCAGTTGAATGAGTTTGATAAATTCAGATACTCAACCTATGAGAATGCCAAGCTCTATAAGGATATAACTAAGCTATTGCATGACAAGAAGATAGCCATCAGAGTCTTTGAGCCAGGACAGAGATTTCTTCTGTATAATTCAAGGCTCAAACTCTTTCCCGGGAAGTTGAAATCCCGATGGTCAGGACCGTTTGTGGTTACCAGAGCTTCACCATATGGTCATGTGGAAATATAGGAAGAGAATTTTGACAAAAAATTTACAGTGAATGGCCAGAGGTTGAAGCACTATCTTGGAGGCGAGATTGATCGCCAGAGGTCCGCCCATATGCTGAATTAGCAGCACTGACTGTCAAGCTAGTGACGTTAAAGAAGCGCTTGTCGGGAGGCAACCCGATGATTTCATCATGTAGCTATTTTAGAACAGGAAGAGAATATTTCAAAAAAAAAAAGAATTCCACACGCGCGCACCTGGTGTGCGTTCACGTCCATAGTGAATGCGAATTGAGTGAGATTGAACAGAATGTTGCGCTGTAGTTGTGTAGGAACTATGCCTCGCGCCCCAGCTCACCCACGCGTACGCGTCCCACTGGTTCTCGGCAATCAACACGGGAGCGCACATGGCACGCACGCGTGCCTTGAAAAATCAACGTAATTGGGTGGATGGCCAAGAGTTGTGCTGGCCTCGCGCTGGATTCATGCTAGAAGCACAGATTGATCCAGGGACACGTATGCGCTCTTTTTACCACTTGACAATCCACGCGCAGGTGCACTGGACGCATCCGCGTCCCTTCCCCTTTTCGCAACCCGCACGAACGCACGCAGTGCGGGTTCGCGTCGGTTGTGCCACACCAATTACTCAACACGCCACCCTGTTTTCATTCTCTCTCCCTCCCAAATCCTAATTCTCTCTTGTTCTTTTCTCCTTTTATCCTTCTTTTATCGTACTAATTATTTTTCCTCTCTGTTTTCAGTTCTTCTTTGCTTGAGGACAAGCAAACCTTTAAGTTTGGTGTTGACGCTTCGCTTATGCCTTTTCTGTTTAGCACCAAAGGGAGATGAATGTTCTTCATGGAGGAATGAGATGGCCACCAACATAACTGAGGTGGTTGAGTTCCTTTCATTCTATTTCTCTTCCGTTCCTATTTTGTTGTCTTCTGTTTTCTGTTGCTTTGATTGCTTGCATGATCTTTAGTACTTTTAGTTCCTAGATTTAGTTTCATTTTATTATTTGCTTTAATTTTGAAAAGTGTCTTAGGTATTGCTCACTAAACTTGAATCTAAAAAGAAAAGAAAAGAAGTGATGTATTGCTTGAGAAATTGAGTTTAATTTTAAGAGTAGTATTATTTACTTAAATGTGGTGGTATTTTCTGTGATTTTGAATGCATGACATGAATAATGCATATTTGAATTTGAATCAAAGAATGTTAATGTATAAGGAACAGGAATTTAGAAAACTATTATGAATTCCCTGCAATAAGTGAAAGTTTAATCCTTGAAGCAAAGAAATCAGCAAGAAAAAAAATAATTATATAATAATAAAAGCAAGGTCCAAGGCTCTGAGCATCAATGACTAGGGAGGTCAGACTTGATTAAAAGCTAAAAGAGTTGTTTCCCTAGTCATATGCTTGTGGTGTGATTGTGTCAAGTAATCCTTGAGACAGAACACTAAGAGTCGAGATCAATTGCATTTAACAAGAGTATGCCAAAGGCTTTGAGCACCACTGTCTGGGAATAACTGAAAGAAAAATCAAGACTTAAAGAGAGTTCCCCAGTTAAGTGCTTGTGGTGTTTATGTGTCAAGTAATCCTTGAGACAAAATATTTAAAGTCACGGCTAGGCTTAAGGTGCAAAGCATCAAAGAAAAGAGAATCAAAGGAAATTTGCTGTGTTCAAGGATTAAATTGAGTTACAAAAGATTAGAGAATTCATAATATTATCCGGATTCTAATTTCGAATGACAATGACATCCTTCTGATTCAAAGGAGAGTGAGATGCCAAAACTGTTCAAAATTACAATGAATAAACCCCATTTTAAGAATAGACTTGAGGTTAATCAAACTCTCATTCTCATGCAAATTCACATTCTAAGCCCATATTAGTTTAGTTGCTTGAGGACAACCAATAATTCAAGTTTGGTGTTGTGATGCGTGAGCATCTTTTCTATCTTTTCCTAGTGAATTTGCACTTAAATTGTTGAGTTTAATCATAAATTAGTTATCTTTTAGCCACTATAGATGCTACTTTGAGTCTTGTGCAATTCTGTTTATTTTAGGTAGCATTTGGCTGGATTTGATGGAAATGGAAGGAATCACAAAGCTGTCAAGTCTGACCTCTTCGCATTCAATCAATTATAACTTGAGCTACAGAGGTCCAAATGAGGCGGTTTCAGTTGCGTTGGAAAGCTAACATCAGGGGCTTTGCAACGATATACAATTTATCATAGTTGACTTGGCATTAAAGGGCGTGCACATGCACATTGGCGAAACGTCCATCGGCACGCACGCGCACCTGGCGCGACATGCGCAACGTAATGCAAACTCAGAATTCGCCCCCAGTGATTTCTAGGATGCTTTTGACCCAGTTTTCAGCCCAGAAAGCACAGATTAGAGGCTGCAAAGTGAAGGAATCAAGTGGTCCACATCCATCAATTGAAGACTTGCTGATTGCCATAATTAATTCTGATTTAAGTTTAATCTTTATTTTTTAATAGGAAAAAGATATTATTTAGTTTTGAAAATTAGGATTAGATATAAAAGAAATTAGGATTCTATACCAATGAACATTTCGTACTTCCAGTTGACCTGAATCCTTATTTTTCTCTGAGTCATGAGCAACTAAACCTCCATTGTTAAGGTTAGGAGCTCTGTCTATTGTATGGATTGATACTATTATTTTTCTATTTTAATTCATATTTTGATTTATATTTCAAGAATTGTTTTCGTTCTTTACTTTATGAAATTTGGGTGGAACAGAAGTATGACCCATGTTCTAATTGAGTTCTTGTATAACTTAGAAAAGTTCTTTACTTGAACAACAGCCTGAAAATAATTTCTCCTAAATTCTAATTATATGGATTTAACGGGATACGTGACATATAATCCTCTTATCTTTAGGTAATTAGGATTTTTGTGGCATACAAACTGGAATTTGATCATGCAGCTTCTAATTGAAATTAATTGACCAAGGAATTGGCAATTAATGAATTTTAGAGGAGAGTAGAAAGGTCTAAGGAATTAAGGTCTAGTCATATATAGTTTTCCATGAATTAAATCTTGCATGATTAAAATAGTTAATAAGAAAAGTCAATCTAGAAAATAGATAACTCTGAAGTCTTAACTGTTTCTCCATATATATTTCACTCTTTACTGCTTGCATTCTGATATTCTTGATTATTATTTAATGCTCTTTGAACATCCAACACTTTTTTCTGTTTGCCTAACTAAGTAGTTTAACCAACCATTGTTGCTTGATCCATCAATCCTCGTGGGATCGACTCTCACTCACCTGAGGTATTACTTGGTACGACTCGGTGCACTTGCCGGTTAATTTGTGGGTTATAAAATTCCGCACCACTAGACCCAATGGTAAAGATGCTTATGAAAAGGCCGAAGGTGAGACGAAGCAGATGAAGTTTGACTAGGATGAGGTAATGACAGTTATCACTAAACCTGAGAGCCAGTGAATTTTAGGAGCAGACAAGACAGCTCCCAAGGTGATATCAGTTCATGCTCTGACTGATGAGGCTCGGATCTAGCAACAGATCTTGGCCAATTACATGATGCCAAGCACCCACCATACCGTTGTTGTTGCTAATATGGTGGTATTGGTCTGGTGTGTCCTAGAAGGTAAGCAGTTGTACCTTCCAAGGCTCATCAGAAAGTACATGGGCCGAGCTCACTATATTGGCAACCTGACCTTCTCGTGCTTGACTACTGAGTTGGCTATGGAGGCAGGGGTTCTCTAGCTGGCCACAGATGAGAGACCGACGATCATAGGAAGCAACAAGGTGATTCCGTATGGCTACTGGTTCAGACCTCAACCGAGCTCCAGGCGCAGAGGCAGACGTGAGGCAGCACCCACTTCAGAGACCAGACTCTCAACACCCTCAATATCAGTAGCCCTATCATCATCAATACCCATAGCACCACCAGCACCATTAGCATCATCATAGCCAATTTATCACCTTCTACAGAGCCTCTTCCAGCAGATTGATCAGATGGAACATCGCAATAAGCGACAATTTGACTACCTGAAGAGGATATCTGGCTGCACTAACTTCCCACCGGAGGAACCTGACACTCTTTTCGAGCCTAGTGAGTAGGAGGAGTAGACTATAGCAGATGACAGTGGAGATGACAATGACGACTCATTCCACTCTGCATGACTTCATGAGCACCAAGGACGGTGCTAGATTTTAAGTGTGGGGAGGTCATCCGAATGATCGGAGAATTTTGGGTGACAATTCTTCCATTTCAAACATTTCAGTTTTAGTTTTTATTATGATTTTTAGATAATTTTTTAGCATTTTGTTATTTTGGATATATTTTAGTTTATTGCTTTTATTAGTTTTGTTTGTACGTAACTAGTATCTTTATAGTTTGATGCACTTTTATTTTGGCCTGTATATATGCTTTTACTCTTTGGTTGTTGATTATGATTGGATAATGTGATGATTGCACCTAATTCAGTTTTCTATACACTTGATTATTTGGTTTGGTTAAAATTAGGAAATAAACTTAGGATTTTTGATGAATTCCATCCAATCACATTATATACATATATAAAGAATAAGTTTAGCCAAAATAATGAAATTTTCAAGAAAAAATTCTTTATAGGACATTCCAAAATTGATTTGAGTTGATGTTTTTCATGCAAACATGCTTAAACTATATATTGTGGAACATAGTTTTTGAACTAGAACACACAACCGTGTGAGTTTTGAGCCTTAATAAGTGGTTACATCATATTAACCACTATTTCATTCTTGTGTGTGTTATTCTCTTTTTATGATTATAATCTTTGATTTGTTTGATTCTTTATGTTCATTATTTTGTGTATATATGCATTTATGTGATTGAGGCCATTATTTCAATTAGCTCACTCATCCAAATAGCCTTACCCTTTTATCTACCTTTGTTAGCCCACTTTGAGTTTTATTAATTCTCTTTTGTTCTTAATTTTAGCACATTACTATCCTTAAGTGAAAAAAATAATAAATATCCTCAATTTGGATCTTTGATTAGCTTAGGCTAGTGAGAGTGTGTAATATCTAAGTGTGGGAAAATTGGAAACATTGGTTGATAAAAGTGTGTTTTGTACTTTTATTAAAAATCTTGGAAATTGGGTACATACTCATGTATTAATTGTGTAAACCACATGCATTGACACTTGTGTATATGCTTCTCTTTGAAATAAAAGAAAAAAGGAAAGCAATAAAAAGGGGACAAATGCCCCAATAAAAAGTAATAATAACAATGCATAGGGGTTGTAACTTGAAAAGAATGCATGAGTATGTGAAAGATGAAATAATGGGTAGCTAGGTTGTGTTTTAGAATTATATAAATTGTTATATGTTTGGTGAGAACTTAAGTTAATCAAAATTCAAATTCTAGCTCACATGACCATATGCATCCTTACCTTAACTCTAGCCCCATTACAACCTTTGAAAAAGTCCTCATGATAATTATATGCATACATGGAATAATTGTTGATTGTTAAATGAAGAATAAATCTTAGAAAGCGTGATTAGAGGAGAATTGAGTGAATCAACCCTATACACTTGAATGATTAGAGCGTATACACATCCAGTGAGGGGTCCGATTGCTCAATTCTATGTTTCCACCTATGATTATCTCTTATCTTGCAAGTTTGTAATTATTTTCTATGAATCAATTCAATTGTGGATTTGACTTGGTCGCTATTGCTTTAGCCCTTATGTTTATATATGTATTCTTGGAAATTGATTTAATTTGACTAAGTAGATACATATAGGTAATTAGATAGTATTAGGTAGAGTAGTTGCATGCATTTAGATAAATTAGTTGTATCTTTCTTGATGTTTAGCATGAGGACATGCTTTGTTTAAGTGTCGGGAGGTTGATAAACCATAATTTTATGTTTATCTTGTATTAAAATGAGTGGATTTTATCAACTTATCTTGCACTTATTCACTGAAATAACATGATTTCGTGATTTCTTCCTAAATTGTGCTTAAGAGTAAAAACATACTTTTTAGACTCTTAAAATGCTAGATTTAATTTACTTTAATTTCATTTGATGCCTTGATGTGTTTGTTGAGTGATTTCAGGCTTACAAGGTAAGGATGGATTGAAGAAGTGAGGAAAAAGCATGCGAAAGTAGAAAATTCATGAAGAAATGGAGTTTGGAGAATTTCATGGTCATGTGTACGCATGCCTTATGCGTATGCATGAATTTCATGTTGCACGTACGCATGCCTCATGCCTCATGCCTACGCATGACTGTCAGCACGTGCTTCACTTAAGTGAACACGTGGGTTGCAATTTCAAGGCTTTGTTGGGCCCAATCCAACTCATTTCTAAAGTATCTCATGCCAAACTCAAGAAGCAACAAGGGAAGAGCAATTAGGGTAGTTTACGAACATGTTTTAGGGTATTTTTTCAAGAGAGATAAGCTCCCTCTTCTCTCTAGAATTTAGAGTTCTTAGGTAAATATCTTCTTAGATTTAGATTTTAATCATTGTTTTATTATAATTCTCCTTGTAGTTTCTTGTTCTAGCATCTTAATTCTTGTAGTTTTATTTGTTATTCCCTTTATTTTGTCACTTTCATGTTTATGAACTCTTGTTGATTTTGATTTTTTTAATGCCATTTTTGTTTTCATGTTTATTGTTGCTTTTTTCAATTATTGTTATTGATTTCTTGCACTTGATAGTCTTAGATTTTACTATTCTTGCAATTTAGCATGCTTTATGTTTACTAAAATGTTTGAATTAGTTTTAGAGTATACTTTTGCATTATTGGCTTGTATTTTAGAAATTAGGTAATCTTGAGTCATTAATGTCTAATTTAATTGGATTGATAATCTAGAATTATTATTTGATCTTGTATTCACTAATGTTAACCTCTTACTAAGCTCAATTAGTAAAGTGGTTGTGATTTGTGGATTAAAATCAGTTATGCCTACTTGACCTTTTTCCGATGTTAGAGATAACATAATAGGATTATTCTTGATAATTATTGTGTTTAGATTAATGACAAGGATAGAAAACCTTAATTCTTATTCCTTGCTAATAAGAGTGTCGTTTTAGCATTTATATTCCTTTAGTTATTTACTTTACTTTTTTGCTATTTAAATTCTTATCAATTGCTATCTCACCCCTGATATTCTCATAACCGATAACACGCATACCTCACTGCAATTCCTTTGAGAGACAACCCGAGATCTAATACTCTTGGTGTTTTATTGGTTTGTATTTGTGACAAACAAAATTAAACTATGACTGATGGTCATTTGTCGGTTTGGACTATGCTTACAACGGAATTCTTTTATTGAGAAAATTCTAAACCAACGTTTGGCTTGTGTTATGAGACTTTATTGGTAGAGGATTGGGGGGAGTTGCTGCCTTGAAGATGTAGAGTCCTTCATGTAGCTCATCCTTCCCAACCATCTTCAATGTCTTGAATTATGAAATCAAGTGAGCTAAGAGTGATGTGAAGTGAGGTGTTTGATAGAAAGAAATAGACTAATAAAAAGTTGATGTTGAACTCAGGCACATAAAGAACATTAAGCAAGGTGATATTTGCACTGATAAGTATTAAGCCTATGAAATTTTCTTTAAATGTTGCATTATTTAAGAGAGAAACAGAGTAATTTTATGAAGAATGAATTGAATGAAATAGAGACAAGTCACATGCAATATGGATTGTGGCACTACTATTCAAAACCCAATCATGTTTAGATAACTTTGACCTTGTGAGTGAAGTATTTAGGATTATACCTGCTGGTGTGTTGACTTATGTTACTGCATTTGAGGGAATTTTTGGAATATTCTGATTATTGAGTAGGTGCATGAGCTGCTGCATCTGAGTTGTACTCAGTGTGAAAGCTGAATTTGAAGGTTGCTATTTTTGTTGCTTTAATTGGATCTCTAGCGATTGCATTGTGTGCTGATTTCTTTGCGGTGTAGCTTTGTGATCCTCTTCCTTTACTGTACCTTGGTGGAAATCCATGGATCTTGAAGCATTTATCCACTATTTATCCAAGAATGCCACAATGAGAACAAAGCGGGCGATCTTTCTTGGGAAAACCTCTACCTCTGTCATGTGGTGGAGGAGTGTTAGAGTTTCTTGCCAAGAAAGCAATAAGAGATGAGGAATAAGGTGCTCCAATTGCATAATGGTTCTCTTCTTGCACGACTAGGGACAAGACTTTGTTAATGGTCGGAAGAGGTTCCATTAACAAGATTTGACCACAGACTTGAGCATACAAATCGTCTAATCCCATTAGAAAATAATGAACATATTCAACATGGTAGAATTCTTGTAGAAGCCTCGCATCACCACAATTGCATTGAATTGGATGGTAAAAGTTCAATTCTTCCCAAAGGACCTTAATCTTTGTGAAATATTATGAAACAGACATAGTTCTTTGACGTAAATTCACCAATTCACATTTAATCTAAAAAATTCTTGGAACATGACCATGTTGGAATCGTTCTTTAAGGTCATTCCATAACTCCTCGGCGGAACCACTGAATAGAAGAGAAGTTGTTTTTTCTTTGGAAACTGAATTAAGGATCCAGGTACTTACGACATCATTCACACATTGCCAATTTTTAAATTACTCTGCATCAAGCTCAGGATCTGGACGAGGAACTGCACCAGTGATGAACCCTAATTTGCATTTGATATTAAGAGCTTTCTTCATGGCTCTGCTCCAAGAATTGTAATTTTTCTCTGTAAGTTGTTGCATTACTAGGATAAGTCCTTATTGATCTGCAGAGGAGAGAAAATACGAATCTATCATGATAAAAATAAAACTGTGATTTCCTGATTGATTAACCTCTCACACTCGATCTTGTGATAGGAGCTTTCTCCTTTTTTTTCTTGAGAGAACAAAAGGAGAAATAGCTTTCATCAACTCTATTGGATTAGTGAAAATGTGAGGAGCAGAAAAAGAGTAGAGAAAAGGAACGAAAAAGAAGAAAAGTACAAATGAATATGAGGGATTCATCGACGGGATGAGGAGTTGAATATGAAAGCTATCATCGCTTTGATACCATATTCAGTGGTTGGAATGAGCCAAAATTGATTGATTATTATTTCCACTTATTACACGGTATGGTGAGAATATATACATGAGGTGTGTGGGGTTATATATGGAAACTAACTAATTGTACTGGACTGAAAAACTAGTCCTAACTCATAAATATCTAATAGAGAGGGGGAGAGAGATAACCAAAGAGGGCTTAAAGAAGGCATGTTGTCATCATTGTCGCATGCTATTTTGGGTCTACATCACCCTATTCTAATATGTCTCTACATCCCCCTATTCTATTTTGTGCCCCTCTTGGTTGGAAAACACATTGGAGATTTTAAAATTACCAGTACCACTACTTTTGCCTTTGTTCTGGCCCAAATTCTTCTATCCTTCAATCTATTCTGTTTTTATTTTAACTCTGCCTCCAATAATCATTTTCTGTTTTTCTTTCATTTTGTTTTACTTCACTATGAGAGGCATTCGATTGGGTGCGAGAATGTTTGGATTTGTTGGTGGAGTGTTTTTTATTCGTTGATGATGTTTGAATATGAGATTGTTTTGCTTTGTTGCTGTTGTTGTTTTGCTTCATCGCTTCTTTGGAGAGTGTACAAAAATAACAGATCTATAAAAAAATGAGAGAAAGTGTGATTTTGTAAAAGGATATTTTTGTCCAAAATTTAGAGAAAGGACGACTTTAAAATCAAATTGAACCTTATGGACGAATTCGAATGCAAAAAAGCTTTGGGAACAAATTCGATTTTTAGATTAAATCATAAAGACTAAAATCGTACTTAACCTTTATTTTTATCAGCATTAGATTCAAGTTAAAAATTTACAAAAATAATTAATCGTTAAATAGTTATGTTCTGTTGATAAAAAAAACATTGTTATCAAACGCGGCTTGACCCAGCTGGTTCGACCGGAAACCCGGTCATTCGGCCGGGGTGAGCCACTCATTGAACCGGCTATCTAGTAAACCCGGTAGAACCCGGTGACCCAGCCAATTAATTTAACCTGGTCCGGGTCGTGTTAATTTTTTTTAATACTGAAGCAACATTGTTTCAGCCTTTCAGGTGCCCCCCTCCCCTTTGAATGAACCCTAAGTCACTAATGGCTAATCACTAATGTCACATGCTCCATAGCCCCTAATATGACTATAACGGTAGAACCCCCTAACCCCCAGCCAACTTCGTCTCTCTGCTCTCTCGAGCTCGGCACTCGATAGTCCCTCACCCTCACCCATCACTCCATAATCTCTCCCCTCACCTCGTTAGTCGTAACTCTTAGCCATTCACGGCCTCACCTCAATGCTCTCTCAGTCTCTCACCTCGGTCATTGTCACAATCCCGTGCCCATGCGTTCACTTCGTTAGTGGCAGGAGCAGACAGAACCAATCAAGCAGCTTCTACTCCATCGGGTGGTGGTTGTCGTCGTCTTCTTGTGTCGCGGTCTGGGAACCAGTCAACCAGGTGAGCTTCCTTCACTAGAAATCTAGAATTATTGTTGAATCTGGTGGTTGTTGCTGTTGTATTTGATTTTTAGAGTTGTTGAACACTTGAACCTGAGTATATTTTAGTTATTATTGTTATTAAATCTGGTGGTTATAAGGTTATTCCTATTGTATTTGGTATTTTAAAGTTATTGTTATTTAGTATTTCACTAGAATTGTTGAACCAAATTTTTTTGTTGCTGGATAGTGGATAACAGAGTTGAATACTTGAATTGTTAAATTTGTTGTTGATTATCATCAGTGAACTTTGGTGGTGGTTGTTATGTTGCTTAAAAACTGACTTAGGTAAATCTTTTGTTATTGAAATTCTGAAAATATTTTGTTTCTTTTGTTAGAATTTTAAAAGTGTCTTCATCTCAAACACCATCAGAAATACCACCAACTCAAGAACAAGCATCATCAGCAACATTTACCCCTAATCTTACCACTAAAAGAGTTTATAATAATAGGAAAAAAAAGAAAAGCTCAAGAAAATTATGCAGAAATTTATGGAGCATGTGATGAAGTTGAAAGAGAATTTGATAGAATGGAAGATCTTGAAGCACGACGACGACAACAACAACAAAACAAAACAACAACAACAACATTCAAGGACAAGGTTGCCACCACCTGCAACTAGGAAAGGAAAAAAAGCTACTGGAATAGAGACTTTTTTTTCCATCTTCAACAACACCTGGAGCCTAACCAACTATAAAAAGTGTATTGCAAAGTAAAGAAATTATGGAAAAATGTGACATTGCCATTGCAGGATTGACGATTGATGCTTGGTGGATGAAATTGTGATCATCAACAATGGCTCCAAAGACTTGGTGCACTCAAACATAAATGACACTTTGTCACAACTCCGCACAACTAACCAGCAAGTGTACTGGGTCTCCAAGTAATACCTTACGTGAGTAAGGGTCGATCCCACAGAGATTGTTGGTATGAAGCAAGCTATGGTCATCTTGTAAATCCCAGTCAGGCGGATTCAACTATGTTAAGAAATTATAGTATACGCGAAGGAATAAAATAGGATAGAGATACTTATGTAAATTAATGGTGGGAATTTCAGACAAGCGCATGGAGATGCTTGTGCCTTCTGAATGTCTGCTTTCCTACTGCTTTTATCCAATCTTTGTCACTCCTTTCTATGCAAGCTGTATGTAGGGCATCACCGTTGTCAATGGCTACATCACATCCTCTCAATGAAAATGGTACAAATGCTCTGTCACAGCACGGCTAATCATCTGTCGGTTCTTGATCATGTTGGAATAGAATCCCTTGATTCTTTTGCGTCTGTCACTAACGCCCAGCAATCGCGAGTTTGAAGCTTGTCACAGTCATTCAATTCCGAAATCTTACTCGAAATACCACAGACAAGGTTAGACTTTCTAGATTCCCATGAATGCCGCCATCAATTCTAGCTTATACCACGAAGATTCTGATTAAGGAATCCAAGAGTTATGCGCCCGATCTAAGGTAGAACGGAAGTGGTTGTCAGTCACGCGTTCATAGGTGAGAATGATGATGAGTGTCATGGATCATCACATTCATCATGTTGAAGTGCAACGAATATCTTAGAATAAGAATAAGTCAAATTGAATAGAAAATAGTAGTAATTGCATTGAAACTCGAGGTACAGCTGGTGCACGAAATTGCAATCACACTTTTGCAATCCCGCACAACTAACCAGCAAGTGTACTGGGTCGTCCAAGTAATACCTTGCATGAGCAAGGGTCGATCCCACAGAGATTGTCGGCTTGAAGCAAGCTATGGTTATCTTGTAAATCTTAGTCAGGATATCAGAAATTATCAGGATTGATTGTTAAAAGCAAAAGAACATGAAATGATTACTTGTTTTGCAGTAATGGAGAATAGGTTGAGGTTTGGAGATGCTCCATCTTCTGAATCTCTGCTTTCCTACTGTCTTCTTCTTCAAACACGCAAGTCTCCTTCCATGGCAAGCTGTATGTAGGGTTTCACCGTTGTCAATGGCTACCTCCCATCCTCTCAGTGAAAGCGATTGCATATGCTCTGTCACAGCATAGCGGAATTCATCTGTCGGTTCTCAATCAGGCCGGAATATAATCCAGTGATTCTTTTGCGTCTGTCACTAACGCCCCGCCTTCAGGAGTTTGAAGCCCGTCACAGTCATTCAATCATTGAATCCTACTCAGAATACCACAGACAAGGTTTAGACCTTCCGGATTCTCTTGAATGCCGCCATCAGTCTAGCTTATACCACGAAGATTCCGGTTAAAGAACCCAAGAGATAACTACTTAATCTAAGGTAGAACGGAGGTGGTTGTCAGGCACGCGTTCATAGTTGAGAATGATGATGATTGTCACGGATCATCACATTCATCCGGGTTAAGAACAAGTATTATCTTAGAATGGAAGCAAGCATGATTGAATGAGAAACAGTAATAATTGCATTAATCCATCAAGACACAGCAGAGCTCCTCACCCCCAACCATGGGGTTTAGAGACTCATGCCGTGGAAGATACACAAAGAAAACGTGTAAAGTGTCATGAGGTCATCAGGTACTGATACAATGTCAAAAGATCCTATTAATAGTAAACTAGTAGCCTAGGGTGTACAGAAATGAGTAAATGACGTAAAAATCCACTTCTGGGTCCACTTGGTGTGTGCTTGGGCTGAGCAATGAAGCATTTTCGTGTAGAGACCTTTTCTGGAGTTAAACGCCAGCTTTCATGCCAGTTTGGGCGTTTAACTCCAAATTTTATGCCAGTTCCGGCGTTTAACGCTGGAATTTCTGAGGCCGAATTGCTACGCCGGTTTGGGCCATCAAATCTTGGGCAAAGTATGGACTATCATATATTGCTGGAAAACCCAGGATGTCTAATTTCCAACGCCGTTGAGAGCGCGCCAATTGGGCTTCTGTAGCTCCAGAAAATCCACTTCGAGTGCAGGGAGGTCAGAATCCAACAGCATCTGCAGTCCTTTTTGGTCTCGGAATCAGATTTTTGCTCAGGACCCTCAATTTCAGCCAGAAAATACCTGAAATTACAGAAAAACACACAAACTCATAGTAAAGTCCAGAAAAGTGAATTTTAGCTAAAAACTAATAAAAGTATACTAAAAACTAACTAAATTATACTAAAAACATACTAAAAACAATGCCAAAAAGCATACAAATTATCCGCTCATCACAACACCAAACTTAAATAGTTGCTTGTCCCCAAGCAACTGAAAATCAAAATAGGATAAAAAGAAGAGAATATACTATAGACTCCAAAATATCAAGGAAACATAGCTCCAATTAGATGAGCGGGACTAGTAGCTTTTTGCCTCCGAACAGTTTTGGCATCTCACTCTATCCCTTGAAGTTCAGAATGATTGGCATCTATAAGAACTCAGAACTCAGATAGTGTTATTGATTCTCTTAGTTGAGCATAATGATTCTTGAACATAGCTAGTGTATGAGTCTTGGCTGTGGCCCAAAGCACTCTGTCTTCCAGTATTACCACCGGATACATACATGCCACAGACACATAATTGGGTGAACCCTTTTAGATTGTGACTCAGCTTTGCTAAAGTCCCCAATTAGAGGTGTCCAGGGTTCTTAAGCACACTCTTGTTGCCTTGGATCACAACTTTATTTCTTTCTCTTTTTTTTCGAAAATATTTTTTTTTCACTGCTTTTTCTTGCTTCAAGAATCAATCTGATGATTTTTTCAGATCCTCAATAACAGTTCTCTTTTTCCTCATTCTTTCAAGAGCCAACAATTTTTTAACATTCTCAAAACAACAAATTCAAGAGACTATGCACTGTTCAAGCATTCATTCAGAAAGCAAAAAGTATTGTCACCACATCAAACTAATTCAACTAGTTTCAATGATAAATTTCGAAATCCTGTACTTCTTGTTCTTTTGTGATTAAAGCATTTTTCATTTAAGAGAGGTGATGGATTCATAGGACATTCATATCTTTAAGGCATAAAATTTCAATTTTATTAATTATGAATTAAAACAAGACTCAAAAATAGATATAAACTGAGACTAGAAAAACGAAAAATAAAAACAAAACAAAGGAAAAAAAACGCAAACATAGGCTCCTAATGATAGAGGTTTTCACAGAGTTAGGACTCAACAACCTTGATTTTGAGAAGTGGATGCTCCCTCAGCTTGAGAGGAGAACTTTTGGCGTTTCAATTCTTGGAGTTCACGCCCCTGCTTCTCTTATTCCTTCAGCAATTTGCAGAGCATGCAGTTCTGATTCTGCTGTTCTTCCTTCAGTTGCTCCATAGTCTCTTGCAGCTTGGAGATAGATGCTTCTAGGCTGGTCCAGTAGTCAATTCTTGGGAATTCAGGGAGGAATTCCTGCGCCCTCCTCTTGATAGAGTTGTCTTGCACTTGTCCTTCCATTGACTTCTTGGTGATTGGGTGTTCAATGGGTATGAACTCATCTACTCCCATCTTCACCCCAGCCTCTTTACAGAGCAAGGAGATCAAGCTTGGGTAAGCCAATTTGGCTTCAGTGGAATTCTTATTTGCAATTGTGTAGATCTCACAAGCAATCACATGATGGACCTCCACTTCTTTTCCAAGCATAATGCAATGAATCATCACTGCTCTCTTGATGGTGACCTCAGAACGGTTGCTAGTGGGCAATATGGAACGCCCAATAAAGTCTAGCCACCCTCTTGCAATTGGCTTGAGGTCTCCCCTCTTGAGTTGGTTTGGGACACCCTTTGAATTGGTTATCCACTTAGTCCCAGGGAGGCATATGTCCTCTAGAACTTGATCCAACCCTTTATCTACTCTCACCATCCTCCTATTAAAGGAATCAGGATCATCTTGCAGTTGAGGTAGTTTGAAGATTTCTCTTATTTTGTCCAGATGGAAGTACATAACTTTCCCTCTGACCATGGTTCTGTAGGTATGGTAGGCAGTTCCAGTCATTCTCTGCTTATCTGTTAGCCACAAATTAGAGTAGAATTCCTGAACCATGTTCCTTCCAACCTTTATTTCAGGATTGGTTAGAACTTCCCATCCTCTATTTCGAATTTGCTCTTGGATCCCCGGATATTCATCTTCTTTCAGATCAAATTTGACTTCCGGGATCACTGACCTCAGACCCATTATTTTGTGATAATGGTCTTCATGTTCTTTGGTTAAGAACTTCTCTTGATTCCAAAGATTCTTTGGATTAGTCTCTTTCTTTCCTCTTAAATTGGTTTGTTTTCCTTTAGGAGCCATGATCTTGATGAATCTTGGCTTAGTGATCACGGAAAAGCACACCAAACTTAGAGGTTTGCTTGTCCTCAAGCAAAAAGAAAAGAAAGAAGAGAAGAGAGAGAGAGAGGAAGAGGAAATTCGAATGGTGTGGTGGAAAGAGGAAGCCAAACACGAATTTATAAGGTGAGGGGGAGAGTTTTTTCGAAAAAAAGAGAGATTTGAAAGGAGATTTGAGAAGATATGGAAAGAAATTGAGAAAAGGGTGAGTTTTTGAAGAAGATTTGGGATTAATTTGAAATAGATTTGAAGAATGGTTTTGATTTGTGAAGATTTGAAAGTGAATGATGAAAGGTTGAAGTGCATTTATGTAGAAGAGTATGGGTAAAAAGAGGAAAGTGTGAAAAAATTTGAGTTGAAAACAAAAATGTGGTCCCCCCACCTTTCTGGCGTTAAACGCCCAGAATGGCACCCATTCTGGCGTTTAACGCCCAATTGCTACCCCTTTTGGGCGTTTAACGCCCAGCCAGGTGCCCTGGCTGGCGTTAAACGCCAGAAAGCCTTTATCACTGGGCGTTTTTCTGAACGCCCAGGATGCTGCACACCTGGCGTTAAACGCCCAGAATGGTGCCCATTCTGGCGTTTAACGCCCAAAATGGCACCATTCCTGGCGTTAAACGCCCAGAATGGTACCCATTCTGGCGTTTAACGCCCAAAATGCCCCTTACTGGCGTTTTTTCGCCAGTAAGCTCATTTTCTCTGCTTTTTGAGCTGAATCCTTCTGTAACTCTGTGAATTCCTTCATTTTTGATATTTGCCTCTGTAAGAACTAATCATATAACCTCCTAATGACTGGGTTGCCTCCCAGCAAGCGCTTCTTTACTGTCTTTAGCTGGACTTTCACTGAGAATCACTCAAGTCTCAGTTTTGAGCATTCCTGCTCAAAGTTGCCTTCAACTTGATTCTCTGTCCATTAACAATGAACTTTTTGTCAGAATCGATATCCTGAAGCTCAACATATCCATATGGTGACACTCCTGTAATCACATACGGACCCCTCCAACGGGATTTGAGTTTTCCTGGAAACAGTCTGAGCCTAGAGTTGAAGAGCAGAACTTTTTGTCCTGGCTCAAAGACTCTGGTTGACAACTTCTTGTCATGCCATTTCTTTGCCTTTTCCTTATAAATTTTTGCATTTTCAAAGGCATTGAGTCTGAACTCCTCTAGCTCATTTAACTGGAGCAGTCTTTTTTCACCAGCTAACTGTGCATCCATGTTTAGGAATCTGGTTGCCCAGTAGGCTTTATGTTCCAGTTCCACAGGCAAATGACAGGCCTTCCCATACACCAGTTGGTATGGGGAGGTTCCTATAGGAGTCTTGAATGCTGTTCTGTATGCCCACAGAGCATCATCCAAGCTCTTTGCCCAATCCTTTCTTCGGGCTATCACAGTCCGTTCTAGGATTCTTTTTAGTTCTCTGTTAGAGACTTCAGCTTGCCCATTTGTCTGTGGATGATACGGAGTTGCCACTTTGTGGCTAATTCCATATCTAACCATAGCAAGGTGTAGCTGTTTATTGCAGAAATGAGTGCCCCCGTCACTGATTAGCACTCTGGGAACGCCAAACCTGCTGAAAATGTTTTTCTGGAGGAACTTCAGTACGGTCTTTGTATCATTAGTGGGTGTAGCAATTGCTTCTACCCACTTAGATACATAGTCCACTGCCACCAGAATGTAAGTGTTTGAGTATGATGGTGGGAATGGCCCCATGAAGTCAATTCCCCATACATCAAACAATTCTATCTCTAATATCCCTTGTTGAGGCATGGCATATCCATGAGGCAGGTTACCAGCTCTTTGGCAACTGTCACAGTTACGCACACTCTCGGGAATCTTTATAGAGAGTAGGCCAGTAGAAGCCACATTGGAGGACTTTAGTGGCTGTTCGCTCACTTCCAAAATGTCCTCCATACTGTGATCCATGGCAGTGCCATATGATCCTTTGTGCTTCTTCTCTGGGTATACATCTGCGGATCACTCCGTCAGCACATCTCTTAAAGAGATATGGTTCATCCCAGAGGTAGTACTTGGCATCTGAAATTAATTTCTTTCTCTGCACGTAGCTGTACTCCTTGGGTATGAACCTCACAGCTTTAAAATTTGCAATATCTGCAAACCATGGAGCTTCCTGAATGGCAAATAGTTGCTCATCTGGGAAAGTCTCAGAAATCTCAGTAGAAGGGAGGGACGCCCCTGCTACTGGTTCTATTCGGGACAGATGATCAGCTACTTGGTTCTCTGTCCCTTTTCTGTCTCTTATTTCTATATCAAACTCTTGCAGAAGCAACACCCATCTTATAAGCCTGGGTTTTGAATCCTGCTTTGTGAGTAGATATTTAAGAGCAGCATGGTCAGTGTACACAACCACTTTGGACCCCACTAGATAGGATCTAAACTTGTCAATGGCATAGACCACTGCAAGTAACTCTTTTTCTGTGGTTGTGTAGTTCTTCTGTGCGTCATTTAGAACACGGCTGGCATAATAAATGACGTGCAGAAGCTTGTTATGCCTCTGTCCCAACACTGCACCAATGGCATGGTCACTGGCATCACACATTAGTTCAAATGGCAATGTCCAATCTGGTGCAGAGATGACTGGTGCTGTGACCAGCTTAGCTTTCAGGGTCTCAAACGCCTGCAGACACTGTGTGTCAAACACAAATGGTGTGTCAGCAGCTAACAGGTTACTCAGAGGTTTTGCAATTTTTGAAAAATCCTTTATAAACCTTCTGTAGAACCCTGCATGCCCCAGAAAGCTTCTGATTGCCTTAACATTGGCAGGTGGTGGTAATTTTTCAATTACCTCTACCTTTGCCTTATCCACCTCTATTCCCTTGTTTGAAATTTTGTGCCCAAGGACAATTCCTTCAGTCACCATAAAGTGACATTTCTCCCAGTTTAAAACCAGGTTAGTCTCTTGGCATCTTTTCAAGACAAGTGCTAGGTGATTAAGACAGGAGTTAAATGAGTCTCCATATACTGAAAAGTCATCCATGAAGACTTCCAGAAATTTCTCTACCATATCTGAGAAGATAGAGAGCATGCACCTCTGAAAGGTTGCAGGTGCATTGCACAGACCAAAAGGCATCCTCCTGTAGGCAAACACGCCAGAAGGGCAAGTGAATGTTGTTTTCTCTTGGTCCTGAGGATCTACTGCAATTTGGTTGTAGCCTGAATAGCCGTCCAAAAAGCAGTAATAGTCATGCCCAGCTAGTCTTTCTAGCATTTGGTCTATGAATGGTAAAGGGAAATGATCCTTTCTGGTGGCTGTATTGAGCCTTCTGTAGTCAATACACATACGCCACCCTGTGACTGTTCTTGTAGAAACCAGTTCATTTTTTTCATTATGAACCACTGTCATGCCTCCCTTTTTGGGAACAACTTGGACAGGGCTCACCCAGGGACTGTCAGAAATAGGATAAATAATGCCAGCCTCTAGTAATTTAGTGACCTCTTTCTGCACCACCTCCTTCATGGCAGGATTTAGCCTCCTCTGTGGCTGGACCACTGGTTTGGCATTATCCTCCAATAGGATCTTGTGCATGCATCTAGCTGGGCTAATGCCCTTAAGGTCACTTATGGACCACCCAAGAGCTGTCTTGTGTGTCCTTAGCACTTGAATCAGTGCTTCCTCTTCCTGTGAATTTAAAGCAGAGCTTATAATCACTGGAAAAGTGTTACCCTCTCCCAGAAATGCATATTTCAGGGATGGTGGTAGTGGTTTGAGTTCAGGCTTGGGAGGCTTATCCTCCTCCTGAGGAATTTTTGAAAATTCCTTTGCCTCCTCTAGTTCTTCTTGATCAAGTTGAGCATCTTTGAAGATGTCCTCAAGCTCTGATTCTAGGCTTTCAGCCATATTGATCTCTTCTACCAGAGAGTCAATAATGTCAGCGCCCATGCAGTCATTTGGTGTGTCTGGATGCTGCATGGCTTTTACAGCATTCAACCTGAACTCATCCTCATTGACCCTCAAGGTTACTTCCCCTTTTTGTACATCAATGAGAGTTCGTCCAGTTGCTAGGAAAGGTCTTCCTAGAATGAGAGTTGCACTCTTGTGCTCCTCCATTTCCAGCACTACAAAATCAGTTGGAAAGGCAAATGGCCCAACCTTGACAATCATGTCCTCAATTATGCCTGATGGGTATTTAATGGAGCCATCAGCAAGTTGGAGGCATATCCGGGTTGGTTTGACTTCTCCAGTCAACCCAAGCTTTCTGATAGTGGATGCAGGTATTAGATTGATGCTTGCTCCAAGATCACATAGAGCTGTCTTGGTGCAAGCACCTTCTAATGTGCATGGTATCATAAAGCTCCTTGGATCTTGAAGCTTTTCTGGTAGGCTCTTTAATATGACTGCACTGCATTCTTCAGTGAGAAACACTTTTTCTGTTCCTCTCCAATCCTTCTTATGGCTTAAGATTTCTTTCATGAATTTAGCATAAGAAGGTATTTGCTCAAGTGCCTCTGCAAACGGAATCTTTATTTCAAGAGTCCTTAGATAGTCTGCAAAGCGGGCAAATTGCTTATCCTGTTCCACTTGGCGGAGTTTTTGAGGATAAGGCATCTTGGCTTTATATTCTTCAACCTTAGATGCTGCAGGTTTATTCCTTACAGAAGTGGTTGAAGAAGCCTTGTTAGAGGGATTACTGTCAGCACTCTCAGGTGTCTGATTCTCCCCAGGCGTCTGAACGCCAGGATTGGGTGGAAAATGGGCGTTTAACGCCAACTTTTCCCCCTTTTCTGGCGTTTGAACGCCAGAACTGGGCAAGGAATGGGCGTTTAACGCCAGCTTTCCTTCCCTTTCTGGCGTTTGAACGCCAATAATATTCCTCTCTGGGCTCTTACTGTCCTCAGAGGGATTTTGCACAGTGGTTTGGTTGTCCTCTGTCGATTGTTCCTTGTTTGGCTTTTTGCTCTTCTGAGCAGTGTTATTCAGTGTCTTCCCACTCCTCAGTTGAACTGCTTGACATTCCTCTGTTATCTGTTTGGATATTTGCTGTTTTGCTTGATTCAACTGCAGTTCTATGCTCTTGTTAGCAACTTTAGTTTCATAGAGCATCTCTTTAAAGTCTGCTAACTGTTCTGTCATCAGGAGCAATTGTTGATTAAGCTCAATTATCTGTTCTTGAGGACTAGGGTCAGTGACTACAGCCATGACTTCCTTTTTTGGAGAGAACTCATTGCTAGAGTACAAATATTGGTTTCTAGCAACAGTGTCTATAAGCTCTTGAGCTTCTTCAATTGTCTTCCTCATGTGTATAGATCCACCAGCTGAGTGGTCTAAAGACATCTGAGCTTTTTCTGTAAGCCCATAGTAGAAAATGTCTAACTGTACCCACTCTGAAAATATTTCAGAGGGACATTTCCTTAGCATACCTCTATACCTCTCCCAGGCATTATAAAGGGATTCATTATCCTCTTATTTAAAGCCTTGGATGTCCAGCCTTAGCTGTGTCATCCTCTTAGGAGGGTAAAAATGATTCAGGAATTTGTCTGACAACTGTTTCCATGTCTTTATGCTTGCTGTAGGTTGGTTATTCAACCACCTTTTTGCTTGATCTTTTACAGCAAATGGAAACAATAATAGTCTGTAGACATCCTGATCTACCTCTTTATCATGTACTGTGTCAGCAATTTGTAAAAACTGTGCCAGAAACTCAGTAGGTTCTTCCTGTGGAAGACCGGAATACTGGCAATTTTGCTGCACTATGATAATGAGTTGAGGATTTAGTTCAAAGCTGCTTGCTTTGATGGGAGGTGTACAGATGCTACTCCCATATGCAGCTGTAATGGGGTTAGCATATGACCCCAGAGTCCTTTTGGACTGATTGATCCCACTTAAGTCCACAATGGACAAAAGGGAAATGATAATGATTGCAAGGAGATAAATTTTGTGTTTTTTTTTTTTGAATTTACGAAAAAAAAATAGAATAAAATAAAATAAAATAAAAATTCAAAAATCAAAAAGAAAATAAGATCAAAGCAAATTGAAAACTGAATCAATGAGTTAATTAAAAAGAATTTGAAAATAGTAATTAGAAAGATATGATTGAAAAATTTTTTATGAAAAAGATTTGATTTTGAAAAGAGGAAAGAGAAAAACACAAAAAGACACCAAACTTAAAATTTTTAGAAAATCAAACACACAGTTTTCGAAAATTTTTAAGGGAAAAACACAAAGAGGACACCAAACTTAGAATTTTTATAAATCAAAAAGGGACTAAGAACATGCAAAAATCGAAAATTAAAATAAAAACAAAAGCATGCAATTGACACCAAACTTAGAATATGAAACTAGACTCAACTAAAAGACTCTAAACCAACAAAAATAAAACAGTCCTAATCTAAGCAACAAGATAAGCCGTCAGTTGTCCAAACTCAACAATCCCCGGCAACGGCGCCAAAAACTTGGTGCACGAAATTGCAATCACACTTTTGCAATCCCGCACAACTAACCAGCAAGTGTACTGGGTCGTCCAAGTAATACCTTGCGTGAGCAAGGGTCGATCCCACAGAGATTGTCGGCTTGAAGCAAGCTATGGTTATCTTGTAAATCTTAGTCAGGATATCAGAAATTATCAGGATTGATTGTTAAAAGCAAAAGAACATGAAATGATTACTTGTTTTGCAGTAATGGAGAATAGGTTGAGGTTTGGAGATGCTCCATCTTCTGAATCTCTGCTTTCCTACTGTCTTCTTCTTCAAACACGCAAGTCTCCTTCCATGGCAAGCTGTATGTAGGGTTTCACCGTTGTCAATGGCTACCTCCCAACCTCTCAGTGAAAGCGATTGCATATGCTCTGTCACAGCATAGCGGAATTCATCTGTCGGTTCTCAATCAGGCCGGAATAGAATCCAGTGATTCTTTTGCGTCTGTCACTAACGCCCCGCCTTCAGGAGTTTGAAGCCCGTCACAGTCATTCAATCATTGAATCCTACTCAGAATACCACAGACAAGGTTTAGACCTTCCGGATTCTCTTGAATGCCGCCATCAGTCTAGCTTATACCACGAAGATTCCGGTTAAAGAACCCAAGAGATAACTACTTAATCTAAGGTAGAACGGAGGTGGTTGTCAGGCACGCGTTCATAGTTGAGAATGATGATGATTGTCACGGATCATCACATTCATCCGGGTTAAGAACAAGTATTATCTTAGAATGGAAGCAAGCATGATTGAATGAGAAACAGTAATAATTGCATTAATCCATCAAGACACAGCAGAGCTCCTCACCCCCAACCATGGGGTTTAGAGACTCATGCCGTGGAAGATACACAAAGAAAACGTGTAAAGTGTCATGAGGTCATCAGGTACTGATACAATGTCAAAAGATCCTATTAATAGTAAACTAGTAGCCTAGGGTGTACAGAAATGAGTAAATGACGTAAAAATCCACTTCTGGGTCCACTTGGTGTGTGCTTGGGCTGAGCAATGAAGCATTTTCGTGTAGAGACCTTTTCTGGAGTTAAACGCCAGCTTTCATGCCAGTTTGGGCGTTTAACTCCAAATTTTATGCCAGTTCCGGCGTTTAACGCTGGAATTTCTGAGGCCGAATTGCTACGCCGGTTTGGGCCATCAAATCTTGGGCAAAGTATGGACTATCATATATTTCTGGAAAACCCAGGATGTCTAATTTCCAACGCCGTTGAGAGCGCGCCAATTGGGCTTCTGTAGCTCCAGAAAATCCACTTCGAGTGCAGGGAGGTCAGAATCCAACAGCATCTGCAGTCCTTTTTGGTCTCGGAATCAGATTTTTGCTCAGGACCCTCAATTTCAGCCAGAAAATACCTGAAATCACAGAAAAACACACAAACTCATAGTAAAGTCCAGAAAAGTGAATTTTAGCTAAAAACTAATAAAAGTATACTAAAAACTAACTAAATTATACTAAAAACATACTAAAAACAATGCCAAAAAGCATACAAATTATCCGCTCATCAACAGCAGAGCTCCACACCCTTAATCTATGGTGTGTAGAAACTCCACTGTTGAAAATATATAAGTGATAGAGGTTCAGGCATGGCCGAGTGGCCAGCCCCCATGAAAGACCAAATGGTCAAAAGAACTAGATAGTCCCAGACATCTAATAAACTAGTAAAAAGTTCTATTTATACTAAACTAACTACTAAGGTTTACAGAAGTAAGTAATTGATGCATAAATTCACTTCCGTGGCACACTTGGTGTGTGCTTGGGCTGAGCTTGATCTATCCACGAGCTGAGGCTTCTCTTGGAGTTGAACGCCAAGTTGTAACGTGTTTTGGGCATTCAACTCTGGTTCATGACGTGTTTCTGGCGTTTGACTCCAGAATACAGCATGGAACTGGCGTTGAGCGCCAGTTTACATCGTCTAATTACGAATAAAATATCAACTATTATATATTTCTGGAAATCTCTAGATGTCTACTTTCCAACGCCGTTGAGAGCGCACCATTTGGAGTTCTGTAGCTCCAGAAAATCCATTTTGAGTGAAGGAAGGTCAGATTCCAACAGCATCAGCAGTCCTTTGTCAGCCTCCTATCAGAGTTTTGCTCAGGTCCCTCAATTTCAGCCAGAAAATACCTAAAATCATAGAAAAATCCTCAAACTCATAGTAAAGTCCAGAAATGTGAATTTAGCATAAAAACTAATGAAAACATCCCTAAAAGTAACTAGATCATACTAAAAACTACCTAAAAACAATGCCAAAAAGCGTATAAATTATCTGCTCATCACAACACCAAACTTAAATTGTTGCTTGTCCCAAAGCAACTAAAAATCAATTAGGATAAAAAGAAGAGAATATACTATAAATCTCAAAATATCAATGAATATTAATTCTAATTAGATGAGCGGGACTTGTAGCTTTTTGCCTCTGAACAATTTTGGCATCTCACTTTTTTCTTTGAAGTTTAGAATGATTGGCATCTATAGGAACTTAGAATTTCAGATAGTATTATTGATTCTCCTATTTAAGTTTGTTGATTCTTGAACACAGCTACTTTTATGAGTCTTGGCCGTGGCCCTAAGCATTTTATTTTCCAGTATTAGCACCGGATACATAAATAACACAGACACATGACTGGGTGAACCTTTTTCAGATTGTAACTCAGCTTTGCTAAAGTCCCCAGTTAGAGGTGTCCAGAGCTCTTAAGCACACTCTTTTTGCTTTGATCACGACTTTAACCACTCAGTCTCAAGCTTTTCACTTGGACCTGCATGCCACAAGTACATGGTTAGGGACAGCTTGATTTAGCCGCTTAGGTCTGGATTTTATTTTCTTGGGCCCTCCTATCCATTGATGCTCAAAGCCTTGGATCCTTTTTACCCTTGCTTTTTGGTTTTAAGGGCTATTAGCTTTTTCTGCTTGCTTTTTCTTTTTTTTTCTAAAATTTTTTTTCGCAAGCTTTTGCTATTTACTGCTTTTTCTTGCTTCAATAATCAATTTTATGATTTTTCAGATCATCAATAGCATTTCTCTTTGTTCATCATTCTTTCAAGAGCCAACAATTTTAACATTCATAAACAACAAGATCAAAATTATGCACTGTTCAAGCATTCATTCAGAAGACAAAAAGTATTGTCACCACATCAATATAATTAAACTAAATTCAAGGACAATTTTTGAAATTTATGTACTTCTTGTTCTTTTGAATTAAAAACATTTTTCATTTAAGAGAGGTGAAGGATTTATGGAATTTATTCATAGCTTTAAGACATAGTTACTACATACTAATGATCATGAAGTAGAGACACAAAACATAGATAAAAACGAAAAACAGAAAAAATAAGAACAAGGAATGAATCCACCTTAGTGGCGTCTTCTTCTTGAAGGACCAATGATGTCCTTAAGCTATTCTATGTCCCTTCCTTGCCTTTGTTGCTCCTCCCTCATTGCTCTTTGATCTTCTCTAATTTCATGGAGAATGATGGAGTGCTCCTGATGTTCCACCCTTAATTGATCCACATTGTAACTCAAATCTTCTAAGGAAGTGTTGAGTTGTTCCCAATAGTTGTTAGGAGGAAAGTGCATCCCTTGAGGCATCTCCGGGATTTTTTGGTGATGAGCTTCCTCATGCGTCTCTTGGGTTCCATGAGTGGGCTCTCTTGTTTGCTCCATCCTTTTCTTAGTGATGGGCTTGTCCTCCTCAATGAGTATGTCTCCTTCTATGATAACTCCAGCTGAGTAACATAGATGGCAAATAAGATGAGAAAAAGCTAGCCTTGCCAAAGTAGAGGACTTATCGGCTATTTTGTAGAATTCATGGGAGATGACTTAATGAACTTCTACTTCCTCTCCAATCATGATGCTATGGATCATGATGGCCCGATCCACAGTAACTTCAGATCGGTTGCTAGTAGGAATGATGGAGCGTTGGATGAATTCCAACCATCCTTTAGCCACACGCTTGAGGTCCAGTCTTCTTAGTTGAACCGGCTTGCCTTTGGAGTCTCTTTTCCATTGAGCTCCTTCCACACATATGTCCATAAGGACTTGGTCTAACCTTTGATTAAAGTTCACCCTTCTAGTGTAGGGGCGTGCATCTCCTTGCATCATGGACAAGTTGAACGCCAACCTCACATTTTTCGGACTAAAATCTAAGTATTTCCCCCAAACCATTGTATGATAATTCTTTGGGTTCGGGTTCTTACTTTGATCATGGTTCCTAGTGATCTATGCATTGGCATAGAACTCTTGAACCATTGAGATTCCGACTTGTTGGATGGGGTTGGTTAGAACCTCCCAACCGCTTCTTTGGATCTCATGTTGGATCTCCGGATACTCATTTTTCTTGAGCTTGAAAGGGACCTCGGGGATCACCTTCTTCTTGGCCACAACATCATAGAAGTGGTCTTGATGGGCTTTGGAGATGAATCTTTCCATCTCCCATGACTCGGAGGTGGAAGCTTTTTTCTTCCCTTTCCCTTTTCTAGAGGTTTCTCTGGTCTTAGGTGCCATCAATGGTTATGGAAAAACAAAAAACTATGCTTTTACCACACCAAACTTAGAATATTGCTCGCCCTCGAGCAAGAGATGAAAGAAGAGAAGAAGAAGAAGAAAATATAGAGGAGGGAGGAGAGATGTATTCGGCCAAGAAGGAGAAGAGAGGTTTGTGTTGTGTGAAAATGAAGAAGAATGGAGGAGTTTATATAGTGAGGGGAGAGGGAGTAGGTTCGGCCATTTAGGGTGGGTTTGGGTGGGAAAGAAATTTTGAAATTTGAAGGTAGGTGGGGTTTATGGGGAAGAGTGGATGGATGTGAGTGGTGAAGGGGGTAATTGGGAAAAGAGATTGAGGTGATTGGTGAAGGGTTTTTTGGGAAAGTGTGTTATAGGATTATTAGGAGGTAGGGTGAGAATATGGTAGGTGGGGATCCTGTGGGGTCCACAGATCCTGAGGTGTCAAATATTTACATCCCTGCACCAATTAGGCATGTAGAATGCCTTTGTATGCAATTCTGGCATTTAAACGCCGAAGTGATGCATGTTCTGGGCGTTCAACGCCCAGTTGCAGCATGTTTCTGGCGTTGAACACCAGTTCTATGCTTGTTATTGGCGTTCAGCGCCAGCTCTCCTCAGGGTGCATTCCTGGCGTTTGAACGCCAAGGTGTTGCTTGTTTCTGGTGTTCAACGCCAGATCCATACTCTGTTCTGGTGTTGAACGCCAGCCAGATGCTCCTTACTGGCGTTTAAACGCCAGTAAGTCCTTCATCTAAGGTGTGATTTTTCTTCTGCTATTTTTGATTCTGTTTTTAATTTTAATATTATTTTTTCGTGACTCCACATGATCATAAACCTAATAAAACATAAAAGAACAATGAAAATAAAATAAAATTAGATAAATAAAAATTGGGTTGCCTCCCAACAAGCGCTCTTTTAATCTCACTAGCTTGACAGTGGGCTCTCTTGGAGCCACAAAGGTGATCAGGTCAATGTTGTGGACTCCCAACACCAAACTTAGAGTTTGGATATGGGGGTTCAACACCAAACTTAGAGTTTGGTTGTGGCCTCCCAACACCAAACTTAGAATTTGATTGTGGGGGCTCTGTTTGACTCTGTACTAAGAGAAGCTCTGCATGCTTACTATCCCTTGTTACAGAAGGATAGCCCTGTGCCTTAAACACAAGGTAGTCCCCATTCAATTGAAGGACTACTTTTCCTCTGTTAACATCTATCACAGCTTCTGCTGTGGCTAGGAAAGGTCTTCCATGGATGATGCATTCATCCTCCTTCTTCCTAGTGTCTAAGATTATGAAATCAGCAGGGATGTAAAGGCCTTCAACCTTTACTAACACATCCTCTACTAATCCATAAGCTTGTCTTACTGACTTGTCTGCCAATTGTAATGAGAATAAGGCAGGCTGTACCTCAATGATCCCCAGCTTCTCCATTACAGAGAGTGGCATAAGATTTATGCCTGACCCTAAGTCACACAGAGCTTTCTCAAAGGTCATGGTGCCTATGGTACAGGGTATCAAGAATTTGCCAGGATCTTGTCTCTTTTGAGGTAAGGTTTGCTGAACCCATGTATCAAGTTCACTAATGAGCAAGGGAGGTTAACCTTCCCAAGTCTCATTACCAAATAACTTGGCATTCAGCTTCATGATGGCTCCTAGATATTAAGCAACTTGCTCTCTAGTTACATCTTCATCCTCTTCAGAGGAAGAGTAATCTTCAGAGCTCATGAATGGCAGAAGGAGATTTAATGGAATCTCTATGGTCTCTATATGAGCCTCAGATTCCTTTAGGTCTTCAATAGGGAACTCCTTCTTGGTTGGGAGACGTCCCATGAGGTCTTCCTCATTGGGACTCACGTCCTCCCCTTCCTCCTTGCATTCGGCCATATTGACTATATCAATGGCCTTGCACTCTCTCTTTGGATTCTCTTTTGTATTTCTTGGGAGAGTACTAGGAGGAGTTTCAGTGATTTTCTTACTCAGCTGGCCCACTTGTGCCTCCAGATTTCTGATGGAAGACCTTGTTTCATTCATGAAACTTAAAGTGGCCTTGGACAGATCAGAGACTAGGTTTGCTAAGTTACAGGTATTATGTTCATAATTCTCTGTCTGTTGCTGAGAAGATGATGGATAAGGCTTGATATTGTGAGCCTATTTCTTCCACCATTATTAAAGCCTTGTTGAGGCTTTTGTTGATCTTTCCATGAGAAATTTGGATGATTTCTCCATGATGAATTATAGGTGTTTCCATAAGGTTCACCCATGTAATTTACCTCTGCCATTGCAGGGTTTTCAGGATCATAAGCTTCTTCTTCAGAAGATGCCTCTTTAGTACTGTTGGATGCATTTTGCCATCCATCCAGACTTTGAGAAATCATGTTGACTTGCTGAGTCAACACTTTGTTCTGAGCCAATATGGCATTCAGAGCATCAATTTCAAGAACTCCCTTCCTCTGAGGCGTCCCATTATTCACGGAATTCCTCTCAGAAGTGTACATGATTTGGTTATTTGCAACCATGTCAATAAGTTCCTGAGCTTCTGTAGGCGTTTTCTTTAGGTGAATGGATCCACCTGTAGAGTAGTCCAATGACATCTTGGAAAACTCAGATAGACCATAATAGAATATATCTAATATGGTCCACTCTGAAAACATGTCAGAAGGACACTTTTTGGTCATCTGCTTGTATCTTTCCCAAGCTTCATAGAGGGATCCACCATCTTTCTGCTTGAAGGTCTAAACATCCACTCTAAGCTTGCTCAACTTTTGAGGAGGAAAGAATTTATCCAAGAATGCCGTGACCAGCTTATCCCAGGAGTCCAAGCTATCTTTAGGTTGTGAGTCCAACCATGTTCTAGCTCTGTCTCTTACAGAAAAAGGGAAAAGCATGAGCCTGTAGACTTCAGGATCTACTCCATTCATCTTAACAGTCTCACAAATCTGCAAGAACTCAGTTAATAACTGGTAAGGATCTTCAGATGGAAGTCCATGAAACTTGCAGTTCTGTTGCATTAGAGCAACTATTTGAGGTTTCAACTCAAAATTGTTTGCTCTAATGGCAGGAATTGAGATGCTTCTTCCATCAAATTTGGACATTGGTTTAGTGAAATCTCCAAGCATCCTCCTTGCATTATTGTTGTTGGGTTCGGCTGCCATCTCCTTCTCTTGTTCAAAAATTTCAGAAAGGTTGCCTTTGGATTGTTGTAATTTAGCTTCTCTTAGTTTCCTCTTCAGATTTCTTTCAGGTTCAGGATCAGCTTCAACAAGAGTGCCTTTTTCCTTGTTCCTGCTCATATGAAAGAGAAGAGAAAAAGAAAAGGAAGAGAAATCCTCTATGTCACAATAAAGAGGATCCTTATTATTAGTAGAAGAAGAAAGGGAATAAGAGTGAAGAAGAGTGGAGAATCCAAACACAAGGGTGAGGATAGGGATAGTGATTTGAGATGAAGAGAGGTGAAGAGAAGTGTTAGTAAATAAATAAATAAATAGAAGAAGAGAAGAGGGAGAGAATTCAAAAATTAATTTTGAAAAGGAGTTAATGATTTTCGAAAATTAAAGATGAGATAGAATTAAAATTAAAATTTAAAACAATTAGTTAATTTAAAAAAGAATTTTGAAAAAGGGATGAGATATTTTCAAAAATTAGAGACGAAAAAGTAGTTAGGTGGTTTTGAAAAAGATAAGAAACAAACAAAATGTTAATTAGTTAGTTGAAAAAGATATTAAAATCAAATTTGAAAAGATAAGAAGATAAGAAATTAGATAAGATATTTTGAAATCAAATTTTTGAAAAAGATAAAATTTTGAAAAAGATATGATATAAAAGATAAGATAAGATAGATTTAATTTTTAAAATTAAAATTAATTACTTAACTAACAAGAAACTAAAAGATATGATTCTAGAATTTAAAGATTGAACCTTTTTTAACAAGAAAGTAACAACTTCAAATTTTTGAACCAATCACATTAATTGTTAGCATAATTTTCGAAAATAAAGATAAAATTAAGAAAAACATTTTTGAAAAACATTTTTTTAAAAAGAAAATTTCGAAAAATTGTAAAAAAAAATGAAAAAGATATGATTTTTGAAAAAGATTTTGAAAAGATAAGATTTTTTAAAATTGAAAATTTGACTTGACTTGTAAGAAACAACTAATTTTAAAAATTTTTGATTAAGTCAACTCAAATTTTCAAAAATTAGGAGAGAAATAAGGAAAAGATATTTTTTTGAATTTTTAATTATGAGAGAGAAAAACATAAAAATGACCCAAAACAAAAAATTTTGGATCAAAACACAAGATGCATGCAAGAACTCTATGAATGTCAAGATGAACACCAAGAACACTTTGAAGATCATGATGAACATCAAGAACATATTTTTGAAAAATTATTGATGCAAAGAAAACATGTAAGACACCAAACTTAGAAATCTTTAATGCATGGACACTATGAATACAAAAATGCATATGAAAAACAATAAAAGACACAAAACAAGAAAACATCAAGATCAAACAAGAAGACTTACCAAGAACAACTTGAAGATCATGAAGAACACTATGAATACATGAATTTTCAAAAAATGCAAGAGATATTTTTAAAGCATGCAATTGATACCAAACTTAAAAATTGACTCAAGACTCAAACAAGAAACACAAAATATTTTTGGTTTTATGATTTTATGATTTTTTTGTATTTTTATTAATTTTTTTCGAAGAAAAAAAAAGGAATAAATTTTTTTTGAAAAATTTTTGAAAACAAAACAAAAAGAAAATTACCTAATCTGAGCAACAAGATGAACCGTTAGTTGTCCAAACTCAATCCTGGCAACAGCGCCAAAAACTTGGTGGACAAAATTGTGATCATCAACAATGGTTCCAAAGACTCGGTGCTCTCAAACATAAATCACACTTTGTCATAACTCCGCACAACTAACCAGCAAGTGTACTGGGTCGTCCAAGTAATACCTTACGTGAGTAAAGGTCGATCCCACCGAGATTGTTGGTATGAAGCAAGCTATGGTCATCTTGTAAATCCCAGTCAGGCGGATTCAACTGTGTTAAGAAATTATAGTATACGCGAAGGAATAAAATAGGATAGAGACACTTATGTAAATTAATGGTGGGAATTTTAGACAAGTGCATGGAGATGCTTGTGCCTTCTGAATGTCTGCTTTCCTACTGCTTTTATCCAATCATTTTCACTCCTTTCTATGGTAAGCTGTATGTAGGGCATCACCGTTGTCAATGGCTACATCCCATCCTCTCAGTGAAAATGGTCCAAATGCTCTGTTACAGCACGGCTAATCATCTGTCGGTTCTCGATCATGTTGGAATAGAATCCCTTGATTCTTTTGCGTCTGTCACTAACGCCCAGCAATCGCGAGTTTGAAGCTTGTCACAGTCATTAAATTTCGGAATCCTACTCGGAATACCACAGACAAGGTTAGACTTTCCGGATTTCCATGAATGCCGCCATTAATTCTAGCTTATACCACGAATATTCTGATTAAGGAATCCAAGAGATATGCGCCCGGTCTAAGGTAGAACAAAAGTGGTTGTCAGTCACGCGTTCATAGGTGAGAATGATGATGAGTGTCACGGATCATCACATTCATCATGTTGAAGTGCAACGAATATCTTAGAATAAGAATAAGTCAAATTGAATAGAAAATAGTAGTAATTGCATTAAAACAAGAGGTACAGCAGAGCTCCACACCCTTAATCTATAGTGTGTAGAAACTCCACCGTTGAAAATACATAAGTGATAGAGGTTTAGGCATGGCCGAGTGGCCAGCCCCCATGAAAGACCGAATGGTCAAAAGAACTAGATAGTCCTAGACATCTAATAAACTAGTAAAAAGTTCTATTTATACTAAACTAGTTACTAGGGTTTACAGAAGTAAGTAATTGATGCATAAATTCACCTCCGGGGCCCACTTGGTGTGTGCTTGGGCTGAGCTTGATCTATCCACGAGCTAAGGCTTCTCTTGGAGTTGAACGCCAAGTTGTAACGTGTTTCTGGCGTTTGACTCCAGAATGCAGCATGGAACTAGCGTTGAGCGCCAGTTTATGTCATCTAATTACGAATAAAGTATAAACTATTATATATTGCTGGAAAGCTCTAGATGTCTACTTTCCAACGTCATTGAGAACGCGCCATTTGGAGTTCTGTAGATCCAGAAAATCCATTTTGAGTGCAGGGAGGTCAGATTCCAACAGCATCAGCAGTCCTTTGTCAGCCTCCTATCAGAGTTTTGCTCAGGTCCCTCAATTTCAGCCAGAAAATACCTGAAATCACAGAAAAACACACAAACTCATAGTAAAGTCCAGAAATGTGAATTTAGCATAAAAACTAATGAAAACATCCTTAAAAGTAACTAGATCATACTAAAAACTACCTAAAATCAATGCCAAAAAGCGTATGAATTATCCGCTCATCAATGCTTCTGTGCCTTTTAATGCAGTTGATAGGCAAAATTGTGATTTCTGATAATGGCATTCATGTCCGTTCTCTCCCTGGTAATGGCACCAAAAAACTTGGTGCATGATACCATGGTCCAAACATAACTTCACAACTTCGCACAACTAACCAGCAAGTGCACTGGGTCGTCCAAGTAATAAACCTTACGGAGTAAGGGTAGATCCCCGAAGATTGTTGGTATGAAGCAAACTATGGTCATCTTGTAAATCTCAGTTAGACGGATAATAAATGATTATGGAGTTTTTGAATAATAACAATAAATAAACAGAAAATAAAGATAGAAATACTTATGTAATTCATTGGTGAGAATTTCAGATAAGTGTATGGAGATGCTTTGTCCCTATTGGATCTCTGCTTTCCTACTGCCTTCCTTCAATCCTTCTTACTCCTTTCCATGGCAAGCTGTATGTAGGGCATCACTGTTGTCAATGGCTACATCTCATCCTCTAAGTGAAAATGGTCCAAATGCTCTGTCACAGCACGGCTAATCATCTGTCAGTTCTCGATCATGTCGGAATAGAATCCATTGATTCTTTTGCGTTTGCCATCATGCCCAACAATCGCGAGTTTGAAGCTCGTCACAGTCATTCAATCCCTGAATTCTACTCGAAATACCACAGACAAGGTTTAGACTTTCCGGATACTCATGAATGCCGCCATCAATTCTAGCTTATACCACGAAGATTCTGATTAAGGAATCCAAGAGATATGCGTTCGGTCTAAGGTAGAACGGAAGTGGTTGTCAGTCACGCATTCATAGGTGAGAATGATGATGAGTGTCACGGATAATCACATTCATCATGTTGAAGTGCAACAAATATCTTAGAATAAGAATAAGCTGAATTGAATAGAAAATAGTAGTAATTGCATTAAAACTTGAGGTACAGCAAAGCTCCACACCCTTAATCTATGGCGTGTAGAGACTCCATCATTGAAAATACATAAGTGATGAAGGTCCAGACATGGCCGAATGGCCAGCCCCCAAAACGTGATCACAGGATCAAAAATACAATCCAGGATGTCTAATACAATAATAAAATGTCCTATTTATACTAGACTAGCTACTAGGGTTTACAAAAATAGGTAACTAATGCATAAATCCACTTTAGGGGCCCACTTGGTGTGTGCTTGGGATGAGCTTGAGCTTTACACATGCAGAGGCTTTTTTTAGAGTTGAACGCCAAGTTGTAACGTGTTTTTGGCGTTCAACTCTGGTTTGTGACGTGTTTCTGGCGTTTGACTCTAGAATGCAGCATGGAACTGGCGTTGAACACCAGTTTACGTCGTCTAATCTTGAATAAAGTATGAACTATTATATATTTCTGGAAAGTTCTGGATGTCTACTTTCCAACGCCGTTGAGAGCGCGCCATTTGGAGTTCTGTAGCTCCAGAAAATTCATTTCGAGTGCAGGGAGGTCAGATTCCAACAGCATCAGCAGTCCTTTGTCAGCCTTTTATCAGAGTTTTGCTCAGGTCCCTCAATTTCAGCCAGAAATTACCTGAAATCACAGAAAAATACACAAACTCATAGTAAAGTCCAGAAATGTGAATTTAGCATAAAAAATAATGAAAACATCCCTAAAAGTAGCTAGATCCTACTAAAAATACCTAAAAACAATGCCAAAAAGCGTATAAATTATCCGCTCATCAGCAGTTAATTAAGCATATTAACAACCAATGATTGATGTTATTGCAAGCATGGGTGCAGGGTATAAAAGTCCAAACTTTGGTAGAGTTTTTGGGTATTTGTTGAGCAAGTTGGTGGAGGATGTGAAAAAGATGATTGAACATTATTGTGAAATTTGGAAGCAAACTGGATGTACTATCATGACTGATGGATGGACTAATCGTTGTAGGCGTACTTTAATTAACTTCTTGGTTTATTGTCCTGAAGGAACTATCTTCCTAAAGTCAGTTGATGTTTCTCATGCCTCCAAGACTGCTGATTTGTTGTTTAAGCTTTTTAAGGATGTTGTCTTATTTGTCGGTCCTGAAAATGTTGTTCATACAATGACGGACAATGATACAAATTATATTGCTACTGGAAGGTTGTTGGAAGCTAAATTTCCTAAGTTGTATTGGTTTTCTTGTGATGCGCATTGTATTAATTTGATGTTGTAAGATATTGGAAAGTTGGATGAAGTAAGTGAGACGGTTTCACATGCTTCAAAGATTACTAAATACATATATAATCAATGTCATCCATTGTATCTGATGAGAAAGTTTACTAGTGGGCGAGAAAAACTTCGTCCAGCTCCAACTCGCTTTGCTACCAATTTCATAGCTTTGCAGAGTATTCTAGCACAAAAAGATGCATTGAGAGATATGGTAACTTCTAAAGAATAGAGAATCTCAGCCTACTCCAAAGAAGCTAAAGCTAAAACATTTGTGGATCAAGTTTTAGACTCTAAGTTTTAGAATTAATGTACGGATATTGTTAAGCTTACTGAGACACTTGTTCGTGTGCTTCGTATTGTGAATAGTGAAGATACGACTACAATGGGTTTTCTTTATCAAGCTTTTTATAAGGCTAGAGAAGAGATGGTGAAGAAGTTTCAACGAAGAAAGAAGATTGTGGAGCCTTACTTGAAGATTTTGGATACTCATTGGAATTTACAACTTCAGAAAAACCTTCATGCTATTGGCTATTGGTTAAATTCTACTTTTCGATTAAATGCTGATGAATTTTGAAAAATATAAGCAAACCACTTCTGGCCTACTAGATGTAATTGAGAAATATGCATATGGTGAACTAGAATTGAATTCTAAGTTGACAAGTGAGATAAGAATATATAAGAATGCTGAAGATGATTTTAGAAGACAATCTGCACTACGTGAACGAAGCACAGTGATGCCAGGTAAATATTTTATTTGGTTTTATCTTTCTTTATTAGTTTGTTTATTTAAAACAACTAATTGTAATGGATTGCCTCTTTTGATTTTAAGACCAATGGTGGGAATCTTATGGAACTAGAGCACCAAATTTACAAAAGTTAGTCATTCGTGTCTTAAGTCAAACTTTTAGTTCTTCGGGTTGTGAGAGAAATTAGAGTATTTTTGAACACATCCACACAAAGAAGAGGAATCGGTTAGAACATCAAAAGCTTAATGATCTTGTTTTCGTTCATTATAACTTGAGGCTACAATAAAGGTATCTTTTATAATTATTTACCTAATTTCAAATGAGAAAGTAAAGCTATGATCCAATTTGTCTTGATGCATTTGATGACCATTCAGATTGGATATTGGAAGATTCACCACCATTTTTAACTCCTGAAAAGGTTGATGTCTACGAAATAATTTGACAAATATGTCTATTCAACCAACTTTAGATGATCTTGGTAAATTTTTCAATTGCTTGAATATTTTAATTGTCGGTTGCTATTACGAATTATTCTTGATACTGATTTGTGAAAAATACACAAATGTAGATCAATTAAATTTGGAAGATGATCAAGATAATGATGGACCGAATAACAATGTTATGGAAGATATAGATGCAAATTAAAATGAGAAAAATCTTGATCAAGCTCCAATTTTGTCTTATGAAGATATTGATGCTGACTTTGAGCTCATCCCTTGGACTTAATTTACCGATTGTGTTATCTTTTACTTGTCATTGTTAATTTAAATTGAGAATGTATTTTGTACTAGAGACTTGTTTATTATCTTTGTTTTAGATTATTAATTATGTTTAAAAATTGATATTGGATATATAATTTTAATTTTTTTAATTATGACTGGATTAACCAGATGAATTAGTGACCTACCGATTGAACTAGTGATCCAGTGACTCAGTCATATGATTAGATTGATTACCGATTCAGTTCTGATAACTATACAAAAAAAATAGACAAAAAGAAATGCCTATGTAGCAACCTTACATAGTGACATTTAATCTTTATTGTTAATAAAAACAAAACCTTATCAACTTTTAGAACTTTGGGGAACTCTTGTTTTTATCTCCAGGGATTACTGTTGTAAGCATTTGAATTTTTCCCGACATTTTCTTTAATAGTTTTCTATTAAATTTATTATACAAAAATAACAAAAAGATCTCATACGACTAAATGAAGTTGATTACATGAATCAATTAACGCCATTATATCTGACTAATGTGGATATCTCCTCGCTCCCTAATCAGTAATTAGGAGTGGCAAACGGGTCTAAACCCACTGGGCCAGCCGTGTAACTCGCCAAAAAAGAAGGTCGGACTAAAAAATTGGGACCGCCTGATGAGTCCATATTTGATGATAATTTTTTACTTGAATTGGACGGATTTCATCACATAAACTCACACTTAATCACCAAAATAACATACTTTTATGATTTCTCTCTAGATTAGACCTAAATGTGAAAACATGTGTTTTGTGCTTAAATTGATCATTTTAATTCCACTTTTATTCCATTCGACGCTATGATATATTTTGTTAAGTGAGTTTAGATCAATTAGGCAAGAATAGCTAGGCAAAAGTGGAAGGAAGCATGCAAAATGGGAGATTTTATGAAGAAAATAAAGGAGAAGCACACACTCAAGTGTACGTACGCACAACATCCTATGCGTACGCATAAGTCCCAGCGTGTGTCTACATTAATGAACCATGTGGCTCGCAAATTTGGGGCTCTCTTGGCCCAATTTTTAGAGTTGTTGAAGCCATTTGGAGTGCTATATCAAGGAGGATCATTTCATATCAAAGGGGGGACACTTTGGAGCTCACTTTTAGATAGAAAAACATACTAGGAGTAGGAGTAGTGTAGTTTAGAAAATTCTCTCTTAGGGTTTACTAAATTTTTATTGTAGAATTTTATAGTTTCAGTTTTGATCTTAGATTTCGTTCATCTTCATTGTAAGTACTCTTTAATCTTCTCTTTAATTACACTACTTTTGCTCTTGTCTTATAGTTCAAGTTATTTTGTTAATATATGCAATTTTGATTTCTTGAATTCTTTATTTATGAATTTGGTATTTTATAGTTTATACATGCTTGATTGAGTTTCTATTGTTGATATTGTGAATAGTTTGGTTATAGCTTTCATTATCTTTTGCAATTTCTTTTGTTTAGCTTTTATGCCCACAAGATATTTGTGAAAATACCAACTATATAATTTGAGTAGATTTTCACACCTTGATTTGGGAAATTAGTTCCTAGGATACTAGAGTCATAATGTCCGACATTTAGTAGTAATTCTTAGGTTGTTAGTTGATTCTTGTTTCCATTGACGCTAGCTTTATACTAAGTAATTAGTAAGTTAGCTAGGACTTATGGATTAAGGTCAATTATGCTTACTTGACTTACTCCTCGATATTAGGAGTTGACGAAGCGAGATTAACTCATCATAGTTGCCATAGTTGTGGTTATGACGATGATAGGATTCCTTAATTCTCATTCCCAAGTCAAGGTTCTTTTATGCATTTACCGCATTTTCACTAAGTTTTGACCTTCTTTCTTTTTTAATTGCATTAATTTCCTTTTTTGATCGTTTGTTAGTTCTTTTGTTTATGAGTTTTTTTAATCTTTCGTTCCACAATTGAAAACCCCCATTTTTCCTCACAACCAAGAGCGTAACATCTTAATTGCATAGTTTGAGGAAGACGATCCGGTACTTAAAACTCTCGAATATTTTGTGTTGATTGTGACATCTTTGGAAAACTTTGATGTTGGTCAATTGTAGGTTTGGACTATACTTGCATCGAAGAAATTCTATTTTGTGAAATTCCGAACCCACTTTTGACCTTTATCACCGCCAAATAGCAAAATCCCACCTAATCCGCACTGCTTAAACAGCAGGCTTTGGCGGAACGGGGCGAATTTTCCCGCTAGGTTTAGTATTTTTTTAGCAAGGGGTATTTTTGTAACTTTTTTGCCAAAACTCAACTTCTCCCAACCCAACTTACAAGAAAATGAAGATGAAAATTGAGTATTTTGAATTATGTTTATTTTGTTTTGGAGACAATATTTATAATTACAAAGACTTTAATGCTTGTGAATATAAAAATTATAATTTTTATGCCTTTAAAAATTATAAATTTATTAAAATAATTATAAAATTATATATACTATTTAATAATTAATAGTTAAAAAAAAGAAATTTGGCGGGCTTACCAGCCTGCCAGCCCGCAGTTAGGCAGGATGGAGTGAAATTTTTAAGACTACTTCATTACGCAGAGCGAGCCGAGGAGGAGGGGAGACCAGCCCGCCAAAAAGCAGGCTTTCGGCAGAACGGACTTTTCCGCTTGCCACCCCTGACAGTAACCACTGATTTATTTTTCATTTGGTCAACCCTCGTTTTCCACAGTGTAAACCGCCTAAATAACTTCATTTTATGTTTGCATCACTCTAACTTCCACTCTTTTATTATTTTTTATGTATTTGCGTATGAATACTTATCTATCTAATTTTTCTTATTTTGCCTACTATCCTTATCTTTGTATTCATCCCAGACAACATAACTAGTGTATTTGCTTTGGATCATCCCCTATTAAATTCATTATGTTATAATTCATTTATTAATATTAAATACATAAAATATGAACCACCATATCCCTCTCACAATGAGTGACAGTAATAAAAATTCAAACAGATAAAAGAGTTAAATCTCAATTTGGTTCCTGAAATTTAGCCCGATGCTCAAAATGACATCCACAATTTCGTTGGTCCTAATTAGAACTCTTAAATTTGCAATTGTGGCTCCAACTTGCCCCTGCGATCATTTCCGTCACCAGAATGCTGATTTGATGCAATTGCATGACACGGTAGACACTACTTAAACGGCGGCGCATTGGTTTCGCGTCCAAACCCTTTAGAAACCACATCGTTCATACGACGATCATAAGTTGCCAAACATCAAGAAAATCCTTACACTACGTGGTTTCCAAAGGGTTTGCACACGAAACCAATGCGTCGTCATTTAAGTAGTGTCCACCATGTCATACAATTGCGAAAGATCAGCATTCCGGTGATGGAGATGATCGCAGGGGTAAGCTAAAGCCACAATTGTAAATTTGGGGGTTTTAATTGGAACCAACGAAATTGTAAAAGTCATTCTAAGCATCAGGCCAAATTTCAGGGATCAAATTAAGATTTAACTCAATAAAAGATGCCTCATAAGAATAGTATCGTGTAGGCAGAATACAATTATAAATCAAGAAAACACTGTTGAGACCGTTAAATAGGAGACTAAAACAGAGGCTAAAATAATGCAAGCAAAAAACGAAAAAACCAGAGATCAACTAGATATAAAATTCTAATACACAACAGGGGAAGCCCGTTACTTTTCGGCTACCCAAACCAAACTAGAAATACACAAGGAACATAACGAAACGAGGGCCAATATGACAACTACTAATTTAACATCAGGGAAATCATCAAAACTTAATCGTCAAAAGAACTTAGTGGCTACAAGGGAAGTGGTAAAACAAAGACTTCAATGTTTCCTTGTAACTATAATGGAGGACAGAAATAATATTTAGCATATTACAAAGGAAAACCAACGAGACTGAACATCAATTCTATGATGATGTTCAGAATGAACTCGAGTGATATCTAAATTGGCAAAAAAATCATGCCACAACCCATATGACACCATGTGATATGTAAACCAGCCACTGAAAACCAAAGCTGGGTCCAGCAATCCTCTATTTACCAAGGATGGACCTTATAGGATGCACACATCGACAGCATTAGTGACCCCAATTGTTGTCCTGTGGAACTGGACGACTTTAAAGCAGCTGAAACTCCTGCAGTTGACAAACATCTGAATAATGTCTTGAATATTAAAGAAAACAAATGCCACAAACAAATCACCAAATCAATTCTACTGAATATTCAAGGATTTAAAGATAAATCAGAATAAGGAGAAGCATGAAATAATGTTACCCAGGAAAAAGCATGAATATCTTCTAATTAAAAGTTGAATCCACCAGGTGGCACAGCAGGACCATCAGAGCCACCAAAGTTGAACCCTGCTTGGGAACCATCCCCTGGAGGCATAGTCTCGTCATCTTCCTCCAACCAGTATGTTTCAAGAATCTTCACTGCCTTTTCATAGATCTCTGTGTTATCATGACTCTGGAGGTTCTCAATTTTCTCCAAACCCTCAGCATCGTCAATCATTTGGGCATACAGATTCACATCACCAGTATTGCCCATATTTTTATCAGCTTCACCCACCTTCAAGATGTTTTCAAGTCCTTCCAGACAAACTGTCACAATTCTAGGATCTGGACAGATGAGAAGATCACACAAGGGCTTGATGCACCCCTGGCTTACCAGGTACCTGTCAACCAGGGAAAATAATCATAACTTGATACTAAAAGTATCATAACACCACTATCAAATCAAGGGGATATTATGATCAAAAGCTACTCTTCATACTTGATTTGTTCGTGAGATCCACCAGATGTAGCATTTGATATAGCCCAAGCCGCCTCTTTCTTGATGTCAAACTCAGCATTTTGAAGCAGGCTGACCAAAGGACCAATTATATTAGACTCAATTACGGCCTGTAATAGAAAAATACAACAACAAAATGCTCAGAATTAGAAGAGGATTTTATGAACTTTAATTATTAGAACATGCAAGTAAAACAAAATAAAGAGAGGGGGGAGCATGCTATACCTGAATCTGCTGTTTATTACCAGCTGTGATGTTTGATATGGTCCAACAAGCTTCCTTCTTGATGCTTTTTTTATAAGTATTAGACAACAAATTAAGAAGGCAAGGAAGTGCTTGATGGTTGATGATAACCTATGGAGAAAAGAATCGCATTTGAAAAAACCCGAAAAAGTATTGACAAGAACATTTAATTACTGTAACACCAAGTTTAATTAGGCAATTATCGTCAGAAACATGTTTAGGTTGAACACGGCAATGGAGTTTGAAAGAAAAATTACAAAACCCATTATCTTTCATTGTACTGAACTACATTTAATATAATCACCAAATCAATCTTTAAAAAAATTTGGAATTCAACTCAGCAATAATGTTGCAGTTTGATGCCTGTGACACGTCTGTGGGTGAATGAGAAAAAGAGCAAAGCAAGGAGTGGCAACACAAACCAATCAATAATTGATAATCTAAGAAGCACACTACTGATGAATGAATAAGATGACTGATAATACTTTACCTAAAAATTCAAATTCAAATTTGAAAGGAACAAAAAAGGATAAAAAAAAAGTCGATTTTAAAGTGTCAACATCAACAACAATATGACTTCTATATAGTGGGGAACGGGTGAAATGTTATACTACAGGATTAGTAATGTGGAAGAAGAGAGGAAGGGAAAAGGACATCACAATCAATTGTGAAAGGCATGCTGTGTCTATGTCCCAATATTCCTCAATGCAGAAAGGCATAGCGAGATACTGATCACAACAACAGAACCGTGACATGTTCTGGAATTTAATACCTGAGTTTGCATATCATCTCCAGTGACAATATTTCCAACAGTACGAAGAGCAGGAATTAGAACTGAAGGGGATGGGTGCCTGAACAAGATTATTTAAAATAAAAAAAAAAGAAAAAAAGAAAAGAAAAGAGTAGTTAGAACTTGACAACAAATGGAATTGGGTTGTCAGGACACAAGCATTCAGGCATTTTTTTTTTTGGAACAAAACTGCAGAGACATAAGTTTAGTACTCACATTAAAAGTTCAACTAGCCGGGGACAGACACCAGCTTCAATTACAGCTTGAATTTTGTCGTTTGTACCATCAGAAAGATATGAAAGTGCCCAACAAGCATCGGTCAAGACTTCTTCATCATTTGAATGGATAAGACTAGCAAGGGCAGGAAGTGCAGGTTTAACCTGTTTAAAGGGGGAAAAAAGAACAAAATATACGGCAAAGAATAAAACATAAGTAACTTCAGTTAAGTGGAATTGAGAAGTTTTGAAAACTAAAACTGGATAAACCATTGATGTAGCAAATGGCAGCCTCCCAAATAAATAATGACTTTGGCTGTTGCTTGGCTGATACTAAGACAAAACATACAAGTGCAACAAAATTACATATTAGATAATCTACAGCCACTAACAAAGAAGAATGCTGGCACATCCTAGAAACATGATGATAGAATTGCATGAAATTGATTTTTAAGAGAACGGAGAAAAAGCTGAGGGACATTGCTCATCAGATCCAAAAACCAACTCTAACAAAGTAATAAAGTATTCTAGAAAATACAAGGACATTCTAATCAATAGGGTACATACATGTACATCTAGATCTCATTGTGATAAAGGACTGTACTAAAACAATTAAAAGGGCAAGTAAAGATATGATGCTACTTTTGGTTTCAATGGGGAAGAGAAAGAAGAGAAGGGTTTAAAGTATATAATGGACTAAGCTTTACACTTCAAGACCTCCATTTCTCTCCGAAACAAAAACTTGCAAACATACCTAAGGACCAGACAATCAATTTTCAAAAACTGATTATTCAGAAAGATTAAGCCATTAAATAAACTGTTTTTCACCTGATCAAAAGGAGGCTGTGGCTTGCCCCTGCAGAAGTTTGAAAGTGTCCAGGTAGCATTCCTAAGCATGGAAAGTTTGGCATGTTCATTCAATTGCGCCAACAGAGGAAGCAGAGCACCATGACTGAGTACAAGATCACGGCATCTGGGAGAATCCCCAGCAACATTTCCTAATGCCCACACTGCCTGGAAACCAAAAACAAGTGGTTAAATAAAAACTTTTAACAAAAGATACCATGGATAAATTTAGACACAATGCATTGCATCGCATTGTCTGCTACATATTAATAATAAATAATAACACTCAGCATTAAGAACTCTCCCACTTTCTTTGTATGCATGAGCACATACATAGCAACATTATACCTGCCACAAGTATCTCATCAAAATCCAAAGGGGAAGATGAACAACTGTATTTCATAATCATGATCCATATTTTTAATTTCACAAACTTAACAAAAACAACACATACACAAACAATGCACGTGTATGTTCCCCAACGCTTAAAGGATGCAACAGCACAAAAAAGGTACCTGTTCACGGACGTCGTCACTGGGTGAAGCAAGGAGCCTTACAAAAATGGGGACAGCCCCATGATCAATTACCACCTTGGTGTTTTCAGATGTTCCAGAAGCTATATTTGTCAAAGCCCAAGCTGCCTCGAACTAACAACATGCAATGAACATAGTCAATGAAATATAGTAGAAGCTAGAAAGCATGTACATAACGACTGGCCATTTGTTTCTACAGGTCCACATTAGACCATGACGACACACTAATAACACATTTCATAATTCACATATACATTTGGGGGAAAAAATTACCTAAGAAAAGAAATGACATGCAAATTTTTAGTTTATTCAGATTTTAAAATAATTTTTAATATTGAAAATTAAAACATGAATCATCTTATTTAAATTTTTTTAAAATTTTTAATTATATACGCCATCTATGAAAATTGTAATTTTCAAACTTTAAAGTGTTCCAAGTGTTCTGCATCCATATACCTACCTACCTATACTTTCAAGTTAAAAGACTAATTAAAGAAAACAAGGCAGACAACAAACCTGCAACTGGGGGAAATCATCCCTCGAAAGAAATTCAACAAAGCGAGAAACGACACCAGCCTGTATAACCTCCTCAATCGGCGGACAGCGCTCTGGAACAAGAAAAGCACCCATCTAAGTGAACTAAACAAAACTACAAGAAATAAATGAGGTAGTAGTATAAACTATAAAGACCAAACATCTAACCAATCGAAAGCAACTTCCGGAACTGAGTAGTTGCTTCCAGCTGAAGGCTATTATCATCAGAATAAACACCTGCAACCATCGTAGGTAGGTGTTCCAACTGCACCACCATAAACTTTCAGTGTAAGCAAATTAACACAATCAACGCACTGCCATCAACATTCTTAATAAAACTACTGAAGTCTACTCGGTAAACATAAATATAACGAAATAAGAAGATCAATTCAACAATTCAAGTATCATGAGTGAACAGGTCAACCGAGCACGCATCTAAGTAAACTAACGATACCCATATTCGAGGGATAAAATAGGAGAAAAATGATTATCATTATGAGCAGGAAAAAAGAGAGTACAGATTGTGGAAGATGTAAGAATTGACCTTCTTCTCTAGCACAGTGGATTGTGCCGAAGCGGGAATCTGCTGTGCTTGGAGACCCTCGCGCCGCTTCTTCTGTAAGCTCTCTTCCCTTCGGTTCTTCCTGATCTCCACCATGGTGTCTTCTCGCCGCCGGCGACCCTCCTCGGCGTCGACAGCCACCTTGTAGCGGCTCCGGCGGACATCGGTCCTTGAGTTTCCGGTTGGGCGATACGACATCGTTTGGGAACAATCAAGAGAAGAGTGAACTGATGAGTAGGGTTTCTTGGAGAGTAGATAAATAGAATCGAAGAGATTTTGGGTTTTAGGCTTAAGCTATTGGAAGTTGGAAGTCTTGAAAAATAGGGTTTTTGCTATTGAAGAAATGGCAGGAAGCGGGAGCAGACTGGGTGTGTTTGGAAAGGAGAACAACTGGACAAGTATAACTTGTGTCTAGGATGCACAAGCGTAAACAGCGTAGTGGCTTGTTGTCCGTGCCATTCATAAAATATTCATTCTATCAATCTATAATTGTTAATTAACATATAAATATAAAACAATCTACGTAATGTCTAATTGCAAATTTTTGAAAATCAAACTGCTTATTTGTTTCAACATCATAAATAATCGGCAAGGCACCGAATTATATCAAATAACAAGTTTAATCACCCGTGCCCATACACGTGATAAGATTGAAATTATAATTTTAAGTTGTTATGTTAAATTTTATTTTAATTATAATAATTTAATTAATAAAAAAATAACTTGTATGCGTTGTTTTTCTTTTCTTAATATAGTATTAATTGTATTAACTATAAAATAGTTATTTAATCTACTTTTTTCAATAAATCAGGCATATATACTCAATATGATCATAAATAATCTAGTAATACTTAAATTTACCAACAAAGTTTTATATGTTGATTTACTGTGAAGTAAGAAAATATCAAAATCAGCTCAAAATGAAGAACAAATTAATAGAGAATTCTAATGCAGAAAGTTTTGTAATAAACAATAAATAATTTAAACCTACTGAATAACAATTCAATGCTATCCTTTGATACCTGCAAAATATATACATAAAACAACACTGTATAAATATTTGTATATAAAATTATATGATTAATGTAATTATAAAATTGTTTGTCAAGAGAATAAAATTATACGAATTTTAATGATAATTTTAATATTCTCAAACTATTAATGTGCAATAAGAATTCATCTATTAGTTCCTAGAATTTTTAAATTTTTATAAGTGATAGTAATAAATTTTAATAAATAAATACATTTAGTAAGACATTTTGTTATTACCTTTTTATTATAGGATCTCAAAAACTTCTCTATATACTACATTCATCGTGCAGTTATCTTCCAAGTGTCCATGATCTTGCAACAGCACTCGCAGACCATCTTTACTCGTTACCCTTGATAACGCAACATACAATTGACCATGGGTGAAAACTGACATTGGAAAGTAAATTCCAACTTTCGATAGAGTTTGTCCCTAGGACATATTTATTGTCATTGCAAATGACATGATAATTGGGAATTGTCTTCTTTGAAACATGACCGGCAATGTTTCATTATTTGGAATTAGATTCAGTCTTTGGATAAGAACAATACTTCCAGCTTTGTTACCAGTTAAAGTCTTGCATTCTAACACCATATTTCCCATTCTTCTAACTTGCATCCTCGTTCCATTGCACAAACCATTAGTTTGGTCTATATTTCGCAGCAACATAACAGGAGCGCCAACCTTCAGAACCAACTTGTGTGGTGGTAGACCTGAACAATTTATTCCATTTAAAATCTCCGGCGAGAAAGCATCTAACTCAAATTCCATATTTCCCTCTTCAGCACACACAGAGTCTGAACTTAAGTAGACTCTTTCTTGTCCAAGTAACCCTGCAGTCATCTTGTTGTTGACATCAGTGACACAATCCAAAGTTGGTGCAAGAATTGCTCTATCCTTGAAATAATTTTCAACGGATAAATTGGATAACATATCTGGATACACGAAATTAATGAGGTCATCCAAAGCTGTCTCAGAGTTCTTAATCAAAATGTCAGATGGTATATGAACGATCGATTCACCATCTGTTGTATCACCAACTAAATCATCACCAATTTTGAGTAGCCATTCTGCAAAATTTCTGAGTTCTTGTATGTTGTTATTTTCACCTAGTGACAATCTCATGTTTTTTATAAGCTTCAAAACCTTATAGTTATGCCACAAATATGAAGAATTAATAGAAGACTGAATTATATCTTGCCTTGAGCCTCTGGGAATCATAGGTAAAATTTGTCTAAAATCTCCTCTAAGAACAATAACTTTACCTCCAAATGGCAAATGAGCATTATACGAATCTGAGCACCTTAAGATGTCTCTTAGACATTTGTCTAAAGTTTCGTAACAATACTTACTTATTATTGGAGCTTCATCTTCATCCCATATGATTAATTTGGCCTTAGATATTAACCTTGCAAGAGGACTTCCCTGTTTAATGCTACACAAAGAATCCTTATTTATGGCCAAAGAAATTTTAAACCTTGAAAGTGAAGTTCTTCCATTAGGCAACAAAAGTACAACAATCCCACAAGAAGCAACATTTAAAACTATACCTCCTTTAGACCTAATTGACATGATATAGTTGACCATAAGAATGTTTTTCCACAACCACCTTGACCATATAAGAAGAAAAGTCCACCCATATTACCGCTAACAGCACCAATTATTTGATTGTATGCAAATTTCTGCTCATTAGTTAGCCTTTCTTAATACCCACTTAGTTCATTCGCAAGAGCATTAACGTCAAAATAATTGAAACAATTGACTATTACGACTTATATATATATATATATATATATATATATATATATATATATATATATATATATATATATATATATATATATATATATATATATATATATATATACTAATTACAAACGATATGAATTTTTAATGAAAATACTTGATACTTATAGAAAAAAAATTATATAAATAGAAATTATTTAATTTTAATTTCAATTTCATATAATAAAACAGTGATTTTCAAAAATTATGGAATCTTTTTTTAACATATGTATTATGCCATACATATAAATTATACGGGTTATTATATAAATTCATATATATGCATAACAAAACAGTTTAATATTATATATTTTTTACATTAATTATATGGCAATATTTTAAAAAAAAGAGATAAAAGAAGAGATATATAAATATGTATAATATTATTGTTATATATAAAGTAATTTTATATTACTTTAATTATAGAGACTTACTATAATTATATAAAATTTAATTTGAGAAAATAATTTCCTTTGCCATAAATAATATACTAAAACTGTTAGTATATTATCTTCTTTATGGTTAATTGAATTTATCAATAATTTTCCCGTGTAAATCGTTATTATCCAGTTTTTAATAACTACTTAATATACAAAATTTGAAATTGGAAATTGTTATTACTAATTTAATTAACTGGCTAATTGAGTAATAATTGTCAAATTATTAAGGTGCAAAATCATTGACTTACTCAATAGATTTCCATATATTATTTATATTTCAAGTAATAATTTGAAATTATATTATTTACCCGGTTAATAATACTATTATTAATAATTATTTTTTGCATTGATTTTTAAATCAATTATTAAATAATTATTTTTGTTAAGATAATTGTTTATAAATTATTTCAAATTATATTTTGTTAAGATATAATTATTTAGATTATTACTCATGGCACGGGTATAATTTCATTTTATACCAATTAATCAATTATAATTATATGACACAGGTGTAATTTTAATTTTATCCACCGATTATTGGTAAATAAGTTTTATTCCAATTATAAATAAAATTTATTTTTATTGGCAAATAAATTGTCTTTAGGTCAACGATTTAATATATGTGTAGGTTTATTTTTTGTCAAATATAATGAAAATACAAATAAAGAAATAAAGAATAAAAATAAACTTAATAATATCTGACACTACTTTATTTTATTAAATTATTTAAAAATAGCACATCCACAAAAAATAATCGTAATATATAAATTGAGGCAATAATTTAAAATTCTATAATTATAATTTAATCAAATACTAATAGTAAAACTAAATTACCAAAACAATATTGAACCTATTTTAGTCCTTAGTCACGTATAGTATAGAATCATTCTTGTAACGACAACCAACTGAAATAACATCGTAAGTTTCAATATTTAGAATTCGTGCAAAATCAGACCATCCTCTTGTTAGATAAGCTTCATCATTCGCTATCCATGCAATGCGGCAAGGTATAGAATTACCACACCGAGAAATCAAACTAACTCTTATTTCCCTCAATGGCATTGCATGCATGTAAAAGAAAGCTGGTAATTTCTGGAAAAAAAATCAAAATATGTTAAAAAATTATTCTAATAACGAACAACTTAAACTAAGAAAATTTAAATATATTACCAATCGTTGAAATTGCATATCTGAATTTGTCATGAATTTAGCAAAACTGAACGCTTACAACCATGTAGTTGGAACCCGAATCAGTGAAGACAACTTGATGAAGTATTTTATGGATGTGATGCATTGTAAATGATTGTGACAAAAGACAATCGAACTGGAACATTAGACGATAAGAATAACTTAGAGTAACAACAAATAAAAAATTATCAAAAGAATAATATAATAGAATGAATATATAAAAAATATTATAAAAAATTATAAATTGTACCTTAAAAGGATCAACTTCAATAAAAAAAACGAAGAATACGTTCTTATTCTATGAAGTAGTAAAAAAAATACTAAATATAAAATTATAAATTGACTCTCAAATTTAGATTCATGTACCACAGGAAAACACTATATATAGACTTTAATAAAACAAAAATAAATATGTAAATTACCTATTATTAAGGTAATTTTTTAATAATGCATTAAATTTTGATTTGATACAATTATAATGAAGATATATTTCTAAATTAGTATAATTATATATTATTCATTAAATATTAATTATAATATAATTATATTAAAGATATTTTTTATAAAATAATTTAGAAATATTATTTGATATACGTGAATCGGATAACAAAGATTTATTATTATTATTATTATTACTATTATTGATATTATTATTATCATTAAAATTATTAAAAGTATTTTTAATTGATAATTGATAAGTAGTTTAATAGTGCATTAAATATTGATTCGATATTATAATGAAGATATGTTGCTAAATTAGTATAATTATATATTATTCATTTAGTATTAATTATAATATAATTACAATAAAATAATTTAGAATAGAAAAAAAAATTATTTGTTTTGGAGGGAAAACGGAGGCATGAGAGATCGACACGTCACTTTTAGTAGCTGGGGGAAAACCCAGTTTTAGTATATTAAGTAGATAAGTATAAAAGTCACCCAAAAAAATAATAAGTATAATTATCCGTATAATGCACGTGATAAGATTGAAATTATAATTTTAAATTATTTTTTTAAAATTAATTTAAATTATAATAATTTGATAATAAAAAAGTAACATGTTATGTTATGTATTATTTATTTTTTTAATTTAGTATTAATTGGATTAACTCTAAAATAGTTATTAATTAGTTTTAATAATCTACTTTTTTCAATAAATTAGACATATATACTGAATATGATCATAAATAATATAGTAATAGTTAAATCCACCAATAAATATATTGGTTATTATCACACTATAAAACTAATTAAATATAAAGGCTAGTAGAACTTATAAATCTATAAAATCGCACGGTTTTTGATTCGCGTGTAAATGTTTACTTATTAAATAAACTTAAAATATGAACAAAAAATATTTATAAATTAGACATAACATCACTTGAAAGAATAATAAAAAATAATCAACTTACCTTATTATCCATGAGAATCATTTCTATGAAAGTCGTCTTATTCTTGTCAAATTTGTATAGAACTTTCCATAACCTTATATATTAATTTTGTTAAATATATATATATATATATATTATGGTAGTTTTTCTTAATATATACATATACATAAATAATTTTATACATATACATAAATAAAAAAATATGTGAATTATATTTTGTTAAATTCTATAATATCAATTATTAAAAACATCTAAATCACATATATTAATTATTTTTTGTTCATTTTATATATATGATTATCTTTTATTCTACAATCGTGCAATAATTTTTTATTTTTTATATCTATATATATTTTCAATTCCGGCTTCATTCATCGCATATTAATAGTTTTTTTCTAATAGTGATGTTTTAATTTTTCGTTTTTCTTTTTTTCACATATCTTTCTTTTTTTTAAATAGTGATATTTTAATATTTTTTTTAAATATACTTTTCTTAATAATTACATTACTAATCTAAAATATAAAATGAGAAAAAAAGGTGATACATATATCCAAGAAAGAAAATAAACTTAAAAATCAGAAAAAAATTATATCAAAAAATATAAAAAATAATATATTCAAAAAGAATAGTCATAATATATAAATTGAGTCAACAATTTAAATTTTTCTAATACTAAATTAATCAAATACCAATATTAGAAATAAATTATTTAAATAATATTTAATCTATTCTACTCTTTAGACACGTATAGATTATAGTTATTCTCGTAACGACAACGAACTGAAACAACGTTGTAAGTTCAAACATTTAGAATTCATGTAAATTCGGACCATTTCTTTGTTTTTTGAAAACCTTCTGTATTCCTGATAGAGTTGAATCAAAATTCCTTTTATGGAAAAAGAGTTACGGAGATGACTTTGATGTGTTGGAGACTAAAATCCAGAAGTCACTATTTATATTTGAATGTGACACCCATTAAACCCGAAAGACCAAATAAAATAGTATCTCTGGTTTTATTTTCATTTAATTCTAAATCAAAAGTAATAATGACTTATTTAATTCAGCATTTATAATAATAAATGAGATGACCATTATATAAGTTATTTAATGTAAAATAGCTTAATTTACTATTATGATTAATATATGTATTGTCCATAAATAGATTAAGAAATAATAATTTCGTAACAAAATAATCATTCAATTTGAATTATAATTAATTGATTGATAGAAATTATAATAAATTGTATGATATTTAAATAATTAACCAAATCAATTATTTGATATAATTAATTTATTATAATAAAATGAATTTTATGAGTTAAAAGAAATAAATTGAAAAACACCATAAGAAACATGTTAGGACAATTTTATCATTAAGTGCAGAAATTTAATTTTTATATAATAGAATAGATATTTAAATATTATTATATTAAACACAGACTTAAAAAAATAAACTAAATAAAATAAAAGCATCAAAGGTAAAATATAACCTAAAAAATCACTTAAATTAAAAAAGAACCTGTGATGAATTATAATGAATCTATATATGAGAAGTAAAACTAAAATAAACAATTAAAAATAAAGTAAAAAGAACAATTAAAAAAATAAAGAAGATAGAAAAGATAATGTGTGGAGTAGATAAAAAATGTATTGTAATAGAAGATTAATATAATTAATAAATACACAGAATGAAAGAAAAAAATCAAAATACGATCTTATTAAAAAAATTCAAAAAAATATTTTAAAAAAGAACCTATTAATCAAGTTTTATAAAAATATTACAAAAAATGTAAATTATCTTTAAATAAAATAATAATACCCTTAAAAATTATTAATCAAAATAAGTAAAAAAAATTAATATAAAACAAAATCATAGAAAAATATTAGCAAAATTAAGATAAAAAAATACAAATATTTTACCTTAAGTACAAAATAGAGAAGGAGAAAAGGGATATATAAAATAATAAGATAATAATTTAAATTAATTGAGTTCATTTATCTCATTGTTTTATATATTATTTATTAAATAATTTAATATTTATCTCAGTCATATTAAATAATAAATTAGTTATAATTAATTTGATTTAATGAATCAAATAAAATTTAAAATAATTTAATATTTACTCTAATTAAATTAAATATTTGAAGTTATGATTAATGTAATTTAATGAATCAAATAAAATATTAATTGAGGAAATATTTATCCTAATCAAATAAAATTATATAATTGATTAGTTATAATTAATACAATTAAATGAATCAAACACATTAAATTGAAAAATAATTTAATTAATTTGTGTCTTAAGGACACATTTTAAAAATATTTATTTTTCAACAACTTTTATAAAATATTTTTTATAATATTTTTAACTTATGATTTAAAGGCACAGTTATAATAACCCATTAAAAAATACTTAATTAGTTAATATAAATAATTAATATAATTGATTTAGTTCAATAAATTAAAAGAAATAAATTTAAAAGGAAGAGATAAAGAAAAAATAAAATTATAAAAATGTATATTCATTAAAAAGCAATAAAAAAATCCCTTTTAGTTTTTTATTTATTAATTATTAATTTATTATAATTAATTTCACAACATTTATTATACATTATTCATCTTATAAATTAATACAATCAATTTATTGATATCAATTATCGATAATTAATTATAATTGATATAACTCTTTTTGCTATACTTTCTAAATAAATAATTAAAAATGTATCTCAATTTTTTGTTAAAGTAAAATAAAATAAAATATATAAATTGAGTAGATATAAATATGAAAATTATAAATTTTATTAACAACTCAAATAAATTAGTACCATAAAATTAAATTTAATGTCTATTTTAAAAATAATTACTGACTTTTTATTCTTTTAATTATTAATAATTTAAATAAAATAATACCCTATAACTTATTTTGTTATTTATTTTAAGTAATTACTAACATAGTTGTTAGTAATACCCAAGTGTATATTATCAACATAATTTTATCACGGGTATTTCAATCTTATCGTCATTGCAATTTTGTACCGTCTTATTTTTTTTAATTATTATTATGTTATTAGAATACTTAAATAATATTAAACAAATTCTTTAAAAATAGAAATAGCGATGGAACCTTGAATAATTAATTCAATAGAATTAAATTTAAACAAATAAGATAATTCAATCAATTATATAAATAATAGCATATTTATAAATATTAATATTGAAAATAGTCTCACTAATGTGAATGACCAATACAATAATTATATGAAAAAATAATTAATTACATAATTGTATAATTTTTAAGATCCTATATAGTTGAATTTAACGGACAAATAAAAAATATCTATATGATAATGTTCTAGTATTTTAGCATACTATAAATCATATTATAATTTTAAGTCAACTCTTTAAACACATTATAACATAAACCATCTAAAAAGACATACCAAACTAACGAATATCACATGGGTCACAACATACACTCTAAATTGTCACCATATTTCAAATAAAAAGAGTATCAATATAGAGAAATCAATGAATATATATAACTAAAATAAAGAGCAACAAAGTGACACAAAAAAAAAGAGAGAATCAATAAAAAACATTAACATATAAACCACATACACAAACAATGTATATATTAATTGTGAATCACAAAATAAAAGACAATATATATATATGAATTGAAGTACACATGATAAAATAGAATATTATAAAACAAAATTATAGTAAGATTATTTAAAAATAACATAAAAATGACACATTTTTTTTATTAATAAGAAGTTAAAAGAAAAAAAAAGTGTGCACCTAATAATAAGCAATTAAAATAAACAATTTTTTTTAAAAATATATAAAAAATGAAATGTTTAAATAAAGATAAAAGAAACAAAAATTCAATAAATTACAAAAATTGTACCTAAACACGAGAGAAAGGGGGGAGAGAGGGAGGGAGGGAGAGAGAGAGAAAAGAAAGCAAATGAGTAAAAAATATTTGATCTGATATAAATAGATGGTATTAAGAAAAATAAACTAATTAAATTAATTCATATATTTCGTTATCATATTTATTATTTATTAAATAATTCGATATTTACTCCAATCAAATCAAATAATTAATATAATTAACTAAATTAATTAATTGATATAATTAATTATAATTAATCAATTCATATAAATTATAATAAATGGTGAGATTTGAATGTCTAATCAAATTAATTAATTATAATTGATTTGCTTTAATGAATTAAATGAAATAAATAAAAAATACCTTAAGAGCATGCCACATCAGTTCTGTTATTAAGTGAAAAAATCTGATTTTTATATAATAGAATAGATAAAATAGATAGATAATAAAGATATTTTCTTAAATTAGTATAATTGTGTATTATTCATTAAATATTAATTATAATATTATAATATAATTAAAATGACTAAAAATATTTAAAATCAACGTGCGTTATTAATATAAGATTTGATCATTTTATGATTAGAATCAAATATTCTTATCATGATTACCACGATCAGTGCCATTATCATATCATTATCATATATTATTATTATTATTATTATTATTATTATTATTATTATTATTATTATTATTATTATTATTATTATGATTAAAAATATTTTTAATTGATAATTGATAAGTAGTTTAGTAATGCATTAAATATTGATTTGATATAATTATAATGAATATATGTTCCTAAATTAGTATAATTATGTATTGTTCATTAAATATTAATTATAATATAATTATAATAAAGATATTTTTTATAAAATAATTTAGAATAGAAAAGTGCATTCATTTTGGAAGAAAAACGGAGTCACGAGGAATCGATACCTCACTTTTATTAGTTGGGAAAAAACCCAATTTTAGTATATTAAGTAGATATTATAAATGCACCAAATTATATGAAGTAATATCACAGAAATGAATTATTATTTTTATGAGAATTAACAAACTAAGTAAGTAATAGTCAATTGATTATTCTAATTAAACAATCAAAATTAAGAATTTCAAAAGTAATTGCATAAAAACAACGAATTGAATAAAAGTAAGTTGTAAGTAATTAAAAAAGAAATATGATTCAAAAAAGTTAAGATTTCAAGAATATTGAAACTTCTGAAAAAAGTTTTTCATTTTTCACCTCAATCAACCAATGATATATTTATAGCAAATCATAAGTAATCAAACTCCAATTTCTTAGTAATTCAATTTATCTAATCTTAATTAATTATCAATTCCTTAATTAATTAATTATGACAAGAGGTTAAGAATATTTACAGATTTAAAAACCACACAACTCTCAAGAACCAAACTAAGTTGATTCGATGTCACTTATCAAGTCTAAGTTCAAAACGTAAGAATCGTGAGACGAAGTTTTCAAGCTTAATTTAATTAATTAAACTTTTCAAGATATTAAGAGAATTCAAGTCAGAGAAGAATTGTTTTCCAACATATTCAAATCCTTTGGATGAAGAACGAAAACTTTTTCTTAAGAAAACAGCAATTAAGATTGAAAAGTTATAACATTAGTCCATAGGAATCAACAGAGCTCCTAACCTTAACCAAGGAGATTAGTGACTCATGCTTCAATAAAAACCTAAAATTTAGAATGAAAGATGGCCAAAAGATCTGAGACCCCTACAGAAAGTTTTTAGGATACCTTTTATACTAAAACTTAAAATAAAAACTAAGCATTAAATGCAAACTTAAAAGCGAAACCTAATCAAATCTTCCGAAATTAATCTTCAAATCTTCTTAGTGATTCAGGTCCATCACTTAATGATTCAATCCTTGACTTGGTGTTGCATGCCTCTTCTCAAGCTTTGGTGGTCTTCTGGAGTTTTGGCCTGACGTGCCACGCTCTTGCGCATAACGTGTAGCACGCCGCAACTTTTTTCTTCCCGGGGAGCTCCAAGCATGGCGTGTGGCACGCCCAATGCATGGCATGTTGCACACCAGCTTTTGGCATTATCGAAGCCTCAAAGATGTGCCAAAATGGCACGCCCTTGTATATGGGCGTGTGGCGCCCAACCTTAAAGTGGGGTCATACATACGCATGGGAGATGTGTACGCATGATTGGGCAAAATTTCTCATTTCTGCATATTGATGAACGGATAATTTATACGCTCTTTGGCATTATTTTCAGGTAGTTTTTAGTAAGTTCAAGCTACTTTTAGGGATGTTTTCATTAGTTTTTATGTTAAATTCATATTTCTGGACTTTACTATGAGTTTGTGTATTTTTCTGTGATTTCAGGTAATTTCTGGCTGAAATTGAGGGACTTGAGCAAAATTCTGATAGGAGGCTGACAAAGGACTGCTGATGCTGTTGGAATCTGACCTCCCTGCACTCGAAATGGATTTTCTGGAGCTACAGAACTCCAAATAGCGCGCTCTCAATAGCGTTAGAAAGTAGACATCCAGTGCTTTCCAGCAATATATAATAGTCCATACTTTATTCGGTAATTGATGACGTAAACTGGCGCTCAACGCCAGAAACACGTCACGTCCCGGAGTTGAACGCCCAAAACATGTTACAACTTGGCGTTCAACTCCAAAAGAAGCTTCAGCTCGTGGATAGATCAAGCTCAGCCCAAACACACACCAAGTGGGCCCCGGAAGTGGATTTATGCATCAATTACTTACTCATGTAAACCCTAGTAGCTAGTCTAGTATAAATAGGATAATTTACTATTGTATTAGACATCTTTGGTCTCAGTTTTATTTTATTCTTCATCTAAGGAGACTATTGATCACGTTTTGGGGGGCTGGCCATTCGGCCATGCCTGAACCTTTCACTTATGTATTTTCAACGGTGGAGTTTCTACACACCATAGATTAAGGGTGTGGAGCTCTGCTGTACCTCAAGTTTTAATACAATTACTATTGTTTCTATTCAATTCTCTTTATTCCTATTCTAAGATATTCGTTGCACTTCAACTTGATGAATGTGATGATCCATGACACTCATCATCATTCTCACCTATGAACGCACGTGATTAACAACCACTTCCATTCTACCTTAGGCCGGGCGCATATCTATTGGATTCCTTAATCAGAATCTTCGTGGTATAAGCTAGAATTGATGGCGGCATTCATGGGAATCCGGAAAGTCTAACCTTGTCTGTGGTATTCCGAGTAGGATTCCGGGATTGAATGACTGTGACGAGCTTCAAACTCCTGAAGGCTGGGCGTTAGTGACAGACGCAAAAGAATCAAGGGATTCTATTCCAACCTGATTGAGAACCGATAGATGATTAGCCGTGCTGTGACAGAGCATTTGGACCTTTTTCACTGAGAGGATGGGATGTAGCCATTGACAACGGTGATGCCCTACATATAGCTTGTCATGAAAAGGAGTAAGAAGGATTGAAGGAAGAAGTAGGAAAGTAGAAAAAGAAAGGGCACAGTATCTCCATACGCCTATCTGAAATTCCCACCATTAATTTACATAAGTATTTCTATCCTATTTTAATTATCTTTATTTTATGTTTATTATTTATTAATTTTCAAAAATCCATAATCAATTATTATCCGCCTGACTGAGATTTACAAGATGACCATAACTTGCTTCATACCAACAATCTCTGTGGGATCGACCCTTACTCACGTAAGGTTTATTACTTGGACGACCCAGTACACTTGTTGGTTAGTTGAACGGAATTGTGTCCACACATAGCAAAGAGCCATTATAATGATTCCATACAACAACAAAGAATACAACATTGATGATCACAATTTCATCCACCAAGTTTTTGGCGCCGTTGCCGGGGATTGTTGAGTTTGAACAACTGACGGTTCATCTTGTTGCTCAGATTAGGTAATTTTCTTTTCAAAATTTTTCAAAAATCTTTTTCAAAATTTTTCTTTTCTTTTTCATTTTTCCAAACTTTATTTTCGAAAAAAAAATTAATAAAAATACAAAAAAATCATAAAATCATAAAAACAAAAAATATTTTGTGTTCTTGTTTGAGTCTTGAGTCAATTTTTAAGTTTGGTGTCAATTGCATGTTTTAAAATTTATGCATTATTTTTTCGAAAATTCCATGCATTCATAGTGTTCTTTATGATCTTCAAGTTGTTCTTGGTAAGTCTTCTTGTTTGATCTTGATGTTTTCTTGTTTTGTGTTGTTTGTTGTTTTTCATATGCATTCTTCGTTTGTTAGAGTCCATGCATTAAAGATTTCTAAGTTTGGTGTCTTGCATGTTTTCTTTGCATCAAAAATCTTTCAAAATTATGTTCTTAATGTTCATCATGATCTTCATAGTGTTCTTGGTGTTCATCTTGACATTCATAGTGTTCTTGCATGCATTCTTTGTTTTGATCCATAAAGAAAAGAGAAAAACACAAAAATGACGTTTTTAATTTTTCTCTCTCATCATTAAAAATTCAAAAAAATCAAAAAATATCTTTTCCTTATTTCCCTCCAAATTTTCGAAAATTTTGGGTTGACTTGGTCAAAAATTTTTAAAATTAGTTGTTTCTTACAAGTCAAGTCAAATTTTCAATTTTAAAAATCCTATCTTTTCAAAACTTTTTCAAAAATCAGATCTTTTTCATTTTTATCTTATTAATTTCAAAAATTTTAAATTTTTTTTCAAAAAAAATCCTTTTCTTAATATTATTTCATGAATTTCGAAATTACACTAACAATTAATGTGATTGATTCAAAAATTTGAAGTTTGTTACTTTCTTGTTAAGAAAGGTTCAATCTTTAAATTCTAGAATCTTATCTTGTAGTTTCTTGTTAGTAAAGTAATTAATTTTAATTTAAAAAAATTAAATCTTTTTCAAACATATCTTATCATATCTTTTATATCTTATCTTTTTATCATATCTTTTTCAAAATTTTATCTTTTTCAAAAATTTGATTTCAAAGTATCTTATCTAACTTCTTATCTTCTTATCTTTTCAAATTTGATTTTTATATCTTTTTCAACTAACTATTTGACTTTTTATTTGTTTCTTATCTTTTTCAAAACCGCCTAACTACTTTTCCCCCTCTAATTTTTGAAAATACCTCCCTCTTTTTCAAAAGAAAAAATTCTTTTTAATTGTTTAAACTTTAATTTTAATCATATCTTATCTTTAATTTTCGAAAATCACTAACCACTTTTTCAAAATTATTTTCGAAATTCTCTATCTCTCCTTCTATCTATTTATTTATTTATTTACTAACACTTCTCTTCACCTCTCTTCATCTCAAATCACTGTCCCTACCTTTACCCTTTATTCAGACTATTCATTCTTCTTCACTCCTATTCCATTTCTTCTTCTACTAACATAAAAGAATCTCTATATTGTGACATAGAGGATTCCTCTTTCTTTTCTTGTTCTCTTATTCCCTATATAAGCAGGAACAAGGAAAAAGACACTCTTGTTGAAGCTGATCCAGAACTTGAAAGGACTCTGAAGAGGAAACTAAGAGAAGCTAAATTACAACAATCCAGAAACAACCTTTCAGAAATTTTCAAACAAGAGAAGGAGATGGCAGCCGAAAATAATAATAATGCAAGGAGGATGCTTGGTGATTTCACAAAACCAACGTCCAAATTTGATGGAAGAAGCATCTCCATTCCTGCCATTGGAGCCAACAATTTTGAGCTTAAACCTCAACTAGTTGCTTTAATGCAACAGAACTGCAAGTTTTATGGACTTCCATCTAAAGATCCTTACCAGTTTTTAACTGAGTTCTTGCAGATTTGTGAGACTGTTAAGACAAATAGAGTAGATCCTGAAGTCTACAGGCTCATGCTTTTCCCTTTTGCTGTAAGAGACAGAGCTAGAACATGGTTGGACTCACAACCTAAAGATAGCCTGGACTCCTGGGATAAGCTGGTCACGGCCTTCTTGGATAAATTCTTTCCTCCTCAAAAGCTGAGCAAGCTTAGAGTAGATGTTCAGACCTTCAAGTAAAAAGATGGTGAGTCCCTCTATGAAGCTTGGGAAAGATACAAGCAGCTGACCAAAAGGTGTCCATCTGACATGTTTTCAGAATGGACCATATTAGATATATTCTATTATGGTCTATCTGAATTTTCGAAAATGTCATTGGACCATTCTGCAGGTGGATCCATTCACCTAAAGAAAACACCTGCAGAAGCTCAAGAACTTATTGACATGGTTGCAAATAACCAATTCATGTACACTTCTGAGAGGAATTCCGTGAATAATGGGACGCCTCAGTGTAAGGGAGTTCTTGAAATTGATGCTCTGAATGCCATATTGGCTCAGAACAAAGTGTTGACTCAGCAAGTCAACATGATCTCTCAAAGTCTGAATGGATGGCAAAATGCATCCAACAATACTAAAGAGGCAGCTTCTGAAGAAGCTTATGATCCTGAAAACCCTGCAATGGCAGAGGTTAATTACATGGGTGAACCTTATGGAAACACCTATAACTCATCATGGAGAAATCATCCAAATTTCTCATGGAAGGATCAACAAAAGCCTCAACAAGGCTTTAATAATGGTGGAAGAAATAGGCTCAGTAATAACAAGCCTTTTCCATCATCTTCTCAGCAACAGACAGAAAATTCTGAACAGAGCCCCTCTAATTTAGCAAACTTAGTCTCTGATCTGTCAAAAGCCACTTTAAGTTTCATGAGTGAAACAAGGTCCTCCATTAGAAATCTGGAGGCACAAGTGGGCCAGCTGAGTAAGAAAATTATTGAAACTCCTCCCAGTATTCTCCCAAGTAATATAGAAGAGAATCCAAAAGGAGAGTGCAAGGCCATTGATGTAATCAATATGGCCGAATGCACAAGGGAGGAGGAGGACGAAAATCCTAGTGAGAAAGACCTCCTGGGATGTTTCTCAAACAAGAAGGAGTTCCCCATTGAGGACCTAAAGGAATCCGAGGCGCATATAGAGACCATAGAGATTCCACTAAATCTCCTTCTGCCATTCATAAGCTCTGAAGACTATTCTTCCTCAGAAGAGGATGAAGATGTGATTGGAGAGCAAGTTGCTCAATATCTAGGAGCTATCATGAAGCTAAATGCCAAGTTGTTTGGTAATGAGACTTGGGAAGGTGAACCTCCCTTGCTCATTAGTAAACTAGATACATGGATTCAGAAAACTTTACCTCAAAAGAAACAAGATCCTAGTAAATTCTTAATACCCTATACTATAGGCACCATGACCTTTAACAAGGCTTTGTGTGACCTGGGATCAGGTATAAATCTTATGCCACTCTCTATAATGGAGAAACTAGGGATCATTGAGGTACAGCCTGCCTTATTCTCATTACAATTGGCAGACAAGTCAGTAAGACAACCTTATGGATTAGTAGAGGACGTGTTAGTAAAGGTTGAAGGCCTTTACATCCCTGCTGATTTCATAGTCTTAGACACTAGGAAGGACGGAGATGAATGCATCATCCTTGGAAGACCCTTCCTAGCCACAGCAGAAGCTGTGATTGATGTTAACAGAGGAGAATTAGTCCTTCAATTGAATGGGGACTACCTTGTGTTTAAAGCTTAAGGACCTTCCTCTGCAACCATGGAGAGGAAGCATGAAAAGCTTCTCTCAGTACAGAGTCAAAAAGAGCCCCCACAGTCAAACTCTAAGTTTGGTGTTGGGAGGCCACAACCAAACTCTAAGTTTGGTGTTAAGAAGCCCCCACATTCAAACTCTAAGTTTGGTGTTGGGAGGCCCTCATCATGCTCTGAATATCTGTGAGGCTCCATGAGAGCCCACTGTCAAGCTAATGACACTAAAGAAGCACTTGTTGGGAGGCAACCCAATTTTTATTTATTAATTTTGATTTTATTTTATTATTATTTTGTGTTTTATTAGGTTCATGATCATGTGGAGTCACGAAAAAATTATTAAAATTAAAAACAAAATCAAAAACAGCAGAAGAAAAATCACACCCTGGAGGAAGGACTTACTGGCGTTTAAACGCCAGTAAAGTGCATCTGGCTGGCGTTTAACGCCAGAACAGAGCATGAAGCTGGCGCTGAACGCCAGTAACAAGCATGGAACTGGCGTTCAACGCCAGAAACATGCTGCACATGGGCGTTGAACGCCCAGAGTGTGCATCACTTCGGCGTTTAAACGCCAGAATGGTGTGCAAAGGCATTTTACATGCCTAATTGGTGCAGGGATGTAAATCCTTGACACCTCGAGATCTGTGAACCCCACAGGATCCCCACCTACTTCACCCTCTCTCTCCATTCATGGTCATCCCTTCTGTTTTTCATACACCACTCACATCTACCCACTCTTTCCCATACACCCCACCTACCTTCAAAATTAAATTTCTCTTTCCCACCCAATCCCACCCATATAGCCGAATACACACATCCCTCCATCTCCTCTATATCTTCTTCTTATTCTTCATCTTTTCTTTCTTCTCTTGCTCGAGGGAGAGCAATTCTCTAAGTTTGGTGTGGTAAAAGCATAGCTTTTTGTTTTTCCATAACCATTGATGGCACCTAAGGCCAGAGAAACCTAAAAAAAAAAAGAGATCAGGGAAGACAAAAGCTTCTACCTCTGAGTCATGGGAGATGGAAAGACTCATCTAAAGGGTCTATAGCTCAGTGGTAGAATATTTGACTGCAAATCAAGAGATCCCTGAGATACCTCAGGGGATAAATGGTCCTCCACACAACTATTGGGAGCAACTAAGGATAGGAGCACTAAAATCACTAGGGATCATGCAACAGAAGCAAGGAAGAGACATAGAGGAGCTCAAAAAGCACCATTGGTCCTTCAAAAAGGTGCCACCCTCACTAAGGTGGATTCATTCCTTGTTCTTATTTTTTCTGCTGTTCGGTTTTTATATTATATGTTTATCTATGTTTTGTGTCTCTACTTCATGATCATTAGTGTTTAGTAACTATGTCTTAAAGTTATGAATAATTCCATTAATCCTTCACCTCTCTTAAATGAAAAATGTTTTAATTCAAAAGAACAAGAAGTACATGAATTTTGAATTTATCCTTGAATTTAGTCTAATTATATTGATGTGGTGACAATACTTTTTGTTTTCTGAATGTATGCTTAAACAGTGCATATTTTTGATCATGTTGTTTATGAATGTTAAAACTGTTGGCTCTTGAAAGAATGATGAACAAAGAGAAATGTTATTGATGATCTGAAAAATCATAAAATTGATTCTTGAAGCAACAAAAAGCAGTGAAAAATCAAAGGCTTGCGAAAAAAAAAAGAGATGAGAATAGAAAGAAAAAGAAAAAGCAAGCAGAAAAAGCCAATAGCTCTTAAAACCAAAAGGCAAGGGTAAAAAGGATCCAAGGCTTTGAGCATCAATGGATAGGAGGGCCCAAGGAAATAAAATCCAGGCCTAAGCGGCTAAACTAAGCTGTCCCTAACCATGTGCTTGTGTCATGAAGGTCCAAGTGAAAAGCTTGAGACTGAGTGGTTAAAATCGTGATCCAAAGTAAAAAGAGTGTGCTTAAGAGCTCTGGACACCTCTAACTGGGGACTCTAGCAAAGCTGAGTCACAATCTGAAAAGGTTCACCCAGTCATGTGTCTGTGGCATTTATGTATCCGGTGGTAATACTGGAAAACAAAGTGCTTAGGATAGATCAAGCTCAGCCCAAACACACACTAAGTGGGCCCCGAAAGTGGATTTATGCATCAATTACTTACTCATGTAAACCCTAGTAGCTAGTCTAGTATAAATAGGATAATTTACTATTGTATTAGACATCTTTGGTCTCAGTTTTATTTTATTCTTCATCTAAGGAGACTATTGATCACGTTTTGGGGGGCTGGCCATTTGGCCATGCCTGAACCTTTCACTTATGTATTTTCAACGGTGGAGTTTCTACACACCATAGATTAAGGGTGTGGAGCTCTGCTGTACCTCAAGTTTTAATACAATTACTATTGTTTCTATTCAATTCTCTTTATTCCTATTCTAAGATATTCGTTGCACTTCAACTTGAAGAATGTGATGATCCGTGACACTCATCATCATTCTCACCTATGAACGTACGTGATTGACAACCACTTCCGTTCTACCTTAGGCCGGGCGCATATCTATTGGATTCCTTAATCAGAATCTTCGTGGTATAAGCTAGAATTGATGGCGGCATTCATGGGAATCCGGAAAGTCTAACCTTGTCTGTGGTATTCCGAGTAGGATTCCGGGATTGAATGACTGTGACGAGCTTCAAACTCCTGAAGGCTGGGCGTTAGTGACAGACGCAAAAGAATCAAGGAATTCTATTCCAACCTGATTGAGAACCGACAGATGATTAGCCGTGCTGTGACAGAGCATTTGGACCTTTTTCACTGAGAAGATGGGATGTAGCCATTGACAATGGTGATGCCCTACATACAGCTTGCCATGGAAAGGAGTAAGAAGGATTGAAGGAAGAAGTAGGAAAGTAGAAAAAGAAAGGGCATAGTATCTCCATACGCCTATCTGAAATTCCCACCATTAATTTACATAAGTGTTTCTATCCTATTTTAATTATCTTTATTTTATGTTTACTATTTATTAATTTTCAAAAATCCATAATCAATTATTATCCGCCTGACTGAGATTTACAAGATGACCATAGCTTGCTTCATACCAACAATCTCTGTTGGATCGACCCTTACTCACGTAAGGTTTATTACTTGGACGACCCAGTACACTTGCTGGTTAGTTGAATGGGATTGTGTCCACACATAGCAAAGAGCCATTATAATGATTCCATACAACAACAAAGAATACAACATTGATGATCACAATTTCGTCCACCACATCTGCATGGGGCATATACATGATCCATCAAACTTTCAAGCTTTGTGGGTACGCATGGGGATGCATAAGTACGATTCAACAAACTTTAGGTCTTGTGCATACGCATGGGAGATACATACGCATGAGTGCTCCTTCGAAGGTGTGCCAAAATGACACACCCCTTCATCTTGGCATGTTACACGCCACGGTTTTTGGCCTCCTAGAGCACGCTTTTTGGGCATGTGACACACCCGAGCTTTGGCGTATTGCACGCCCACATTTATGCATATACACCATGGACTATTACATATCGTTGGAAAGTTTTGGATGTTAGCTTTTTAACATCACTAGAAGCACTTCATTTGGACCTCTTCAGTTCAAGTTATGCTCGTTGGAGTAGGAAGAGGTCAGGGTTGCTTGCCCACTTTGTGCACAAAATTACCCCCTGGACTTTTGTCCCAGCATGCCACGCCCACATGTTGGCGTGTGGCACGCCCTCCCTTTTGGCGTGTTGCACGCCTTCTCCTCTGCTTCCTTGTATGTGAATGTTTCACGCCAGTTTTCTGCCTCCTGATGGATGTTTTTCTGGTTGCTTTTCTTTACTTGTGCTTTGCTTCTTGGTGGACGAAATTGTGATCCTCAAAGTTGGTCTCTTTGTACTTGTATGAAATTTAAATATTGGCTCCATCAAGAATACCCCAAAGAGATCATGGTATGATGAATTGGGATCTTAATAATCCCTGGTAATGGTACCAACAACTTAGTGTTGTTGTTGGGCCAAAAGAGTTACAGGCACTGTTAGAGAATCTCACAGCTCCGTTCAACTAACCAGCAAGTGTACTGGGTCATCCAAGTAATACCTTACGTGAGTAAGGGTCGATCCCACAGAGATTGTTGGTATGAAGCAAGCTATGGTCACCTTGTAAATCTCACTCAGGCGGATAATAATTGATTATGGATAAGTTCGAAAATTAATAATAAACAGAAAATAAAATAGGATAGAAATACTTATGTAGATCAACAGTGGGAATTTCAGATAGGCGTATGGAGATGCTGTGCTCCTCTTGAATCTCTACTTTCATATTACATTCATCCAATTCTTCTTACTCCTTTCCATGGCAAGCTGTATGTAGGGCATCACCGTTGTCAATGGCTACATCCCATCCTCTCAGTGAAAATGGTCCTACGCTCTGTCACAGCACGGCTAATCATCTGTCGGTTCTCAATCAGGTTGGAATAGAATCCCCTTGATTCTTTTGCGTCTGTCACTAACGCCCAGCCTTCAGGAGTTTGAAGCTCGTCACAGTCATTCAATCCCAGAGTCCTACTCGGAATACCACAGACAAGGTTAGACTTTCCGGATTCCCATGAATGCCGCCATCTATCTAGCTTATACCACGAAGATTCTGTTGGGGAATCTAAGAGATATGCGCCCGGCCTAAGGTAGAACGGAAGTGATTGTCAGTCACGCGCGTTCATAGGTGAGACTGATGATGAGTGTCACGGATCATCACATTCATCAAGTTGAAGTGCAACGTATATCTTGGAATAAGAATAAGGAGAATTAAATAGAAAATAGTAGTACTTGCATTGAAACTTGAGGTACAGCAGAGCTCCACACCCTTAATCTATGGTGTGTAGAAACTCCACCGTTGAAAATACATAAGTGAAAGGTTCAGGCATGGCCGAGAGGCCAGCCCCCATGATCTGAGAACTAATCGTCCCAAGATGTCTAATACACTAGTAAAAAGTTCTATTTATAATAAACTAGCTACTAGGGTTTACAGGAGTAAGTAATTGATGCATAAATCCACTTCCGGGGCCCATTTGGTGTGTGTTTGGGCTGAGCTTGATCTATCCACGAGCTGAGGCTTCTTTTGGAGTTGAACGCCGAGTTATAGCGTGTTTCTGGCGTTCAACTCCGGGTCGTGACGTGTTTCTGGCGTTTGACTCCAGACAGCAGCATGTACTTGGCGTTGAGCGCCACTTTACGTCATCAATTCCCAAATAAAGTATAGACTATTATATATTGCTGGAAAGCTCTGAATGTCTACTTTCCAACGCCGTTGAGAGCGCACCATTTGAAGTTCTGTAGCTCCAGAAAATTTATTTTTAGTGCAGGGAGGTCAGATTCCAACAGCATCAGCAGTCCTTTTGTCAGCCTTTTTCAGAGTTTTGCTCAAGTCCCTCAATTTCAGCCAAAAATTACCTGAAATTACAGAAAAACACACAAACTCATAGTAAAGTCCAGAAATGTGAATTTAACATAAAAACTAATGAAAACATCCCTAAAAGTAGCTTGAACTTACTAAAAACTACCTAAAAACAATGCCAAAAAGCGTATAAATTATCCGCTCATCACTTCTCTTTTGCTATCGTTCTCCTACAATTAACAAGAAATTAAAGCATTCAAAGTACTAATAGAATATCATATAAAAGCACATGGTTATCAAGCAAATAGTCATCAATTTCACCAAAGAAACACCCAAGAAGAGTACATAAGATGCTCATGCATCACAAAAAAAAAGAAAGATTGGGATTTTCTATGTCAAAGTGAAGAAAAACCCTAGTGAGGTAACTATAAATAAATAAATAAATAACAAGAAAAGAAAGGGTCTAATCTAGGTAATCAATTGATTGATTTGTTGTTAATCTCAAATAATCCCTGGCAGTGACGCCAACAAATTGAGGCAAATTTTCAAAACCACAAACGATCGGCAAGTGCACCGAGTCATACCAAGTAATACCACGGGAGTGAGTTATCGTTCTCACAACAATTAACAGACTAAGCAAGCAATATTCAATTGATTATTCTAGTTAGATAATCAAAATCAAGGGTTTCAAGAGCAATTTCATAAAAATAATGAATTGAATAAAAGCAAGTCATAAGTAATTAATTAAAGAAATATGATTCAAAAGAGTTAAGGTTCAGAGATGTTGAAACTTTTGGAAAAATGTTTTTCACTTTTCACCTTAATTAAGCAATGATGTATATATGGCAAATCATAAGTAATCAAACTCCAATTTCTTGGTAATTCAATTTCTCTAATCCTAATCAATTATCAATTCCTTGATTAATTAATTGTAACAAGAGGTAAAGAACATTCATTGATTTAAAACCACCCAACTCTCAAGAACCAAACTTGGTTGATTTAATGTCACTTATCAGGTCCAAGTTCAAGACTTAATAATCGTGAGAAGAAGTTTTCAAGCTTAATTCAATTAATTAACTTTTCCAAGATATTAAGAGAATTCAAGTTAGAGAAGAATTATTTTCCAACACATTCAAATCCGTTGGATGAAGAACGAAAACTTTTTCTAAAGAAAACATTAATGCATTAATCAAGTAGAAAAGCTATAACATTAGTCCATAGGAATCAACAGAGCTCCTAACCTTAACCAAAGAGATTAGTGACTCATGCTTCAATAAAAACCTAAAATTTATAATAAAAGACGGCCAAAAGATTTGAGACCCCTAAATAAAGTTCTCAGGATACCTTTTGATGGATATTAGTGGCTAAGAGAAAGGGGTTGAATATTGTCCTCCTTTTTACTTTACTTGTAACCTTTATTTTTAGATGAGAAAAACAGGAAAAACTATGGTTTTTTTCTCCTAACATAGGGGGAGCCTAATCAGAGTTGATAGAAAGAAAAGTTATAGTGAAACGTGGTTGATTAGAGAAGTTAGGAGACACTTTATTTTTGTCTCTTATGTTGCAGAACCAGACATAGAAAAGAGAGTAGAGAATGACACACAGATGTGTCTTGGTTCGGCTACCCAGTGCAATGTAGCCTATATCTAGTCTCCATCACAACAATGATAGAATTTTACTATTTTTTCAACAGAATACATACACCAATTCTCCCTAGGATATACCCAATCCTATCTGGGACAAGTCCAGATTCTATCCCAACCTGAACTTAATTAGGACTCACCCTAGCTTCCAACTATAAAGTGCTAACCCAACTTATAAGGAAATCAGCTCAGAATCATGACACAAAATAGAAATACTTACAAAGAATTTTTGAAATAACTTAGGCTTTTTCTCCAAGTCTAGCTCACTGTCTTTTTCCACTCATTGGCTTTTTCTTACAAACATCACCATGTTTGTCTTTTTCCAATGAAACTCAGACAGAATAAACTGAGAAAAAGAATTATAAAATAAAAACCATGAAGGAGAAGAACAGCTTAGGGAGATATGGGAACCGAAACTAGTGCTCTTTCTCTCTTGCTTCAATCCTTGGCCGTTCACCCCTATTATAGAGGAGTGAAGCTTCCATGGCTTGAGGCATCTTCAACACATGGTTTGTCTTCTTCTCCAACAATCAAAATTAGCAACAGCGTTCTCAGAAGTAGGAGAGAGCAGAGGCAGAGACATGCAACCTTACCTTTCTCTCTTAACCTTTTTCTTCACAAATCTTGGATCTTGGCCGTTGTTCTTTGCTTTGCCCCCAAGTTGGTTTCTTGGCCGTTGATGAACCACTAAGTACTTTTGACTTTATTGTCTTCATCATTGCTTGAAAGGTGTTTGGAGCTCAGAGAATTTCTTCACGGTTTATTGGTGAAGCACAGATGGAGAAATTACCTTTTTGTGATCCTCTGTTGCGTTGAGATCTTCCCTTGGTTGTAATCCTTTTACTTTTCCTTCTTGCTTGAGAATGGAAGCTAGCTTTTCATACTTCTTTTTGTCCTAACTCCAGATCTTTCCTCTTTCTTCTTTCTTGATTTAGAGATTGATGTGATAGGAAAGAAACAGGGAAGAAAGAGAAGAGAGATTTTTGTTTGTTCGGTGGAAGTGAAAGAAGATTAAAATGCATTGAAGTTTAATTTTAGGAGTGTGAGATTTGGTTATGGATTACCGGGTTGGGCTTGAAATAGACATGGGCTCACTTTCTTTCTTTTCTCTCATATGGTTCAGCAACTTATAATGAAACAACATTTGGTTATGTTCAATATGATAATAAGCCAATGTGTATATGGGCTTGAGCCTTTCCAATAAGATCAATTCTGCACACTTAAACAAAATATATCACACACCAATTTGACATTAATCTAGTGATGTTTGGTCATCATTTTAATCATGGTTTAATTCATTAAACTCAACACCTTTTATACTAAAACCTAAAATAAAAACTAAGCATTAAATGCAAACTTAAAAGCAAAACCCAATCAAATCTTCCGCAATTAATCTTCAAATCTTCTTAGTGATTGAGATCCATCACTTAATGATTCAATATTTGACTTGGTTATTCAATATGGGCTTGAGGAGATTCTTCTTTAAGTGTGTGATCTTGGGCCTTTCTAGGCATGTGGCACGCCTATCCACTGGCGTGTTGCACGCCTCTTCTTAAGCTTTGGTGGCCTTCTGGAATTCTGTCCTAGCGTGCCATGCCTTGCGCATGGTGTGTAGTGTTCATACCCTGGGTCGAGCTGTCTGACCCGGGATGTTCTACAGACAAAGCGACCGACCTCTTTAGGTCAAGCGGACCGACTTCTTCACAAAGAACTCGGTCCAAATCGACAGTAAAGCCCAAAGAAGGGCCCAACTCAAGGAATATGATCCCGATCCAAGGGCAAGGGTGGTTCCATGGAAGATAAGCCGACCTCGACAAAAGATAAGATAAGATAAGATAACTAACTTATCTTATCTAAAGAAGGTTACATCTTACCATTATAAATACACTAGAGCACCCAAGTATAACTTATACTCTGATTCTACTCAATACCTATTTAACACCCTTGCTAACTTAAGCATCGGAGTCCCTTGCAGGTACCCCCACCCTTCGGTGACAAGGGATCAGCAGCATTCTCAGTTCCATAAGTCGAACACACCAGCTCCGGCTGCTACACACCTTCCGGACACGTCAGCTCCGACCAGCACAGAAGATCTCGTCCGAGATCGACCTACAGTTTCAAGTAAACCCTCGGAAGCTCTCATCAAAAAGGTACTCCAGGCGGGATTCTATTTGCCAACTCTACGAAAGGAAGCTACAAAATTTGTAAAGACATGTCCACCATGCCAGAAGCATGCCAACTTTCACATCGCCCCACCGGAAAAACTCATCAGTGTAACCTCACCCTGGCCATTTGCAAAGTGGGTTCGATCTTCTCGGACCCTTTTCACAGGGATCCGGACAAGTAAAATTTCTCATAGTAGGGGTAGATTATTTCACAAAATGGATCGAAGCAGAACTCCTAGCCAACGCCACTGCTCAAAGAAACTGGAAATTCCTATATAGGAACATCGTTACAAGGTTCGGGGTCTCATACTCCATCACCACAGACAATGACACCTAATTCACAGATGCAGGCTTCAAAAAACTAGTGGCCGACTTGAATATAAAACACCAGTTCACCTCCGTCGAACATCCCCAAGCCAATGGACAAGCCGAAGCGGCCAATAAAGTCATATTGGCCGGGCTAAAGCGGAGACTGCAAGAAGCAAAGGGGGCTTGGGTCGAGGAACTTCCACAAGTCCTATGGGCGTATCGAACAACCCCCCATTCTACTACAAACGAATCACCATTTCGATTAGCATACGGAGTGGAGGCAATGATTCCAATAGAAGTCGAGGAAGGGTCTCCTCGAGTAGTCCACTACAATGAACAAACCAACTCTCAACTTCAAAGAGAAGAGCTCGACCTACTTCCGGAAATCCAAGAAAGAGCTCGGATTAGAGAAGAAGCACTAAAGCGGCAAATGGCTTCCAGGTATAATCAAAAGGTAGTGCCAAGAGGTTTTGCTGAGAATGATCTCATCTTAATCCGAAATGATATTAGAACAACTCGACCCGGAGAAGGAAAGCTGGCAGCCAACTGAAAAGGACCCTACCAAGTCACAGATGTACTTGGGAAGGGCTACTACAGACTGTTCGAACTCGAGGGACGAGAACTCCCCAGATCATGGCACGCCTATAACCTAAGAAGGTACTATAGCTAAGACAGGTAAAAGATCTCATCGCAAGATGCACTCTTTTTCCTGAAAAGGTTTTTTAATGAGGCGTCAAGATTGAGATTTAATCCGACTTAAGGGTACGGAAAACTCCCACATGTATATATTTGCACTTTCTTTGAATAAAATACATTTCAGATATTCTACAAATTCCCAAGACGCATTAATCTGAAGCATTCATCGTCCGATTATAAAGCAACGGATCGATAGAAAGTGAAGAACAGATTCATTGTACGATCTTGATAGGAATGATCGACTGACAAAGGTGAAAACGCGATTCACCTAAAGGACGATCAAACCGGGACAAAAACCACCATCTACAAATTGGCAAAGATGAACACAGAATAATGCAAGAAGTTATCAAAAGTGATCCCAAAAAGAACCTGACGAGGTCTTATGGATTGCTATATAATAACTTAAAAAGACTGGCCGACACTAAAAAGTCTGACCAAGTCAACCCAAGTTATCAGCAAATCCCTGGAAAGAGGTCTAGCCAACCCTATTAAAGAGGAATTGCTATAACTTAGAAGAGATCGACCTAACGAAGTCAGTCTCCTACAAGACAAGTTATAAAAGTAATCCCTGAAAGAGACCTGACAAAGGTCCAAGAAAGAGGATTACAAAATTAACTTAGAAGAGATCGACCTAACGAAGTCGGTCTCCTACAAGACAAGTTATAAAATTAATCCCTGAAAGAAACCTGACAAAGGTCCAAGAAAGAGGATTACAAAAATAACTTAGAAGAGATCGACCTAACGAAGTCAGTCTCCTACAAGACAAGTTATAAAAGTAATCCCTGAAAGAGACCTGACAAAGGTCCAAGAAAGAGGATTACAAAAATAACTTAGAAGAGATCGACCTAACGAAGTCAGTCTCCTACAAGATAAGTTATAAAAGTAATCCCTGAAAGAGACTTGACAAAGGTCCAAGAAAGAGGATTACAAAAATAACTTAGAAGGGGACCAACATAAAGAAGTCGGTTATGGGACGCTAAAAGTACAAGCAAAAGCGAGAAAACCGAGAAACAAGTTGGACCCATATAGTCACGGCCTCAAAGGATCCAAGTTACAAACAATAAGTGCAAAAGCAATCCAAAGAGGTCAAGCAGCAATATTCCAACACTCTCAGAAACCAGAAGAGATACCATGTTAAAGTGCAATAGAAGCATAGTATAATAAAGCTTCAAGAGGCTGCCAAAATCTACCTCAGAAAGCTACTTTTGTTTTTCAAAGTAAAAGTTGCCAGGCAGGCAACTAAAAAGCGTCAGTAGTTAAACAAAACAATAAAGTTCAAAAGCCCACAAACGGGGCTATTTACACTTAAAAAAAAGATCAGCAAAGATCGAGAGCCTTCCTGGCAGCATCAGTACGGGAAGAAGGAGGGCAAGTTTGAATAGGCACAACATCTACAGTTCCATCATCCCGGTTCAGAATCTGACAATCCGGATCAGACATAACCAGAGGAACCGAGGAGTTTGACACCTTGATAGAAGGCACTGGGGGAGGTTCAACATCATCATCGGGATCATTTGGGACAATCTTGCCATCCTTTACTGCGTTATCAAGACTAACGAGAGTCAAATCGGTATCAGGAACAACAATCCGGAACTACTTCATCAGGTTCTCAGAGGCGGCAGTCACGCTGCCCACAAGGTGACCCTGAAGCTCGGCATAATTAACCCGAGCAGTTTCCAAATCATCCCGGAGATGCATCAACTCCCTATAAACTGAGACATAGCTATCCTTGTGCTTCAGTGCCATGTCCTCAGCCAACTTCAAAGAAGCAGCCAAGGCAATAGAGCTGGCCTTCTCACCCTCTAGTTCCTTCTCTACCTTCGCCAACTTCACCTCCAACTCATCCTTCAGACCCTTGATCTGATCAAATTCTGATTTGGCCTCCTCCATGAAGGATTTTGTGGCATGAATCGGGATCCCCTGAACAGTTCAGAAAATAGCCGCACCCATATGTGCCATTTTCACACTACTTTTGGTGATAAAATCCAGATGCTGAAGAAGAGAAACATCGTCCATGGAGAGCCCACCATAGGGGGCAATTCGCTGGTCAACAAACTCGACAGCATCAAAATCCGGGGCATCCAGGTTAAAGGGCTCGGATGTTTTTTGCTTTTTGAAGGGAGGAGCACCACAAGCAACGGCAGAAGTCTGTGGAGGATCGACCTGATGAAACCGAGGAGTAGGAATTGCTTTCCTCGGCCCGGGAGAACTCGGCACAGGAGGATTCACTAGGACCTGAGAAGATCCCTCTCCAGCCACCTTGGCCGAGATGTTCAGAGCAGCAGTTGCCTTCTTTGCCTTTTTAAAGGCCTTCATGGAGTCGTTGTTCTTTGACATCTCTGCAAATACAGAATCAGCCACAGCAAAGAGTTACAATCACAATAAAAGGAAGAAAAAATTAAGAAACAAGTGTAGAAACAAGTTAGACAAGTACCCAAAACAGTCCGAACCAAGGACGGGTCATTCAAAAACCTTTTTGTATCAAGATGGGGTGGTTCTCCCCATAGATCCTCAAGAACAACAACAAAGGCACGCTCAACATCATCAAGCATCTCCCAGGTATAGCGAGACACTCTCACATCCCTCTGCCACTCTAGAGGGAAAGAAGGCTCATCATTTTCATCAAGAAAAAAGGGGCGGGCCCCCTCGACAGCACGAACCCTAAATAAGTAATCCTTGAAGTCCTTAAAGGACTCATCATACATAGCAAAAACTTTATGGCCCTGGGCGGACCAAAAAGAAACCTAGGAAGCTTTCTTTTTTGAAGAACCGCCAGGCTTGACGGAAACAAACAAATAAAGGAAAAGAGTTTGAGAGGGCGTTACATCTAATTCTCGGCAGAGAAGCTGAAAAATTTTAAGAAAACCCCAGGAATTTGGGTGAAGCTGGGGTGGGGCAATATTACACGACCACAACAGGTCGGTCTCAAAAGCAGTAAAAGGAAAAGTAACGTTCAACTGACTGAAGAAGTATTCATAAGCATAGAAGAAGGGACGCTCCCTCTCGATGGAAGTCAGAAAACAAACTCTCTCATCAGAATCAGGAGCAACAAGCTCATAATCCTTCTCACGAGCACTGTTACCACAAATCCTATGGCGCTTCCTCAGCTCTGTGCAAAATTTAGCATCCACAACAGAAACACACAACAAAACAAGGGAGTCCAGCCAATCAGACATCCCCTCGAGAACTCTGGAAGACATCTCTACAATGTTATTTTGAGAAGGCATGAGGCCAACTAATCCTACAAGTAAGAAAAGAAGATGGGGTTACTAAAAACATCTCGGACAAAGGAGAAAACAAATCAATACGATACAGGAGAACACACAGAAAAGGAAAACCTCAAGACTCAAACCAAAGTCCTGGGGCATCCTTTGGAGGCAATAATAAAGCAAGGTTTCTAGGAAAAATCTACTTCTCGCATCCCAGCACCTCTCAAAACAAGAAAAGAAGGCTTCAAACAACAAGCATTTTTCCATCAAAGTAAAACACAAAAAGTCATCAAAAACATTGCCTTATAGTCTAAGCCAGTAAAAACTATCCCTAAAACATCAAACACGCCAAGCAGAGACCATTAAAGATGCAACCTTTTTCAGAATCAGACAAAAGCAACCTTCAAATAAAACGAAGAACATTGCCAAACGAAAGCCGCAACACAAGAAAACCGAAGTGCAAACGAAAAACAGAGAGCGAAGAGAGCGGAGAAAAGAAGTTACAAAAAGGGCGAAGGAGAGAAACCGTTTCTGGGTTTTCAAAATCAAAATAAAGAGCCTAAGGGAAACGGGGCAATTAATGTTAAAATTAATGAAGGCATTAAACCCTCGCACGTTCCCAAAACGCCGATACAAAAGCGCGCGCTTTTAGAGGAAAAATGTTCTACATTCAAAAGCTTCTACAAAGGAATCGACAAAATGCTTGACTTCGGCTTCACTAGAGAAGGACCGAAGTCCAGGACTCGACCTCAACAAAAAGACCGAGCTCAAGCAGGGGCACTGTTCATACCCTGGGTCGAGCTGTCCGACCCGGGATGTTCTACAGACAAAATGACCGACCTTTTTAGGTTAAGCGGATCGACTTCTTCGCAAAGAACTCGGTCCAAATCGACAAGAAAGCCCAAAGAAGGGCCCAACTCAAGGAATACGATCCCGATCCAAGGGCAAGGGCCTCCATGGAAGATAAGCCGACCTCGACAAAAGATAAGATAAGATAAGATAACTAACTTATCTTATCTAAAGAAGGTCACATCTCACCATTATAAATACACTGGAGCATCCAGGTATAACTCATACTCTGATTCTACTCAATACCTGTTTAATACCCTTGCTAAATTAAGCATCGGAGTCCCTTGCAGGTACCCCCCACCCTTCGGTGACAAGGGATCAGCAGCATTCTCAGTTCCACAAGTCGGACACACCAGCTCCGGCTGCTACACACCTGCCGGACACGTCGGCTCCGACCAGCACAGAAAATCTCGTCCGAGATCGACCTACAATTTCAGGTAACCCCTCGGAACATGTAGCATGCCACAACTTTCTTCTTCCCTGGGAACTCCAACCATGGCATGTTGCACACCAGCTTTTGGCATTATGGAGGCCTTAAAGGTGTGCCAAAATGGCACACACTTGTATATGGGCGTGTGGCATTTCCAACATTGAAGTGGGGTTATGTGTACGCATGGGAGATGCGTAGGCATGATTGGGCAAAATTTCTCATTTGTGCGTACGCATGATCCATCAAACTTTCAAGCTTTGTGCGTATACATGGGGATGCGTATGCATGATTCAGCAAACTTTAGGTCTTGTGCGTACATATGAGAGATGCGTATGCACGACCACCTCTTCGAAGGCGTGCCAAAATGACACACCCCTTCATCTTGCTGTGTTACACGCCACAGTTCTTGGCCTCCTGGAGCACGTTTTATGGGCGTGTGACATGCCTTGGCCTTGGCATGTTACACGCCCACTTTTATGCTCATACACCATGAACTATTAGATATCATTGGAAAGCTCTGGATGTTAGCTTTCTAACGCTGCTAGAAGAGCTTTATTTAGATCTCTATAGCTCAAGCTATGTTCATTAGAGTAGGAAGAGGTTAAGGTTGCACGCCCACTTTGTCCACAAAATTACTCCCTGGACTTTTGGCCTAACATGCCACACCCACATTTTGGTGTGTGGCACACCAAGGCTCTGTTTTTGGTTGCCTGGGCATATGGCATGCCCTCTCTTTTGGCATGTTGCACGCCATCTCCTCTGCTTCCTTGTATGGGCATGTTGCACACCCTCTTTTCTGGTGTGTTGCACGCCAATTTTTTTTGCCTCCTGAGGGATGCTTTTCTAGTTGTTTTTCTTTTCTTGTGCTTTGCTTCTCTTTTGCTATCATTCTCCTACAATTAACAAGAAATCAAAGCATTCAAAGTACTAATAAAATATCATATAAAAGCACATGGTTATCAAGCAAAAAAGTCATCTATTTCACCCAAAAAATATCCAAGAAAAATACATAAGATGCTCATGCATCATTATTAAATTGTTTTAGTTATTGGTTTACTAATTTAAAAGTTTCATCGATTCAACTGGAATCATGTTATAATAAAATAGTATGTAAAGTTATAAATAGATATAAAAAATATAAATATATGTTAATATAAATTTTAAAAATACATGAATTAAAAGTACAAAACCAACTAAAATTTTATAATCTCGAATAAATATAATATAATAGTTAAAAAAAATAAAATAATCAAATCTCAAGATTATATATGTATAACATTCATGATATTATATATTTATGTTATAGAATAATAAAAAATAACCAAATAAAAAATTAATAGTTTAGTTATATCTTAATTCATAAGTTCTTTTTATTCGAAAAATAAATGCATTTTATATATTTTAATTTTTATATATACTTAATTTAAACTAATATATTATTTTTGGTATTATTATATATATTATATTATAATATTAAAGATAAGAAAAAGTTAAGTAAAATTTATTAATTTTATTGAGCTTAAATCTATAAGTTATTAGAAAGAAAATTAAATACAATATATTATAAACAAGGAAAAAATAGAATAATATATTAATTATTAGTAGATAGATTACTTTTTTATGCAAATTAAAATTATATAAAATATAGATAGGATCATTTACCAGAATAAATAGATTGGCATTCAATTTTATACAAATATTCGATTTGGATTTTCAATACATGCGTGTCTTATTCGTATTTTATGTAAACCGTATCTTACAAAATCGATTTAAGCATATATAAATAAATTGATGCACCCTAATATGAAATAAGTGAATAGCATAAAAGAAAGTAAATTACACCCTATTATGATTTAGGCTTTGATTCTATACTATAATAAATCATAGTAGGCTGCTTCAAATTAAAGAAAAGTGTCGCATAATATAATTCATAGCTTTTATCTACGATTTACACGTTTATTATATTTCGAGTTAGTACAAATTGATTTAGCAATACGACATGTCCTATAAATACATACACAACATTTGTATAGAGTGGCAAACACAATTAACTAGTTCTTATATACTATAAAAGAAAAATTAAGTAAAAAGCAAGAGATGGAATAAAATTTATTAATAAAGATCTAATGAGTGTCCTTATCCGACAATTAATTAGTTTTGCTGAGCTGCCAAGAGCTTCTACCTCAATGCCTATAGTTGCCTCTAGTTTGGTGCTTTTAATTACACCAAAACTAGCATTAGTGGCATCTCCATTTTATGCGGTTAACTTAAACCGTGATAATGATGATTGTAACACCCTAACTACCAAAACTCATGCTTTCGGCTGCGCTACTCTGATAGTTCGGACATTACGACGATTTTTATACTATTTAGTACTAAAATACGAGCCTGTTAAAAATTTTAAAACCGCAATACCGCTCCAAAATACTTTTGCTATGCAACGTACATTCATATATAGAATACAACTTACAAAATCTCTCAAAGAGTACATATATATATATATATATATATATATATATATATATATATATATTAAATAGTTTTACAAATATCAACCAATACAATTTCTATCCCTCTTACAGAATGTATAAAGATAAAGGCGAGGAAAAAATAATAGCTAAGATAATACAAAAATACCGAATAAACAGAAAATAAACATAACTCTTCTGAAGCTCCGTCATCCATATCCTAAAAGGGAATAACCTGTAGAGGAGTGAGAAAGTCGTCCTCGCTTGTTCTCACTATAGGATTACAGAAATTGCTATAACAAGATACGTAAAATAAAAATCATTCTTAGAGTACAGTGATCATTGCCCGTCTTATGAGTCCTTCCAAAAACCTTGGGTACAAATTCGAAATCCAGAAAATTCTTTTTTGAAGACTTGGTAATTTCTCAAATAATTTAAAACAAAACCTTTTTCCTTTCTTGTAGAATTTAAAAAGTTTTTCTAGACAGTATGAATGACCAACATGTCCCAAATATAGGTTCAATTAAGTCTATACTGTAAGAGTTTGATTTTTCATACTTTTTTAGACCACAACTACGAAAGCAGTAACCTACACGGTATAAATGACCATCCCGTTCCAAGCATAAGTTCATTAAGTCTATGCTGAACCGGTCAGATACTTTAAAACATAATCAAGTATGACATCCATAGAAATAGAAAGCTTAAAAAGAAATTGGTCCGTTCTAAAAGAAAGATGAGTCCAATATTTTCAAAGGAACAACAAATGCATAAAATAATGTGTTATGCTAAACCAAATTCAATTTAAAATAAATGAGGTGAAGTTTGTCAATCGAAGATCAACAGGAATAAAGATAAAAATAATTTCTTTCAAGAATTTTGAAAAAAATACCTAAGTAAATAATTAAGTAAAGCGATGCATAAGAGCTGTGGTAAAGTCATTAAAAAAGTCAAGTTGTATTTAAAGTAAGTATATTTCCATAAACTAGTAAAGGAACAAGGTATTAGAATTAAATAATTTTTAAATCACGTAAGGAATTTTCAAGGTTTTTCATGAAGAAGTCTATATCAAATCAAAAGCGAATTTTATAAAAATTTGAAAATTGGTTGTAATTACCATCAATTAAGAGAAAAATGAATCACAATTTCTTTAAAAAAATGGACTCAGAATAAGGACTAAAAAGGTACAGTGTACCAAGATAAGTTCAAAGTTATATCAAAGAATACATGAATCAAGAAGAAGAATTTAAACAGAGAAAGGCAGATACAACAAGGATTTCAAATAGGCATATGCAATTAGGATCAAACAAGAATGCATATGAATAGAGAAATAGGGTTGGAAAAATCAAACTACTTTTCAAAAGGATTAGCAAACAAGAACTTCAAGTTAAGCTATAAAAGAATAAGTCGACCCCAACAGAATTTCAAGACACATACTGAGTAACCTCGAGAAACAGTTTCTAACGTTCCCAAAACCCACGATAAACGTTACCTATTACACGTATTTCATCTGTGATAACCCATTAGTACATTCATATACATAATCCACTCGTCTTAAGCCGGCCAAACTTAAAACATGGAATTATGCAATGCAAGACTAACAACATTAATCAATAGACTGTCATGTACAAAAAGCTCTAATTCTCGTTATTCAAACATGACTATTACATGACAAATGCTCAGAGTATGCAATTGAAGCATAGTCGGTCCATTTCTCAGGCTCTACAGGAAAGACCGCTCTGATACTATATTGTAACACACTAACTACCAAAGCTCATGCTTCCGGCTGTGCTACTCTGATAGTTCGGACATTACGACGATTCTTATACTATTTAGTACTAAAATATGAGCCTATTTAAAACTTTAAAACCACAATACCGCTCCAAAATACTTTTGCTATGCAACATACATCCATACATAGAATACAACTTACAAAATTTCTCAAAGAGTACATACATATATATATATATATATATTAAATAGTTTTACAAATATCAACCAATACAATTCCTATCCCTCTTACAAAATGTATAAAGATAAAGGCAAGGGAAAAATAATAGCTAAGATAATACAAAAATACCGAATAAACAGAAAATAAACATAATTCTTCTGAAGCTCCGTCATCCATATCCTAAAAGGGAATAACCTGTAGAGGAGTGAGAACGTCGTCCTCGCTAGCTCTCCCTATAGGATTACAGAAATTGCTATAACAAGATACGTAAAATAAAAATTATTCTTAGAGTATAGTGACCATTTCCCGTTTCATGAGTCCTTCCAAAAACCTTGGGTACACATTCAAAATCCAGAAAATTCCTTTTTGAAGACTTGGTAATTTCTCAAATAATTTAAAACAAAACCTTTTTCCTTTCTTGTAGAATCTAAAAAGTTTTTCCTAGACAGTATGAATGACCAACATGTCCCAAACATAGGTTCAATTAAGTCTATGCTGTAAGAGTTTGATTTTTTATACTTTTCTAGACTACAACTATGAAAGTAGTTACCTATACGGTATAAATGACCATCCTGTTCCAAGCATAGGTTCATTAAGTTTATGCTGAACCGGTCAAATACTTTAAAACATAATCAAGTATGACATCCATTGAAATAGAAAGCTTAAGAAGAAATTGGTCCGTTCTAAAAGAAAGACGAGTCCAATATTTTCAAAAGAACAACAAATGCATAAATAATGTGTTATGCTAAACCAAATTCAATTTAAAATAAATGAGGTGAAGTTTGTCAATCGAAGATCAACAGGAATAAAGACGAAAATCCTTTCTTTCAAGAATTTTGAAAAAAATACCTAAGTAAATAATTAAGTAAAGATATGCATAAGAGCTGTAGTAAAGTCATTAAGAAAGTCAAGTTGTATTTAAAGTAAGTATATTTCCATAAACCAGTAAAAGAACAAGGTATTAGAATTAAATAGTTTTTAAACCGCGTAAGGAATTTTCAAGGTTTTTCATGAAGAAGTCTATATCGAATCAAAAGCAAATTTTATAAAAATTTGAAAATTGGTTGTAATTACCATCAATTAAGAGAAAACTGAATCACAATTTCTTTAAAAAAATGGACTCGTAATAAGGACTAAAAAGGCACAGTGTACCAAGACAAGTTCAAAGCTATATCAAAGAATACATGAATCAAGAAGAAGAATTTAAACAGAGAAAGGCAGATACAACAAGGATTTCAAACAGGCATATGCAATTAGGATCAAACAAGAATGAATATGAATAGAGGAATAGGGTTGGAAAAATCAAACTACTTTTCAAAAGGATTAGCAAACAAGAACTTCAAGTTAAGCTATAAAAGAATAAGTCGACCCCAACATAATTTCAAGAGACATACTGAGTAACCTCGAGAAACAATTTCTAATGTTCCCAAAACCCATGATAAGCGTTACCTATTACACGTATCTCGTCTGTTATAACCCATTAGTACATTCATATACATAATCCACTCGTCTTAAGCCGGCCAAACTTAAAACCAGGAATTATACAATGCAAGACTAACAACATTAATCAATAGACTGTCATGTGCAAAAGGCTCTAATTCTCGTTATTCAAACAAGACTATTACATGACAAATGCTCAGAGTATGCAATTGAAGCATAGTCGGTCCATTCTTTAGGCTCTACAGAAAATACCGCTCTGATACCATAATGTAACACCAAAACTACCAAAGCTCACGCTTCCAGCTGTGCTACTCTAATAGTTCGGACATTATGACGATTCTTATACTATTTAGTACTAAAATATGAGCCTGTTTAAAACTTTAAAACCGCAATACCGCTTTCCAAAATACTTTTGCTATGCAACGTACATCCATACATAGAATACAACTTACAAAATCTCTCAAAGAGTATATACATATGTATATATATAAATTAAATAGTTTTACAAATATCAACTAATACAATTCCTATCCCTCTTACAGAATGTATAAAGATAAAGGCAAGGGAAAAATAATAGCTAAGATAATACAAAAATACCGAATAAACAGAAAATAAACATAATTCTTCCGAAGCTCCGTTATCCATATCCTGAAAGGGAATAACCTGTAGAGGAGTGAGAACATCGTCCTCGCTTGTTCTTACTATAGGATTACAGAAATTGCAATAACAAGATACGTAAAATAAAAATCATTCTTAGAGTACAGTGATCATTGTCCGTCTCATGAGTCCTTCCAAAAACCTTGGGTACACATTCGAAATCTAGAAAATTCCTTTTTGAAGACTTGGTAATTTCTCAAATAATTTAAAACAAAACCTATTTCCTTTTATGTAGAATCTAAAAATATTTTTTAGATAGTATGAATGACCAACATGTCCCAAACATAGGTTCAATTAAGTCTATGCTATAAGAGTTTAATTTTTCATACTTTTCTAGACCACAACTACGAAAGCAGTTACCTACATGGTATAAATGACCATCCCATTCCAAGCATAGGTTCATTAAGTCTACACTGAACTGGTCAGATACTTTTAAACATAATCAAGTATGACATCCATTGAAATAGAAAGCTTAAGAAGAAATTGGTCCATTCTAAAAGAAAGACGAGTCCAATATTTTCAAAAGAACAACAAATGCATAAATAATGTGTTATGATAAACCAAATTCAATTTAAAATAAATGAGGTGAAGTTTGTCAATCGAAGATCAACAGGAATAAAGACGAAAATCCTTTCTTTCAAGAATTTTGAAAAAAATACCTAAGTAAATAATTAAGTAAAGATATGCATAAGAGCTGTAGTAAAGTCATTAAGAAAGTCAAGTTGTATTTGAAGTAAGTATATTTCCATAAACCAGTAAAAGAACAAGGTATTAGAATTAAATAGTTTTTAAATCGCGTAAGGAATTTTCAAGGTTTTTCATGAAGAAGTCTATATCGAATCAAAAGCGAATTTTATAAAAATTTGAAAATTGGTTGTAATTACCATCAATTAAGAGAAAATTGAATCACAATTTCTTTAAAAAAATGGACTCGTAATAAGGACTAAAAAGGCACAGTGTACCAAGACAAGTTCAAAGCTATATCAAAGAATACATGAATCAAGAAAAAGAATTTAAACAAAGAAAAGCAGATACAACAAGGATTTCAAATAGGCATATGCAATTAGAATCAAACAAGAATGCATATGAATAGAGAAATAGGGTTGGAAAAATCAAACTACTTTTCAAAAAGATTAGCAAACAAGAACTTCAAGTTAAGCTATAAAAGAATAAGTCGACCCCAACAGAATTTCAAGACACATACTGAGTAACCTCGAAAAACAGTTTCTAACGTTCCCAAAACCCATGATAAGCGTTACCTATTACACGTATCTCGCCTGTGATAACCCATTAGTACATTCATATACATAATCCACTCATCTTAAGCCGACCAAACTTCAAACCAGGAATTTTGCAATGCAAGACTAACAACATTAATCAATAAACTGTCATGTTCAAAAAGCTCTAATTCTCATTATTCAAACAAGACTATTACATGACAAATGCTCAGAGTATGCAATTGAAGCATAGTCGGTCCATTCCTCAGGCTCTACAGGAAAGACCGCTCTGATGTCATAATGTAACACCCTAACTACCAAAGCTCACGCTTCCGGCTACGCTACTCTGATAGTTCGGACATTACGACGATTCTTATACTATTTAGTACTAAAATATGAACCTGTTTAAAACTTTAAAACCGCAATACCGCTCCAAAATACTTTTGCTATGCAACGTACATCCATACATAGAATACAACTTACAAAATCTCTCAAAGAGTACATACATATGTATATATATATTAAATAGTTTTACAAACATCAACCAATACAATTTCTATCCCTCTTACAGAATGTATATAGATAAAGGCAAGTGAAAAATAATAGCTAAGATAATACAAAAATACCGAATAAATAGAAAATAAACATTACTCTTCTGATGCTCCGTCATCCATATCCTGAAAGAAAATAACCTGTAGAGGAGTGAGAACGTCGTCCTCGCTTGTTCTCACTACAGGATTACAGAAACTGCTATAACAAGATACGTAAAATAAAAATTATTCTTAGAGTATAGTGATAATTGCCCGTCTCATGAGTCCTTCCAAAAACCTTGGGTACATATTCGAAATCCAGAAAATTCTTTTTTGAAGAATTGGTAATTTCTCAAATAATTTAAAACAAAACCTTTTTCCTTTCTTGTAGAATTTGAAAAGTTTTTCCTAGATAGTATGAATGACCAACATGTCCCAAACATAGGTTCAATTAAGTTTATGCTGTAAGAGTTTGATTTTTCATACTTTTCTAGACCATAACCATGAAAGCAGTTACCTACGCGGTATAAATGACCATCCCATTCGAAGCATAGATTCATTAAGTCTATGCTGAACTGGTCAGATACTTTATACAAAACTAGAACCCGATATACCAATCACGGCCTCAAGCCCATCCAATCTAGCACGGCCCCCGGCTTAAACAACTCAATCATCAACCAATTCATTACAAACCAACCAATCAAACACAATCACAAATAATGTAGTTCAAACACAATCAATAGCAATTACAACAAATATAGCCATTAGCAATTAACATAAGTATTCAAATAGGCAAACCAATTACAATATGCACATTTAAACAATGTCATATAAATGCAAATGATGAATGTCTGTGCTACTGGCTGTGATATCACGTTGTCGGTTCAACTGCCAAACCGACGCATCTCCATGGAGATGATGCCCTTTGAAATCATGGTGTGAGAACCCCTGGGATATAGTCCTCAGATCACTATCCAGGGTTTTGCGCCTGTTGATGAGCGGATAATTTATACACTTTTCGGCATTGTTTTTAGGTAGTTTTTAGTATGATCTAGTTACTTTTAGGGATGTTTTCATTAATTTTTATGCTAAATTCACATTTCTGGACTTTACTATGAGTTTGTGTGTTTTTCTGTGATTTCATGTATTTTCTGGCTGAAATTGAGGGACCTGAGCAAAATTCTGATAGGAGGCTGATAAAGGACTGCTGATGTTGTTGGAATCTGACCTCCCTGCACTCGAAATGGATTTTTTGGAGCTACAGAACTCCAAATGATGCGCTCTTAACGGAGTTGGAAAGTAGACATCCAGAGTTTTTCAGCAATATATAATAGTCCATACTTTATTTGGGAATTGACGATGTAAACTGGCGCTCAACGCCAGTTCCATGCTGCATTCTGGAGTCAAACGCCAGAAACACGTCACGAACCAGAGTTGAACGCCCAAAACACGTTACAACTTGGCGTTCAACTCCAAGAGAAGCCTCAACTCGTGGATAGATCAAGCTCAACCCAAGAACACACCAAGTGGGGGCCCCGGAAGTGGATTTATGCATCAATTACTTACTTCTGTAAACCCTAGTAGCTAGTTTATTATAAATAGAACTTTTTACTAGTGTATTATACATCTTGGGACGTTTAGTTCTCAGATCATGGGGGCTGGCCATTCGGCCATGCCTGGACCTTTCACTTATGTATTTTCAACGGTGGAGTTTCTATACACCATAGATTAAGGGTGTGGAGCTCTGCTGTACCTCAAGTTTTAATGCAATTACTATTATTTTCTATCCAATTCGATTTATTCCTATTCTAAGATATTCGTTGCACTTCAACTTGATGAATGTGATGATCTGTGACACTCATTATCATTCTTACCTATGAACGCGTGTGATTGACAACCACTTCCGTTCTACCTTAGACCTGGCGCGTATCTCTTGGATTCCTTAATCAGAATCTTTGTGGTATAAGCTAGAATTGATGGCGGCATTCATGGGAATCCGGAAAGTCTAACCTTGTCTGTGGTATTCTGGGATTAAATGACTATGACGAGCTTCAAACTCCTGAAGGCTGGGTGTTAGTGACAGACGCAAAAGAATCACTGGATTCTACTCCAACCTGATTGAGAACCGACAAATGATTAGCCGTGCTGTGACAGAGCATTTGGACCTTTTTCATTGAGAGGATGGGATGTAGCCATTGACAACGGTGATGCCCTACATACAACTTGCCATGGAAATGAGTAAGAAGGATTGAATGAATGTAATAAGAAAGTAGAGATTCGGAAGGAACACAGCACCCCCATGCATCTATCTGAAATCCCCACCATTGGATTACATGAGTAAATTTATCTTTATTTCCTGTTTATTTTATTTATCTTTTGAATATCTAATCCAATCACATTTGAATCCGCTTGACTGGGATTTACAAGATGACCATAGCTTGCTTCATACCAACAATCTCTGTGGGATCGACCCTTACTCACGTAAGGTTTATTACTTGGACGACCCAGTACACTTGCTGGTTAGTTGAGCGAAGTTGTGAAAAGAAAGTGCTGAGTTAATAGATGCACATACCAAAGAGCCATTATTGATGATCACAATTTCGTCCACCAAGTTTTTGGCGCCGTTGCCAGAGATTGTTCGAATATGGACAACTGACGGTTCATCGTGTTGCTCAGATTAGGTAATTTTCTTTTCAAAAAGTTTTCAAAATTTTTCTTTGTTTTCATTTTTCCAAAAAAAATTTATTATTTTCGAAATTTTTTTTAAATTATTCTATGGCTTCAAAACTTTCAAGAATGAATTCTAGAGTTTCATGGTAACATGTTGAATCCTAGCTGGCTACAAAGCCATATTCAAACTCCTTTGGAATTGGTCTTCAACTAATCACTACAATGCATGTAATTCCATCCTAAAGCTGAATGGCTATTAAGCCATGTCAAACCCTTTGATTGGAGCTTTGGGCTAACATTGAAAGATTCCTGGAATTCTTCTTAAAGATTTTGAATTTCTTATTTTCTTTTTCCATATGTTTTTTGAAAAAAATAAAAGAAAATACAAAAAAATTAGAAAATCATAAAAATAAAAAATATTTTGTGTTTCCTGTTTAAGTCTTGAGTCAATTTTTAAGTTTGGTGTCAATTGCATGTTTTAAAAATCTCTTGCATTTTTTTTTGAAAAACTCATGCATTCATGGTGTTCTTCATGATCTTCAAGTTGTTCTTGGTAAGCCTTCTTGTTTGATCCTGATGTTTTCTTGTTTTGTATTTTTTGTTGTTTATCATATGCATTTTTCGTTTGTTAGTATCCATGCATTTAAGATTTCTAAGTTTGGTGTCTTGTATGTTTTCTTTGCATCAAAAATTTTTCAAAAATATGTTCTTGATGTTCATCATGATCTTCAAAGTGTTCTTGGTGTTCATCTTGATATTCATAGTGTTCTTGCATGCATCATGAGTTTTGATTCATAATTTTCATGTTGTGAGTCATTTTTGTTGTTTTTCTCTCTCCTCATTAAAATTTCAAAAATAAAAAAAACATCTTTTCCTTATTTCTCTCCTAATTTTCGAAAATTTGAGTTGACTTAGTCAAAAATTTTTAAAATTAGTTGTTTTTCATGAGTCAAGTCAAATTTTCAATTTTAAAAATCTTATCTTTTCAAAATCTTTTTCAAAAATTAAATCTTTTTTATTTCTTTTATTTAATTTTCGAAAATCTTTTTAAATATTTTTCAAAAAAATCTTTTTCTTAATTTTATCTTGATTTTCGAAAATTATACTAACAAGTAATATGATTGATTCAAAAAATTTGAAGTTTGTTACTTTCTTGTTAAGAAAGCTTCAATCCTTAAATTCTAGAACCATATCTTTTAGTTTCTTGTTAGTCAAGTAATTAATTTTAATTTTAAAAATTAAATCTTTTTCAACCATATCTTTTTATCATATCTTTTTTTTCTTTTCATCATATCTTTTTCAAAATTTCATCTTTTTCAAAAATTTGATTTCAAAATATCTTATCTAACTTCTTATCTTCTTATCTTTTCAAATTTGACTTTAATATCTTTTTCAACTAACTATTTGACTTTTTGTTTGTTTCTTATCTTTTTCAAAATCACCTAACTACTTCTCCCTCTCTAATTTTTGAAAATATCTCATCCCTTTTTCAAAATTCTTTTTAAATTAACTAATTGTTTTAAATTTTAATTTTAATTATATCTTATCTTTAATTTTCGAAAATCATTAACTACTTTTTCAAAATTATTTTCAAATTCTCCCTCTCTTCTCTTCTTCTATTTATTTATTTATTTACTAACACTTCTCTTCACCTCTCTTCATCTCCAATCACTGCCTCTATCCTCACCCTTGTGATTGGATTCTCCACTTTTATTCCTTTCTTCTTCTACTAATAATAAGGATCCTCTTTGTCCAGATATAGAGGATTCTTCTTCCTTTTCTTTTTCTCTTCTCTTTCATATGAGCAGGAACAAGGAAAAAAACACTCTTATTGAAGCTAATCCTGAACCTGAAAGGACTCTGAAGAGGAAACTAAGAGAAGCTAAATTACAACAATCCAGAGACAACCTTTCTGAAATTTCGAACAAGAGAAGGAGATGGCAGCCGAACCCAACAACAATAATGCAAGGAGAATGCTAGGTGATTTCACTAAACCAACGTCCAAATTTGATGGAAGAAGCATCTCCATTCCGGCCATTGAAGCAAACAATTTTGAGCTAAAACCTCAATTAGTTGCTCTAATGCAACAGAACTGCAAGTTTCATGGACTTCCATCTGAAGATCCTTTCTAGTTTTTAGCTGAGTTCTTGCAGATTTGTGAGACTGTAAAGATGAATGGAGTAGATCCTGAAGTCTACAGGCTCATGCTTTTCCCTTTTGCTGTAAGAGACAGAGCTAGAACATGGTTGGACCCACAACCTAAAGATAGCCTGGACTCCTGGGATAAGCTGGTCACGACCTTCTTGGATAAATTCTTTCCCCCTCAAAAGCTAAGCAAGCTTAGAATGGATGTTCAGACCTTCAAGCAAAAAGATGGTGAATCCCTCTATGAAGCTTGGGAAAGATACAAGCAGATGACCAAAAAAGCGTCCTTCTGACATGTTTTCAGAATAGACCATATTAGATATATTCTATTATGGTCTATCTGAGTTTTCCAAGATGTCATTGGACTATCCTGCAGGTGGATCCATTCACCTAAAGAAACGCCTGCAGAAGCTCAAGAACTTATTGACATGGTTGCAAATAACCAATTCATGTACACTTCTGAGAGGAATTCCGTGAATAATGGGACGCCTCAGAGGAAGGGAGTTCTTGAAATTGATGCTCTGAATGCCATATTGGCTCAGAACAAGGTGTTGACTCAGCAAGTCAACATGATCTTTCAAAGTCTGAATGGATGGCAAAATGCATCCAACAGTACTAAAGAGGCAGCTTCTGAAGAAGCTTATGATCCTGAGAACCCTGCAATGACGGAGGTTAATTACATGGGTGAACCTTATGGAAACACCTATAATTCATCATGGAGAAATCATCCAAATTTCTCATGGAATGATCAACAAAAGCCTCAACAAGGCTTTAATAATGGTAGAAGAAACAAGCTAAGCAGTTACAAGCCTTTTCCATCATCTTCTCAGCAATAGACAGAGAATTCTGAGCAGAGCCCCTTTAATTTAGCAAATTTAGTCTCTGATCTATCTAAGGCCACCTTAAGCTTCATGAGTGAAACAAGGTCCTCCATCAGAAATTTGGAGGCACAAGTAGGCCAGCTGAGTAAGAAAGTCACTGAAACTCCTCCCAGTACTCTCCCAAGCAATACAGAAGAAAATCCAAGAGGAGAGTGCAAGGCCATTGATGTAATAAATATGACCGAATGCACAAGGGAGGAGAAGGACGAAAATCCTAGTGAGGAAGACCTCCTGGGACGTCTCTCAAACAAGAAGGAGTTCCCTATTGAGGACCTAAAGGAATCTGAGGCTCATATAGAGATGGTGCACGAAATTGCAATCACACTTTGCAATCCCGCACAACTAACCAGCAAGTGCACTGGGTCGTCCAAGTAATACCTTACGTGAGTAAGGGTCGATCCCACGGAGATTGTCGGCTTGAAGCAAGCTATGGTTATCTTGTAAATCTTAGTCAGGATATCAGAAATTATCAGGATTGATTGTGAAAAGTAAAAGAACATGAAATAAGTACTTGTTTTGCAGTGATAGAGAATAGGTTGAGGTTTTGGAGATGCTCCATCTTCTGAATCTCTGCTTTCCTACTGTCTTCTTCTTCAAACACGCAAGGCTCCTTCCATGGCAAGCTGTATGCAAGGGTTTCACCGTTGTCAGTGGCTACCTCCCATCCTCTCAGTGGAAATGTTCAACGCACCCTGTCACGGCACGGCTATCCATCTGTCGGTTCTCAATCAGGCCGGAATAGAATCCAGTGATTCTTTTGCGTCTGTCACTAACGCCCCGCCTTCAGGAGTTTGAAGCTCGTCACAGTCATTCAATCATTGAATCCTACTCAGAATACCACAGACAAGGTTTAGACCTTCCGGATTCTCTTGAATGCCGCCATCAGTTCTAGCTTATACCACGAAGATTCTGATTAAAGAATCCAAGAGATATCTACTTAATCTAAGGTAGAACGGAGGTGGTTGTCAGGCACACGTTCATAGTTGAGAATGATGATGATTGTCACGGATCATCATATTCATCCGGTTTAAGAACAAGTAATATCTTAGAATGGAAGCAAGCATGATTGAATAAGAAACAGTAGTAATTGCATTAATCCATCAAGACACAGCAGAGCTCCTCACCCCCAACCATGGGGTTTAGAGACTCATGCCATGGAAAGTACACAAAGAAACGTGTAAAGTGTCATGAGATCCAGATACAATGTCAAAAGATCCTATTAATAGTAAACTAGTAACCTAGGGTATACAGAATTGAGTAAATGACGTAAAAATCCACTTCTGGGTCCACCTAGTGTGTGCTTGGGCTGAGCATTGAAGCTTTCATGTGTAGAGACTTTTTCTGGAGTTAAACGCCAGCTTTTATGCCAGTTTGGGCGTTTAACTCCAAGTTTTATGCCAGTTCCAGCGTTAAACGCTGGAAATTCTGAGGCTGATTTGCCACGCCGGTTTGGGCCATCAAATCTTGGGCAAAGTATGAACTATTATACATTGCTGGAAAGCCCAGGATGTCTAATTTCCAACGCCATTGAGAGAGCGCCAATTGGGCTTCTGTAGCTCCAAAAAATTCACTTCGAGTGCAGGGAGGTCAGAATCCAACAGCATCTGCAGTCCTTCTCAGTCTCTAAATCAGATTTTTGCTCAGGACCCTCAATTTCAGTCAGAAAATACCTGAAATCACAGAAAAACACACAAACTCATAGTAAAGTCCAGAAAAGTGAATTTTAACTAAAAACTAATAAAAATATACTAAAAACTAACTAGATTATACTAAAAACATACTAAAAACAATGCCAAAAAGCGTATAAATTATCCGCTCATCACAACACCAAACTTAAATTGTTGCTTGTCCCCAAGAAACTGAAAATCAAAATAGGATAAAAAGAAGAGAATATACTATAGACTCCAAAATATCAAGGAAACTTAGCTCCAATTAGATGAGCGGGACTAGTAGCTTTTTGCCTCCGAACAGTTTTGGCATCTCGCTCTATCCTTTGAAGTTCAGAATGATTGGCATCTATAAGAACTCAGAACTCAGATAGTGTTATTGATTCTCCTAGTTAAGTATAATGATTCTTGAACATAGCTAATGTATGAGTCTTGGCTGTGGCCCAAAGCACTCTGTCTTCCAGTATTACCACCGGATACATACATGCCACAGACACATAATTGGGTGAACCTTTTCAGATTATGACCCAGCTTTGCTAGAGCCCCTAATTAGAGGTGTCCAAGGTTCTTAAGCACACTCTTTTTGCCTTGGATCACAACTTTATTTCTTTCTTTTTCTTTCTTTCTCTTTTTTTTTTCGAAATTTTTTTTGTATTCACTGCTTTTTCTTGCTTCAAGAATCAATCTGATGATTTTTTAGATCCTCAATAACAGTTCTCTTTTTCCCTCATTCTTTCAAGAGCCAACAATTTTAACATTCTCAAAACAACAAATTCAAAAGACATATGCACTGTTCAAGCATTCATTCAGAAAACAAAAAGTATTGTCACCACATCAAACTAATTCAACTAGTTTCAAGGATAAATTCGAAATCCTGTACTTCTTGTTCTTTTGTGATTAAAGCATTTTTCATTTAAGAGAGGTGATGGATTCATAGGACATTCATAGCTTTAAGACATGAATTTTAAATTTTATTAATTATGAATTAAGAACAAGACTCAAAAATAGATATAAGATGAAACTAAAAATAGAAAACAAAAATTTAAATAGGCTCCTAATGATAGAGGTTTTTCACAGAGTTAGGACTCAACAACCTTGATTTTGAGAAGTGGATGCTCCCTCAAATTGAGGGGAGAACTTTTGGCGTTTCAGTTCTTGAAGTTCACGCCTCTGCTTCTCTTGTTCCTTCAGCAATTTGCAGAGCATGCAGTTCTGATTCTGCTGTTCTTCCTTAAGTTGCTCCATAGTCTCTTGCAACTTGGTGATAGATGCTTCTAGGCTGGCCCAGTAGCCAATTTCAGGGAATTCAGGGAGGAACTCCTGCGCCCTCCTTTTGATAGAGTTGTCTTGCATTTGTCCTTCCATTGACTTCTTGGTGATTGGATGTTCAATGGGTATGAATTCATCTACTCCCATCTTCACCCCAGCCTCTTTACAGAGCAAGGAGATCAAGCTTGGGTAAGCCAATTTGGCTTCAATGGAATTCTTATTTGCAATTGTGTAGATCTCACAAGCAATCACATGATGAACCTCCACTTCTTTTCCAAGCATAATGCAATGAATCATTACTGCTCTCTTGATAGTGACCTCAGAACGGTTGCTAGTGGGCAGTATGGAACGCCCAATAAAGTCTAGCCAACCTCTTGCAATTGGTTTGAGGTCTCCCCTCTTGAGTTGGTTTGGGACACCCTTTGAATTGGTTATCCACTTAGTTCTAGGGAGGCATATGTCCTCTAGAACTTGATCCAACCCTTTATTTGCTCTCACCATTCTCCTATTAAAGGATTCAGGATCATCCTGCAGTTGAGGCAGTTTGAAGATTTCTCTTATTTTGTCCAGATGGAAGTACATAACTTTCCCTCTGACCATGGTTCTGTAAGTATGGTAAGCAGTTCCAGTCATTCTCTGCTTATCTGTTAGCCACAGATTTGAGTAGAATTCCTGAACCATATTCCTTCCAACCTTTATCTCAGGATTGGTTAGAACTTCCCATCCTCTATTTCGAATTTGCTCTTGGATCCCCGGATATTCATCTTCTTTCAGATCAAATTTAACTTCCGGGATCACTGACCTCAGACCCATTATCTTGTGATAATGGTCTTCATGTTCTTTGGTTAAGAACTTCTCTTGATTCCAAAGATTCTTTGGATTATTCTCTTTCTTTCCTCTTAAATTGGTTTGTTTTCCCTTAGGAGCCATGATCTTGATGAATCTTGGCTTAGTGATCACGGAAAAGCACACCAAACTTAGAGGTTTGCTTGTCCTCAAGCAAAAAAAGGAAAGAAGAGAGAGAGGAGAAGAGCAAATTCGAATGGTGTGGGGGAATTAGGAGGCTGAACGTGTTTTTATAAGGGGGGAAAGAGATTTCGAAAGAATTGAAAGGGGATTTGAGAAGATATGGAGAGAATTTGAGAGAAGGGTGAGTTTTTGAATAAGATTTGGGATTGATTTGAGAAAGATTTGAAGAATGACTTTTGATTTT